>NC_087214.1:15026495-15101275 GCF_015104395.2 Macrobrachium nipponense | reverse complement strand
CTTTATACTCTACTTTGCATTATATGCACTACGTAGGTCTTATCACCTTGGTATCCAGTCTGTGTCACCTAGGGATTAACCCTATCATCATAACACAGTGGACTTAAATTGTAATTACGTTGCCTTATATCAGTCATTATTACAAAAAGAAACCCACTCTTTAATGTAATTTATTCTTACAGATCACTTATTAATGTCAGTGTTATTTAATAATAATAATTTTGAGTGTTTTAAATGTATTATCATGTAGAGAGAAATCACTAGATTGAATAATGTGTACTACTAAATTTACTTTATTATAATGCAACAAATGTCATAGATGACAAGACAGTGTCGTGGAAAGTTAACAGATTATGCTCCAGTTGGGCGAGGTGGGCATTAATTGTGATACAGGCTGACTTATCACTAAATTACAGAATTTGTAGACAGTTTTATGCTAAATGTACAAAAGCTGAACTCGAAACCCTGGGTATTACTGCCCCTTGAAGAGAACAAGTGTATTGCATTAAAATGGGAAATGCTTCTACCCTGCAATGCCTAACTGTGGTAATAGCGTAAATCAAAGTTAATGCCCACAACCAGACGAATCAAAAGTAGTGATTTATCTACTCCAAGGATGTCTGCTTCATTGGCGCCATAACAAAGCTAGAGCTCTCCAACTTTTGCAATGGCCGCATGTTTACGTTCCATGATCTTACGTAATGTCGAGGTTGGTTCACGACTGCACATTTGTCATTTGAAGTTTAAAATGTGTGCATTGGAAATGCTCGCTCTCTCTCTCTCTCTCTCTCTCTCTCTCTCTCTCTCTCTCTCTCTCTCTCTCTCTCTCTCTCTCTCTTTAAAGCTCCATTAGGGTTATATCCTTGAAGAAATGTTTATAGTTACAGACATTTTAGTATAGATCTTCCTTTATTTGAAGAATTTTTTTTTTTTTTTGATGCTTCTGTTCTGAGGAGATATCCATAGTTCCTTGTGTTGAGACCCAAATTTTTTCTTCCTCATCATCGCCTTTCTAAATTTATATTTTCATTCCATATTCTATTCCTGATAATATATTATCGTGTAACTGCCATTAATTATAATGAGATGTTTCTTAAAAAAATTTTTTAAAGTTATTTATTCATTTATTTTTAAGAATCGAGAGTCGATATAGTTATTTACGCAATGAGTTAAGCAAACTTAACTGGTATCCTATCAGCACGATAATTCACTCCTAATGAACCTAGGAGGCAGACCGTAGCTCCTCCTCTAAGGCCTTTAATTTCCATTCAAAACCGGCATCAATTTCTAGCAAGTCATTCCAAAATGAAATTAGCTCTCCCCTTTATCGATCTCTGCATATCTGCCAAATCTATAACAACAATAAAGATAAAACCATTTCTCCCATTGCAGATTTCAAATATCTTTTTCGTTACTCAAAATTCTAAGTTAGTTACAAAGTTCATGATTAATAAAGTTTTAGTTTTGAGTTTATTTATTTATTTAATTATTTATTTATTTATTTTCAATAACAAAATAAAAACTGAATCAGATCTTCTATTACCATGGCATTTCATTTTGGTGATGTAGCCAACATTTCAATCACCTCCTCGTGCGTTTAAAGCTTTTGGTAAGTATCTAAAAGCTGTCTCCAATCGGGGCACGTTCCGGGTCGTTTGTCGGGTATGTTTGGTAGGCATAACTCCTTTCTACAAATATTTTGATTTCTTAATATCATAAGCAAAGAACTAAAATTGGTAAGCAAGGAAATATGAAAAATAAAGCCATAAAACATAAAGTAAAGTATATAACCAATTGTTATACAAGCAGATTCTCTCTCTCTCTCCTCTCTCTATCTTCTCTCTCTCTCTCTCTCTCTCTCTCTCTCTCTTCTCCTCTACTTCTGACAAGATAATTGATTTGGAAATCTTAAAAAGGACGGACAACTCCTCGTTATAGATATAGATGAATATATAGGCGACAAAGAACAGTGTTTTTTAAAATTCGTAATTCGAAAAATGAACAACGTAAATTATTCCTCTTCCTGGTTTGCCTTTATTCTTCTCAACTACCTTCAAGTAACCAATTTATTTTGGTAATAATGATAAATGTACATTTACAAGTACTGACAAAATAATTAAAATGTTAAAATAAGAAAATAGCTCTAAAATTTAGGAAGAGAGAGAGAGAGAGAGAGCAGGACGGAATAAAAAGATTATTAAAATACCTGGAAATGAAAAACGACCCCTACAATCTTCTAAATATGACCTCAGGGTTTGTCTCAAAGACATTCAATCAACGGTCTGTCACACGCATAAAGTTGTCCTTTTTGTAAAATTGGCATCAGGGCAGATATTTAAACGCCACGCCTTCGTGGTGGTGGTGAAACTAAAATGCTCTCCGGAATACGAGGATTTTGAGGGTTGCTTAATGAAAAAGAACCCGCGCTGGCATAGCGCCAGGTTAATCATAAACAACGACAACTAGGAACCACAATGAACCTTCAATGAACACGTTAGCTGACCTTCGATTCTCTGGTGAATAAAGGACTGTGACTGTTGTTGTTGTTGTTTGAGATTAAGCTGGCCTTATGCCATCACGGGCACTGGCTAACAGGAAGCCCGTAGGTCATATGAATATTTTGCAGTTGGAAAGGTGAATTTAAGGATATGTCGTGAGCCTTTATTAGAATATCAGTGTAATATGCAGGCGGAATATGATTTGCAAAAGTGAAAGGAAATGTGACCATGCGAGGTTACAAACCCCTTTGAACCCTAAGGTTGTACCCAGCAGTAGGAGAAAAAGATCAATAGTAGCGAGTCCTGGCGAGTTGGAGATAGCCAGTAAGGAAATCGAAAAAGTTATCGTAGTAGAAAAAAAAAAAAAAACGCAACTCTCCATGGAGTTCAAGTACCACATTCCATTACTCGACGATAGAAGAAAAACACCGATCGTTAGTGACAGAGATCGATGATAGAAAAACGAAAAATGATCAGCTTCAAAAATAGCAAAACAAAAGTTAGCTACAGCTTAAACGGTAGTTAAGTGACAGTTGAAGAATTCGGTCGTTAGAGATGAGGCGACCGAAAACGGAGGGGAGGGGAAGGTTGTTAATTAGTAGAAAAAGTAGTTAATTGCCAATTAAGTAATTAACAATTAATAGTTGGTGGAGTTCCGTAGAGGTATCTCGGTGTGAGGATATCATCTGGGACACTAATCTCTACATCCTGGACTTCGTGAAGGATTGCAGTTGTTCTTCATATCCAATGTTACAGAAAAGAGCTCTATATATAAATAAATGGAACTCATCGTAGGTTAGCAGGAGCTTACTGACATTGAAGTCTTCCACGAGAATGACGTCGGTCTGAGTTTTGCCATCAGCACTCAGGTTTCGTTTTTAGGTCTTTGTTTTAATTAATGTCCCTCCGTGGGACTGTGACCTATTCTGTTTGAGTTCCTGCTTCGACTTGCAAAACGGGAACTGCTGACGGAGTTTTGGTTTTCATGTCTTCTTCTTCAACTAGCGATTCTTTGGTCTGGGTTCCCATTTCAGTTCCACTAGTAAAACAGGAACTACTGGCGGTGTGGGGAATGAACTTAGGGGTCGGGGAAATATGCATAAGATCTTAGGGGTCTGAGGGGGTGATTTTAGGGGAGGTTGAGGAGCAGGAGGTTGGAGGTAAAGAAAGGATGAGGGGTTGGAGATGTAATGCCAGGGTTTGGGAGGTTGTGCAATGGAAGGTTGAGGAATTTGCGGTGGAGGAGGCAGATTCGTCATCGGGTCTATTCTCGGCTTATTGGAGGTCTTCTTGGTGGCGATGGCTGGCGTTCTCGAGGTCTTGCAGGCGGTGGGGGGATGCCCTTCATCCTCCAAATCTTCTCCACTCTGACGGGGCATCCCTTAAACCATGCATGGTGGGACTGGTGACAGTTTGGGCATGGGCAACAGTGTGGCCCTTTGCTTTAAACTTTTCAAGGCAAACGTCGGTCTCATGACGCTGACTGCAAGTCCCGCAGTCCTGTTTGGCGGTACACTCCCTCTTGTGATGCCCAAACCTCTGGCACTTTAAACACCTGAGAGGTTCGGGAATAAAGGCTTCAGTTTGGTATCTTCGGAGGATCCCAAGGTCTATAAAGGCTGGTATGTCGCCTTTGAAGGTGGCTTCCACTTTCAAGGTTTTCTCTTCTGCCTTGTCCTTTTCATTCTTTACTGTACACCGTGTAGTAGTCATTATGCCTGGCATTTGCAAAATCCGTTCCATAGTTATGTACAGACGGCCAACAAAGAATTGGCGTAGTTTCTTAATTCATTGTTCGTTATGGAAATATTGCCATATGCAGGTGCCAGAATATTTACTTAACAATAAATAAAATTTCCTTTCAAAGGTGCTATACTTGAAATAAATGACATTAGAACTGAGTAGACTTATTCAACGTATGAAAGATAATTATTTTGCAAAGTAAGGAAAATATATACCGATGGGTCCACCGTCCACGATTTCTAATTTTATTTTCAACTCTAGCTTCGTAACAGCATTCCGAAGATTTTGAAGTTGGCTTTGCTGCCGCTCGAGTCTTGACTCAACATATCGTACTGCACTGAAGTGTTGTCATTTCGTCTCCTAGAGCCGATAAATAATACATCAAGGCGTTAACATTCTTTGAAAACGATGTTTAGTTAAACTAATTTTGTCCTTTGATCAATAAAATAATTTGCATGACACGTTTAGTGGGCCTAAATTGGACTTCTGATTTTCCCACATGATAAGCCTAGGTCTATTTTCAGCAGCATACTCTCTCGGATACGTAATATTATGAATATTAAATCGTACAATATAATATATATCTATATATATATATATATATATATATATATAATATATATTATATTATATAAATCTGCTTTATTTGACTATTCCCGTTATTCTTGTTTTATTAGCCATGTTCGCCTTTCTTCTTATCCTTTTAATAATTGCTTAACATAATTAACTCAGACCTAGCTATTCAAAGTCAAAAAGCAATTATAAAAAATCAAACGAATATAATTCTTTCTTATTTTTATCGAATTCCTTGCATATCATCCTGTTTCATTTGGACACCTTGGAAAGCTGTGGGAGTCAAAACTGACGAATACATTAAGAAAGGCTTACTTTCCTTAAAGCTTTCTTAGGATGATCTTTCTGTAGCTATTCATTTCTTTTAAATAGAAATTAATTCAAATTAGTTCACATGTATAACTACTAGACCTACTTACATAAGCATATTATAAGCAGCTGAAAGAATAAGAAATAGGAAAGGTGACGTTCTCGTTTAAGTCTATTTCATGTTTTTTTTGTTTTTTTCTCTCAAGAAAAACCTACTGCTTTAATCAAGGGTTGCTCTTTGACGGCTACAGGGTGTAACACGAGGGTATGCACACATTTTTGTGGAATGAAAGATAAAGTTTCTTTGAACAGAAAATGTTTTACAAACATGTATTTTAAGGCGTCCGTTGTCGGTGCGGGGAATTTTAAAATAACCGTTATCATTAGTGATGCTTTCACGAGGTGGAGTTCGTAGTGAGAAGTCGGATCTAGTCGCTGAGATGTAGAAGAGAGCGGAGCGGAGGTGGCTTATAGGAGTGATGGAAGGATTAGGCCGATGTTAGTAAAGTATCTCCCAATAAAATGTATTCTTTAGGTTTTGAAGAAAAAAAAATGCATGCATCATTGAAACCGTGTCCCTCCCTATCCGTGGTAATCACTGGCCACCGATAAAAAAAAAGAAAAAAAGTAAGCCTAACTGAATCTCTCATCCATCAAAGATAAGTTTGCTTATTCATTAGACAACTATCAGACTTCAAGTGTAGATTTAAAAATCTCTTCCTCTCCATCTAAAGTATTCATCAGACACCAGTCATAAGCGTAAAGCTAGTTATGATCCCTGGTTCAGCAATGTCGTGACGAGGCACTAGAATTCAAAGTTCACAAATGAATGTTGCTCAGCAACATTTTCACTACTGTATTGTCTTGCTCTCATGTGGTGCTTTCGAGGTATTCCACCTCTAGGCCCATGTTCTAAACTTTGCCGTCCTTTAAACAATTTTATTCATCTATGTATGATTCTCTCCGGTTTATTAAGCTTTCTTGATATCTCTCCAACAGAAACTTGCACCGAATGCAGTGCAATAATTCTCTCGCTCATCGAAGGATGTTTCTTAGACCGATAAATGACACATTGACATTAGATACCCGTGCACATAACATCAAAAGCAATAGAGTGAGGTCGCCTAGTTCACATTGTTAAGATATCGGTTTTTTTTTTCTTTTTGTTTTTAAATTTGATAGCATTTTGTGAGATTCCAATGTTTTCTGTAAAATTTAACAAATGGAATAGTTCAACTACCTTCAACTTAATATTGAAATGATAATTTAAGGACTATGTTTATGCG
Source organism: Macrobrachium nipponense (assembly GCF_015104395.2). Lineage (NCBI taxonomy): Eukaryota > Metazoa > Arthropoda > Malacostraca > Decapoda > Palaemonidae > Macrobrachium > Macrobrachium nipponense. The sequence goes on along the minus strand of NC_087214.1, from coordinate 15,094,866 downwards.
ATACTACTAGTGATAGGTGTCTCCTATCTATTTGGTAATGCATATCTATGGTTGTGATATGACGTTTTTTATCACTTCGTTTCGTTCACGTCAATTTTGCTATATGGAAAATAGTTTTACACAATAACATAACATAATGTTCTAAAGATATCAGTGACTGTTTTTAATGTCATTACACATGATTTCATCCATCTTTGAAAAGAAAAATAGATAAATAAGGCATGAATCGTGCGTCAGGCAGGTGAACGAAAAATTATGAAACTCTGCCACGAGTTTTTTGGCCGACAGTACTTCTGGACTTTGCAAATCGACCCCTTCGACATCTTTGCAGCTGTGTCCAACAGGAGGCACGAGGGATCCTTCTTAAAGAGCTCTGCAGACTGTTGATCTTTCAGGGAAATTGTATATTCCCCTCTCAGGTTCGGTCTGGGTTGGCAGTTTCGCTTCTGGGTATTTCTTTTCGAGTGCCAACACAGCAGCATAGGACGTTTGGTCTTGCAAAGTCACTGCTCTGAATTTCGGAAGTGCTGGAAAGTCGATGTTGATGGTCATAAGAGGTGCTGTAGATGTCGAGGACTTTGAAAAGTTGATAACGCTCATAAGAGCTTTTTCCCGCTTCTTATGGACTTTCTGGAAGCCCTGTTCGTCGTGGGAGGGCGGGTCCACCTGCTGGGGACCAGGAGACGTCGGTCGCTCCTCTGCTATCGTCGAGAAATATCCATGACAGCCTCAGTAGACTGCCGACAAAGTAAACCGCAAGAGAGTCTTCTATAATAACTGAAAATTATTACGCAAGACGACTGTGACTGACCCGATCTTCTCATTCTGCTCTGGGTGCGTCAGGTGAGAGGAGCTCTGCCTAGTCCTGTTATTAGACCTAGACCTATACAGTGAGTCAAAATGGACAGCTGCAACCTAGTTAATGAAGGTGAATTAGTGAGAATTTATTAAGAAGGACTAATGCCTTTTTGTTTTAACTATTGTTAATGAATAATATGCAGTTAAGTTTAGAAGTTAATTAATACAGTTTTGTCAGGATGTTCCCTAGGCATAACTCAGACACTTACAGAGAGAATATGTAGTAAATGGTATTTTTTTCAAAATGTGTCTATATGTGATTTATTATCAGTTTCATGATGAATGTGACGCTCATGGGAATAAGGCTGAGTGATGTAACTGTTATTTTCCTTACAATTGCATAATGTATAACATACTTTTACAATATGCTTCACATGTGACGTCACAAGGAATGACTATTATTTTTCAGTGGTATCAGTCATGTTTAATGAAATTTGTTGTATTAGGATTAACATGCTTCAAAAAAAGGTAATGTGACCAATATTTGTTTAAAAACATACCTTTAGATGAATGTTTTTAAACATTACCTGAATTAAATTAATCCTCACTCATGGATTAGGTTTTTAATTTTTCATTTGTAAGCCCTTAACATAATCGTAATTTTACAGCCTCATATATTTTATAGGAATTATGAAAGACTCTTTCGTCCTCGAGAATTTTATTCAATAATATATTTGAAGTTCGTTTATATAGACGTAATATTATATACTTAGTATATTTCAGAGGAATTAGTGAAACTTGCTGTCAATCATTTCTTGTATTGATCTCACATAAATTATGAGAGAGAGAAAGAGAATTCCTTGATTAGTTTTATATAGGCTGGCGCTTGCATATATCTGTAGTACTCCCCCCCCCTCCCCCCCCACCCCCCCCCCCCCCCTCACTCTCTCTCTCTCCCGTGTGCTGCCTTGTATATGCCAAAAACTGTTTGTTGCAACCGAACTCAGTGGGCCTATACCAACACGTTTTTGTACATGTGCACAACAAAATAACTTGCGTGTTATGTAATTGATAACCTATATCATCTGGAGATTCTTTCAGTCATATATATGATGGATAAGAATCAAATAGACCTATATCAATCATTTAAGTGAGTCGACAACGAAACAAGATACTGAACTACAATAATAAATCAAATTGGAAAAACAATTCGAAGAAATATACAGTTTACACTGCAAGTTAAAGAATTATTGCAAATTATAATTATATATTTACATGCTCGTAACCTTATAGACACATTTTAGGGGAATTATGAAGAATTCCTTCGTCCTCAGTTTTATTTAGATATTGTCATATTACCATAATCTTATAGATTTCCATTACAGTTGTTATAGAAACTTGCTTTGTCAGTTTTATTCAACATTATTGTAATTATATATATATATTTATATTATGCTGAGTTAGGCCTACATTACACCAGAAAGAAGAAGGCAAGTCGAGGAAACCTCCAACGCGTCGGGAACCCAGCATCCCAGCTCTTAAAAAAAAAAAATTATAGTACTAGGTATCTTTCTTACTCCCCAATTACTCCAGACTATCACTACAACAGACTCCCGGCTCTCGTTCACTCCCTTTTTACTCCAACCTGCTGCCCTGAAGGAGACAAAGTCTGGAGGGAGGAACTGCAACGGGTCAGGAGGCGTCTTTTTCAATAAAATATGGAGTTTCTGTCAAGGTTGTATTGTTTTGAAGCTCTGAGCAATTTTGTTGTGGATGCTGCTGACCGTTGGAGGAAAGGTTTAAAACAAATAGAACAGAACAAAAATGCTACAACATACAGTTTATAATTAGGGGAAAAGTAAACAAGATTAAATAGGAGAGAGAAAAATTTACTGTGCCTGTAACCTCCAGTAGGTCTAGTTCCTCCCACGGAGCAATTCAAATTTGTACGGAGGAGCCGTTGCCAGACTCCCAGGTTTTAAGGAAGAAATTATCATACGGTTAGGATACCTATTATAGATGTAGCTCTGCCCCTTTTCCTCGGAATTTATGTTGTGCATTAATTGGTTGATTGTGGGTTACCTGGCGTCACAACTACTAGGGTCACTGACGCCGAATAATGTGCATTAAGAATAGGACTCCTGAAGGCAGACTGATCTTCAGGGTGAATGTATCGCTAACCACCCCTAAAGCATCAAAATAAAAATAAAAAAAAAACATTGAAATATACCTCATATAACAGACAATTGTTTTAAGGAACACATATTGAATTATCTTTTCCATACGTGTGTATTGTATGCTGCCAGTCATTGCCGATTGGTAACTTGGAGTATCTTAGAAAAAAAAGTCACAAATTAGTCTTTATTCACATATATCCGGCAACATACTATGATTCATTGTAAAGAAAATAAGTCACTATATCTTTAATGTGCTTTGAAACAGACATTGTCAGATTTTACTAATAAAGTTCTATAAAAAAAATGTTTTCAATTTGATACTTCATGAAAAGTAACATTTTTTAGATCTATATTAGAAAAAATACTGCACTTCATTTACATAATAAGTAGAATATTACCACAATATTACAAGATTATATACCTGCAATAATTACAAATTATTATTGATTACAGAAAGAAAAAAAATTAAAATCAAAATCAATATCCTTTTTACTGAAAAGTAGTATTTGATGATTTCAGTGTTACAATAACACAAGGGGACGACAATTAGTGTTACATTGAATGTTACGTTTAGTCTGTCGTATTACAATCACAGTGTCCAGAACTGCAGTTGTAACAAGTGAATAAGTAAGTAAGTTTAAAGTTCGCAACAAGCATCTGTCGGTGGTCAGTCTTAATGGGTCGTTAAGTGTTTATCGGCATCGGGGTTCTTGAGGCGACTTCGACGTTAGGTTGAGCGGTTGGGGTCATTACCCTGTGAGTTTCCAAGGAACATTGAATTAACTGTGTGGTCCTGACTCCTGTAGTGTCCCCTTGAGGTATTTGCTTTACCTTTTGACCTGAGAGGACCCGGTACCAATTTCGACTGTGACCGTTTAGTGTATTTTGTTCCAGTAAGTGCTTTTATATTTATACTGTATTTTTGGTTATGGTGATATTTTTTAAATTAAAAGTGAATGCTGTATTCGGTGTAGTTACTTTAATACTAATTCTGTTCACGATACAAGTATGGTGTTCATGATAACGGTAATGAGTAAGGTTTTGTTAATGTCGGTCTTTGCCAAATTAATTCAGGCTTTGCTAATTTTTTTATTTATTTATTTTTAGCTGAGAGGTAAAATGGGTGAAAGAAGAGTGAAGGCAGTTAGTTATTTAACCATGGTAGAGTTTTTTTTTAATTAAAATTCCATTTCAAATATCAATTATATACAAACTTTTCATAATATCAAAAATATAACATACTAAATACATTATTTATATGAATTCAAATAACATTCACGTACTTGTGAAATGTTTTTCAAGTTCACATGCATTTAATAATACCCATTATGTGTACTTTATTTTACATTTTAACATTGAAATTATTTGACTTGGTAACATATCTTCTCTGCTATACCACAAACAATTTACATACTCAATAATAAGTACGTATACTTAATGTACTTTTCTTCTTTTCTTTATAATCGAAAGCCAACATCAATACTTTTATTGAATACTGAACCTTTATGTCACATACCTCTTCAATCAAATTCTGGAACCACTTCCAAATTTTAACATATTTACAAAAATAAAGAACATGCAGATGGTTTTCATTTTCCATACATTTATTGCAAAAATTATCAGCAATTTTCAATATCTCAAGTCTTTCCTTAGTAGCCAAAGATTCATACAAAAATCTATACATAATACTACTTTGATAGGAGTCAACGAATTTGCATAATAGGTTACTCCATATATTGCCCCAGTTATGCTACGGGTACCTCTCAATTACAATGGGCTTATGGGTTGGCATCAAATACTGATAAATATTCTTACTTTTGACGTATGGAAAATTAGGCATTCTCACTAATTTCTTTAAATTACCAATAATTATATTATAAAAGGGAGTAGCAACATAAGACATATTAAGGCAATCTTCTACAACCCACAACAAATTTATTCTAATACATGTGTAATATAAGGCTAATTCTCGTCCATAACTATCAAATAACATAATATTCAAGAACGTAATTGTTAAAATAGCTGCTGCTTTATAAAACTCATTAATAACCCCAATACCACCTTCTGTTTTTGGCAGATACAAGGAATCCCTTTTAATTGGTTGGTAAGTTCCACACCACAAATACCGGAAAACAGATTGTTCTATAATTTTTGCTTTCTCTTTCCCTAATGGAAATACATGACACATGTACCAGACTTTACTTAAAATAAGGGCATTTACAATAATAGACTTTTGATATAAAGACAAGTATAGAGTCGAAAGCATATTTATTTTTACCTTAACTTTATTGATTAAAGCATCCCAGTTCTCATCTACCATTTCCTTATCATTGGTTATCAATATGCCTAGTACCTTACACTTATTTTTCTGTTGTATCCAATCAAGTGGCCATACATTTTTGTCCTTCCAATTACCTGAACCCAGGACAAAAGTCTTATCTCTATTTAGTTCTGCACCAGTAGCTAGCTCAAATTGCTTTATAATATTAAATACTACTTTAATACTTTTTTCTTTACTAACAAAAACTGAGCTGTCCTCAGCAAAACCTACAACAGAACACTGGAACCCATTAGGGTAGGTTCACTGGCAACAATTTCATTGCTTTTGTTTGTAATTTGTTTGTATAAAAGATTTCTTGAAAAACAATATATATGCTATCATTGACATCGGACATCCTTGCCTTATGGGATCTCTCAAACCGGAAAAAAAAAGCCAGCTAAACTAATCCCCATTTACAACCAAAACCTTGACACTTAAAGCATTCCAGTTAATAATAACATTCTAATTTTCATGATAACTCACTAAAACCCATCCGTGAGAGTGTTTTAAACATGAAACTCAAATTAACTTTATCGAACGCCTAATCCAATCCAGGTTAATTAGAGCACAATCCAAATTATTTTCATTTGCATAATAAGTTACATCCCTAATTAGAGTATTACATTTCACTATTGATCTTCCCTTAACCGAACAAAATTGTTCTCGTGATATAACTTTATGAAGGACACTTTTTAATCTATTGGCCAAAATTTTGGCAATGCATTTGTAAACCGTATTCAGTAAAGAAATAGGTCTCCAGTTTTTTAAACACAATAAATCACCACTTTTAGGTACTAATTTCAAGATACTCTTTTTTTTGGCTTTTTCCTAATTCAAGGTCTAAATCTATCGCAAATTTAATAATTTCAGAGAACTCTGACTTAATTACTTTCCATGTCTTTAAATAGAATTCCAGAGGAAGACCATCTTCACCGGGAGTTCCGCCTTTATTCATCATCTTTAACGTATTTAATACCTCATCGACAGAGACCTTTCTACATAACATTTCATTGTCCTCATCAGTTATTGTGCTCCCTATACAATTAAGGAAACTATTTTGTAGCTGTTCATCAGTTTTTCATAGTGATCCTTTACATGACAGACTATCGCCTCTGTGTTGTCGAGCGTCACACCGCTTTCTAACCTCAGTTGCCTAATACTATTTCGCTTCCCTCTTGAGTTTCTCTCTACCTAATAAATTTGCAGATAATCTCTCTCATTTTATTCTCTCTTCTGTCCTTAACCTAACCTTTATACCTTCACATATTTCATCTTTTATTGATTTCATTCTATCTTTTATAGCCTTCATCTCTTCAAATTTATTGTAACCTACAGAGGCTTTACTTGATAAGTATTAAAGATAATTTTGCAAAAATTTTAGAGTGCCATACTTCTCTTGTAAAGCTTGTTTAGACAGTCTTATGAAAAACACTTTTAATTTTGGTTTCACAAATGTATCCCACCATTCCATAATGTTGGAGTATTTAATTCTTTCCTTTTTTAAAAAGTGCCATAATCTTTCAAATTTCTCCATGAAGTCGTCCCTCTCCAATAATGAAACATTTAACTTCCATATTCCTCTACCTATTTTACAACGATTATTCAGCAGAAATTGTTAATATCATATTATGGTCTGTTAAGATAATGGAATATTTTTACAATTCTTAATATAACTATACAAATCAGTCACATACACTCGGTCAATTCTTGAAGCATAATTACCTAGAATGTACGTATATTCGGGAATATTGTTCATTGAAAACCAAGCGTCTTTCAATCTCAAATGCTGTACTAAAGATTTAAGACCTTTTGATACATACCTCTCATTACCTGTACTGACATCTCTACCCGAAAGTACGCAATTGAAGTCACCAGCAAAAATCAAATTTGATATGTTGTTCCTTAAATAATACAAAATATCCACAGAGAACAAGTTCTCCCTCTCTCTTTTTACTTGAGCCTGATGGTGCGTATACATTCAATAAGGAGAGGTTTATATCATTATACCGTATCCTTGTGAATAATGTTTCCAGTGTCCTTTTCACTGTTAATTACTGAAATATTTGACTTTTTATTAAACAGAAAACACGTGCCACCTTTAAAGCTAGTAGGCATATTCATTACAACCTCAAAGTAGTCCTCTAAATAGTTTATCCTATTCACATCTCTAATATTATGTTCTTGAAGAAATAATACATCAATTTTATATTGATCAACTAACATCTTTACTTTCAACTGCTTATTAAGCTCATTTAAACCACAAATATTTAATGAAGCAGTGACTAAAGCCATTTTTAAGGAAATATTAAAATAAATACATACCAATTATTTACCTATTTTAGCCAGTTCAGAACATTTATTTTTACCATTATTATTATCATCATCCTCATGTTTGTGTTTACCAGAGTTCTGATCACTAAATAGACCATGATCTAATACATTATCAACAAACATATCCTGGCTTTCATTTAAGGGGTTTGACAACTCAGGAAAAACGAAACATTCTCCTTCGCTATTCTTCAATACTTTTAAGTTTTTCTGTCCATTGTCCTTTTTAATTGTAATTTTTTACACCTGAACTGTCGTTAACAGTTGCTTGCCATTTTTGTCGTACTGGTATTTGACTTTTATCTCCGTTCCTACTCTTATTACCCTTTTCTTTAGTTGTATTGTTGCCTCTCTTTCCACTCCCTATTAAGGTTTCCTCAGGAATATTCCTCATAGACTCAACACCCATACCATTTTCACCTTTACCCTTTCCTTCTTTATGAAGTTTTTCCGTTGAAAATTTGCTCGTCTTCTTCACTGTTGACTATTTCTTCGGTTACGATTTGCATGTTGTCTTCGTATTCCACCTTTCTTCCGTTTATAATTTCTTCATTGTGCACATCTTCTCCTTCTGTTTCTACTTGCACAATTTCATCAGGAGATAACTGCAAAGGAGCACATATCTCGTCGCCACTGTCTTCACTCATTCGATAATCTTCATTCCCCTCCTCTAATCCTTCTTCCTTATTTATTTTTTTTCCTTCTTGGTTTTCCAGAGTGTTTCCTCTTGGACCTTTGTCAGCTGCACTATTTGTGTATACATCGGTTTCATCTTCACTAATATCAATTCCTCTTTGGCTATCATTTACCTCTTGTCCCTCAATGTTATTTCCTTCTCTTGTTTGTTCTCTGTTATCACCATTATCCTTCTCTGATTTATTGTCATTTCTTTGCCTGCTTATGTCAGGAAAGTCTTTTTCATTCCACATACTAGTTCCTTCCATAATATCGATGTTACAATCTTTCACTAGATGGCCTTCTTGTCCGCATCTGTAACAGGTTCTTTTCTACCCATTATATAATATACTTAAGTTAAAACCAGACACACTTATCGATGAAGGGATATTGTCTCTAATCTTCATCTTTATTGTCCGTATCCCATTCAGCAGGCCTTTCAGGGGTCCCATACTGAATCTGTTGCTTCTTATTGAATCCACTTTTCCATACCTGCTCATAATGTTTATTATCAATTCATCAGACAATTCAAAGGGTGCATTCCTTATCGATACATATGTATACGAGGTACTTATATTCACAACTTTCACACTATCTACTTCACTTATCTTGATCTGCTTATCCTCAAATTGTCTTGCTATTTCCAAGAATTTGTTCTCTGAGCTGAACTTAACTACTACTTTATTCCTGCTCACATTCTGTACACCTAAGATGTCAGCAATATCAAGTTTCAATTCTCTGAATAACACAATACATACATTTTCGATGGACATATAACCTCCCAGGAATTGTAAACCAATGGAGTCCTTTCTCCTTAAAAAGCTTGGAAACGAATCCATGTTGTTTTAGTACTGTATCTCATAAAACAACAAAGAGAACGGATAAACTTTATCATAAAAAACGGACCTTTCCCAAGGCAAACGCCTTGGGGTATAAACAAACGTTTCCAAGTACCCCGTCTATTTTAGTCTCTATTTGGCACTATTCCTGTACTTCTAAACGTTTCCAATTAAGTCTGTGTACTCACATCACTTCACGATGCTCCATGCATTGTTATCAGTGCTTGAGTACATTACATCACCAAAAAATAAAGGCTAAAGTACAGAGCGAATGCAAACACGGGATCCTGTGACGATGCCTTCTTCTTCTCATAAAGTCTAAGTCACATTCGGATGGTAGAAATGATTTCCTTTTTCTTCAGTTATTATTACAACAATGGGTTGTAGTCGTGGGATATTTACATGTATTCATTCTCAGTCGCAAAGATTAAAGTTTGACCGATATTTTAGTTAACTTCATCTTTACTGTCAAGTGATTTCCCTCGCCTCTCAACTAGTACTAATCAATGGAAAGGTGGTGCTATCTTAATATAGCGTACGTGCATATCTCTCTCTCTCTCTATAACTATATTCTTTTGTAATTCGCTCTTCAGATAGTTCTCCATTACACGGCTTTTTGGATAGGCATGGAGCCAGGAGAGAGAGAGAGAGAGAGAGAGAGAGAGAGAGAGAGAGAGAGAGAGAGAGAGAGAGAGAGAGAGAGAGCTCTTCTATCACTTAAAAAGTAGGAATAAAAAAAATAAAATGATAACAGAACATGTACATATATTACCTCCACCTACGTCAATCCCTTATGGTTAGTCATGTATACTTATCGACCAAAAACCGGTTACTACCTACAGGTGTGTCGGCAGGACCCAAACGAAATCTGGGCCGTTTGAAACAAGGGCTCAAAGCCGGCACCTTCCCCCACCCCACCCACCTCCAACCAGGTCCCTCCTCCCCAAAATATCACATCATCAATCTTTGCACTTTGTCAAAAACCGAACAGAGTTTTGCAGCTTTAAAAAATTAGCCTTACTATCTGACGTCGCAGCGATCAGGCAAAACATCTGTGTAAGAGTCTCTCTCTCTCTCTCTCTCTCTCTCTCTCTCTCTCTCTCTCAGTTTCTCGTTGGAAGAGTGGTTTTCGCGCTCGGCTGCCAATACGGTGGTCCGAAGATAGATTCTCGGCTCGGCCAACGCGGAATCAGAGGAATTTATTTCTGATGATAAAATTCACTTCTCGATATAATGTGGTTCGGATCCCACAATAAGCTGCAGCTCCCGTTGCTGGATGACCAATTGGTTCCTAGCCATGTAGAAATATCTAATCCTTCGGGCCAGCCCTAAGAGGTAGAGAGCTGTTAATCAGCTCAGTGGTCTGGTAAAACTAAGATATACTTTCTCTCTCTCTCCTCACGTTGTTTCTAGTATATATAACAACTAATTATGGAATTTCACACGAAGAGAGAGGGAGATAAATATCACTACTCTTCCTTCCGCCAAGTGTGAGCGTCTCAAGTTCCGTTGAGACGAGATACCATGTCCTACTCAGTTCATGTATTTATTCATTAACGGATGGAAATGCATAATAAAATAAAAGTATGGTTGTACTTCCCTAATGGCCAGTTAAGGCAGGCCGAGGTGGCGAGGTCCCCAGGCAGGCCGAGGGGGTCGAGGTCCCAGCAAGGCTTGGTGGGGGGGGGGGGGGGGGGGGGGGGGGGGGTTGTTGCTGGCACAATCAAAATTTGTTTGGATACACACTTGAACAGTCTGCGCCTTTGCATACTGGGTCCTCATGGTGCATTAGATCACTTCCTCGTGATATGTGTTCCCTGCAGCCTGCAAGTTCGTAGTCAACCCCTCTCCCCCCCACCCCACCCCACCCCGGTCTCCACCAATTGGACAGCATGGCTCCATCATCCCACAAAAATAAAGCTGTTTTTTCCACAGAATCCGAGGACGTTGGCCAGAAACACACAGGGTAGATGTACATCGTCTAAACTCAATATATAGCGGTAATAATAATGGTTATTAATATCCTTTTGTAATTAGCGATCAAGTTCAAGGGAAACGCCCCCCAGCACCAGATTCTCCCTGACAACAAATATGAACAAAAGCAAATGTTGCTCTTCTTCGAATTCTTTTTGGTAAAAAGTAATGCTTTATAACGGCCCTCCAGAAAACTATGATGGATAGAAGCTGGCCCAATTCATGGCATATAACAGTATCATCGGTAAAGAAACTTTAGGGGGTAAAATCTCTTTGCATTCAAAGCGATTCTCGACCATAATGAAGGTGGTGCATAGCATAGTTCTTCATGCGCACATTCTGAACGGGGTTTTAAGGAAGGAAAATTACGCGTCATAATAGAGTTTCTCGAGTAATGGACGAGCAGGATTGCAATTTGCTATCGTCATTTAGGGAGAAGTTAACATTAAATAATTGAATTTGTAGTGTGGAGAGAGAGAGATTCCACTAGTTTCGTTAAAGTCGTGAAATCATCAACATTTATATGTATACGTATTTTCAAAACTTACTTCAACGGAATCATTTGGATGGGAGAATATTATGGTAATAATATCGGACGTCGTATAACTAGATGAATAGACAGTTTGTGTGTGTGTACCAGTTCTCTCTCTCTCTCTCTCTCTCTCTCTCTCTCTCTCTCTCTCTCTCTCTCTCTCTCTCTCTCGTCGTACAGACTAAATGTCACTAACACCCATTTGCGTTTTAGGAGAAAAAACAAATCTTAAGTCATGAATATTGCAAATAAATAACTTTTTTATTCGTCTAATTGTCATGCTACTTGTAGTATATAATTTGGTAACACGCTGTGGGTAAACATGGATGCACAGCTCCAATAATTACCTTCATTATGCCCCAATGAAGAAGACACGGACATAATCCCCCGAGGGAGAACTTGAGAGCCTGAAGGAGGCAGACGCTAAATTCGACCAACTTTTAAAATAGCGATTCATTGAGGGATTAAAGTTACACCCAAGAAAGTTATGATCATTTCTCGTCCTGTGAGGTGTCTGCCAACACATTATTTTTTTCATTGGGTTTCTGTCAAAGAAAACTATTGAGATAGACGGCTTTGTTCGTCCGTCCGCACTTTTTCCCGTCCGCACTTTTTTCCCGTCCGCACTTTTTTCCCGTCCGCACTTTTTTCCCGTCCGCACTTTTTCTGTCCGCCCTCAGATCTTTAAAAACTACTGAGGAGGCTTTAATCAGCTTGGAATTTAGAGGGCAATAAATCGAGATGGCTGGATCCTTAAGGCCCCATTGCCCGAGATCGTCAAAGGTTGTCTGAGGAGGTGGTCTGTCCTTGTGTGTGTGTGTGTGTTTTTTTTTTTTTTTTATTAAAAGAATCCAGTTATCCACATCAGGTGTCACGTAGTATACCACCTTCAGCACCTTACTACACTTACGAGGAACGTTCTGCTATGGACCCTCATCCAAAAATAGTTTGTTCAAGAACCTTAGAATTTTCTGAGAAATTTGGTACATCAATCTTTGAAAAAGTATACAAGTCAACGTTTAAGAATGACACTGTGGCCTTCCAGCTCCGAAGGACTTTCCAATCTGCAAAATATTTTAGAAAACTGCAAAATTCTAGATCCTATGACCACAACACTCCTTCCTTCAAAGGACACTTCCTTGCTAGTCAGTGGTTCACCAAGCATACAAAACCTACAGCACCGACAATATCCCCTAAGAATGTTAGAACAACTGACTTAAAAAGCCTTCATCTTTACTGAAGTCATTTCCTTTATCTCGTGAGCATCTGTTTACAAAAACGTCCACTACACTGTGCCTTCCAAAAGGGGGCGGGGCGGGAGGAATTCCTTTGACCAATCGGAGGCCTATACCGTCACCACTGTTTCTAACGCCTCCTTTCATTGGCTGAAATCTTTGGGTTTTGGGAAAGCCTCTTTATAAAAGACTTCCCGTTCGTTGGTGAGACGGAAACTCGTATTCAGAAATTTCAATAAAGATTAGGGTTACCTCCTGTATAAGTAAAAAAAAAGTTATGAACAGGTAAATGAATGGATATAAATAAAATGAATGGGAATGCTCTTCAAAATTCCATATAATAATGATTAAGATACAAAAATATTCGGCTTTTTAATCGTAAAATGAAAATAGGTCAGAGAATCTTGATTTATTTAAGAGACTGGTTACGGAAGCCTTCTGAATTTCGGTTATTGCAACTCAGTGGTCGGCCAGTGTCTGCTGGGGGTCTGATGGGGGTGGGGCTATGCATAGGGACTTCACCCCTGGGGTTTTATAAATTATATAATATATATATATATATCAAATTAATACAAATACGCATTGATGCATAGCTGTAGGGTGAAAAGTTAGGATAAGCCAATTAGCCTGAACAGCAAATGTGACAAACATCTGTTATTTTCTAGCACCAGATTTTCTAACATTATTTGATTTATTTATTCATTTATTTGTCAGATTACCAATTTTGCTAATAACTGATCTTCGCTTTCTGTATTTCCCCTTTTATTGGCTTCTGTTATTTCTTTCGAGCGAACACCTCAACATTCTTTGAAAGCTTGGACTTTAAATCTGTGGTTCCTGTGTTAGGATTGTTCCTTATGAAGAGGTTTCATCTTCTAAGTGATTGATAATAACAATAACAACAACAACAACAATAATTTCCTCAGTCTACTCAGCTGTAAATGAGTACCTTTCCCTGATAGGGTAGGGTCTAGCTATGGGTTAAATAGCAAAACTCAGCAATGATGTTAAGAAATGAAGGAATAAACGACAACGACGTAAATGGAACCTCTGGCAACAGAGGAGCTTCGTCCGGCAGCCAGGTATTCAACCCAATTGAAGGGGAAGACGGTCAGGTACTTGGAGGTCGTCATCCAGCAACTGACCACCACAACGACAGTAACCAACAACCAGAGACTGGAGCTACAGAAGCAAACCAAAGGAAGAAATGGACAAAAAGAAAATATGGAAATATGGAGATGCTACATCAGAAGCAACCCGATGGAGAGAGGATATAGACGAAGGTTGGTCAACATCTGGAATGAGAGGAATAACACCCCCCAAACAGAGCAGAGGCTGGCAGACCAAGTAAGGAACATAAAGAAAAGAACTGGCTCTCCAACAGAAGAGAAGAACTGGAAAGGGAAATGTCACACGACAACGAATTACACGAAGACTAACTGAGAGACGGTGCCACAGAAGACGACAGGGAAGATGAGGTATCAAACAACGACACACGAAGAAACACCGACGAAGTAACAGAGAGGACGGAATGGGTAGAAAAGATTAGACAATGGATGGAGTCAGATACAGAGAGAACAAAGATCTCCTCCATGAAAGCCTACAACACCAAGAAATTAAGGGAGAAAACAAGTGAGGTCAATGAAATAATGGTCATAATACACACCACCAGTATCACAGAAACAAATAACTTGACATATGCAGGAGCACGATTAGTAGCAGAACTGATGGGGATTCGAACACCACCACCAGCACAAACCAACCCAACAGAAAACCAAAACAGCAACCTCCTTGAAAAGGCGCCTGGAAAAGCAAATCATGGTGATGAGATCTGACTTGAGTAAACTGAAAGAGATGGCAGAAAAAAGGTTAAGAAGCAAGAAAACAAGGGAGGAACTGAACGAGAAATACAAAGTGCAAGAGAGGGGGCTAAACAACACAATAGAAGATGTAAAACAGAGGCTTAAGGCCAAAGCACATAAGATCCAACGGTACATGAGCAGGAATAAGGGATACCAACAGAACAAACTATTCGGAACCAACCAGAAAAGACTATACAGCCAACTAAGAGGGGAAGACAACCACCAAGAAATTCCTGAAGCCGAACCAAGTAAGAGACTCTGGGAAAACATATGGAGCAATCCGGTATCACACAACAAACATGCAACATGGCTCCAGGAAGTCAAGGAAGAAGAAACAGGGAGAATAAAACAAAGATTCACAGAGATCACGACAGGCACAGTCAGACACCCACTAAAGAAAATGCCCAACTGGAAAGCCCCAGGTCCCGATGAAGTCCATGGATACTGGCTCAAAAACTTCAAGGCCCTACACCCACGAATAGCAGAACAACTCCAGCATTGTATCTCAAATCACCATGCAAACCCAAATGGATGACCACAGGAAGAACATCTTAGTACAAAAAGACAAGAGTAAGGGAAATATAGCCAGTAACTACAGGCCTATCACCTGCCTACCAATAATGTGGAAGTTACCAACAGGTATCATCAGTGAAAGGCTATACAACTACCTAGAGGAGACAAACACCATCCCCCACCAACAGAAAGGCTGCAGAAGGAAGTTTAGGGGCACAAAAGACCAGCTCGTGATAGACAAAATGGTAATGAAGAACAGCAGGAGAAGGAAAACCAACCTAAGCATGGCATGGATAGACTATAAGAAAGCGTTCGACATGATACCACACACATGGCTAATAGAATGCCTGAAAATATATGGGACAGAGGAAAACACCATCAGCTTCCTCAAAAATACAATGCGCAACTGGAATACAATACTTGCAAGCTCTGGAATAAGACTAGCAGAGGTTAATATCAGGAGAGGGATCTTCCAGGGCGACTCACTGTCCCCCACTACTCTTCGTAGTAGCCATGATTCCCATGACAAAAGTACTACAGAAGATGGATGCCGGGTACCAACTCAAGAAAAGAGGCAACAGAATCAACCATCTGATGTTCATGGACGACACCTAGCTGTATGGTAAGAGCATCAAGGAAATAGATACCCTAATCCAGACTGTAAGGATTGTATCTGGGGACATCAAGATGGAGTTTGGAATAGAAAAATGTGCCTATAGTCAACATACAAAAAGGCAAAGTAACAAGAACTGAAGGGATAAAGCTACAGATGGAGCAACATCAAACACATAGATAAGACTGGATACAAATACCTGGGAATAATGGAAGGAGGGGATATAAAACACCAAGAGATGAAGGACACGATCAGGAAAGAATATATGCAGAGACTCAAGGCGATACTCAAGTCAAAACTCAATGGTGGAAATATGATAAAAGCCATAAACACATGGGCAGTGCTAGTAATCAGATACAGCGCAGGAATAGTGGAATGGACGAAGGCAGAACTCCGCAACATAGATCAGACCAAAAAGGAAAGGAAAACCTATGACAATACACAAAGCACTACACCCAAGAGCAAATACGGACAGACTATACATAACACGAAAGGAAGCAGGGAGAGGACTACTAAGTATAGAGGACTGCGTCAACATCGAGAACAGAGCACTTGGGCAATATCTGAAAACCAGTAAAGACGAGTGGCTAAAGAGTGCATGGGAAGAAGGACTAATAAAAGTAGACAAAGACCCAGAAATATACAGAGACAGGAGAAGGACAAACAGAACAGAGGACTGGCACAACAAACCAATGCACAGACAATACATGAGAGACTAAAGAACTAGCCAGCGATGGCACATGGCAATGGCTACAGAGGGGAGAGCTCAAGAAGGAAACTGAAGGAATGATAACAGCGGCACAAGATCAGACCCTAAGAACCAGATATGTTCAAAGAACGATAGACGGAAATAACATCTCTTCCATATGTAGGAAGTGCAATACGAAAAATGAAACCATAAACCACATAGCAAGCGAATGCCCAGCACTTGCACAGAACCAGTACAACAAGAGGCATGATTCAGTGGCAAAAGCCCTCCACTGGAGCCTGTGCAAGAAACATCAGCCACCTTGCAGTAATAAGTGGTACGAGCACCAACCTGAGGGAGTGATAGAAAACGATCAGGCAAAGATCCTCTGGGACTATGGTATCAGAACGGATAGGGTGATACGTGCAAATAAACCAGACGTGAGGTTGATTGACAAAGTCAAGAAGAAAGTATCACTCATTGATGTCGCAATACCATGGGACACCAGAGTTGAAGAGATAAAAAATGGATAAGTATCAAGATCTGAAAATAGAAATAAGATGGATATGGGATATGCCAGTGGAAATTGTACCCATAATCATAGGAGCATCAGACACGATCCCTAGATCCCTGAAAAGGAATCTAGAAAAACGAG
This sequence comes from Macrobrachium nipponense, assembly GCF_015104395.2. Taxonomy (NCBI): domain Eukaryota; kingdom Metazoa; phylum Arthropoda; class Malacostraca; order Decapoda; family Palaemonidae; genus Macrobrachium; species Macrobrachium nipponense. Next base: position 15,077,657 of record NC_087214.1, on the reverse strand, counting down.
GCTGAAGTAGTTCCAGGACTCATGCAGAAAGAGTGATCCTAGAAACGGCGCACATAGTAAGAAAAGTGATGGACTCCTAAGAAGGCAGGATGCAACCCGGAACCCCACACTATAAATATCACCCAGTCGAATTGGAGGACTGTGATAAAGCAAAATAATAATAATAGACGTCGAAAACAGAATTTGAACTCAAAGCCTTTACCTTTCATGTTAAAACTTCATGACAAATTCGTGCCTATGGAACATAGGAAGAGAGAGAGAGAGAGAGAGAGAGAGAGAGAGAGAGAGAGAGAGAGAGAGAGAGAGAGGGGTCTTTTCTTAGTTCCCAAATATTCCAAAATACAATTTTCGAATAAAATTTTTTACTTTTTAGAAAATGTAAAAAAAGTTTAATGGCTAACTATAGTAATCTCTTATGCCTTGCGCCTTAATGTAAATCAAATAAAATCACTCTGAAGATAAAGATATATATACGACGTAAGGGTCATATATATAGAAGATTTCTGTTTGTTATTAATACGGGCTAGTAATACCAAATACAAGATATCGTTTTATCAAGTAATGCTTTCTCAAGATTATGTACGTTCGCTAAATACATCTATGGAGTGCTGTGAGAATCCTTGAATAAAGTTAGATTGTTTGAAGACGAAACTATCTATCTTGTTTTAGCAAGACCACGTATAAATCCTGCATCGATATATAAGATTGCTATTAAGGAAGTTCTGTGTACCCAAAACAAACTTGATAAGGGCACTTCTGAAGAACGTGAACGGTTTTCAACAAAGGGAATAAGTTCTTCGTTCTGGTAGCAAACTATGGCTGCTCCTCCTTGTCCATAGAGGCAGGATTACCAATATTCATGGAGGCTTTAACAAGCAATTAAGGAGAAAGGACGAACTAGTCTTTAAGAGAAAGAATGCATTAAAGACTTTAATCGTTTCCCATAAGGATTACTTTTGTCATTTTCGATCCAAAAATTAGCAAATGACAGAAGGCTGAAAGTTTCTCGAGTTTGTCTCAAAATTTGGGATTAGCAGTAAACGTTGAGAATCCTTTGAATTCTAATCGAAATTGTCCTTTTTGGAGATACTACATTCAATAGGAATAATTGTTCCTGGTTCAAAGTTTCCTCAAGGAGGAATTCCTTGTTAAGGTTTTCCTAGAGATAAAAAGAATTTCTCAAATATAGAATTAATTTATTAACAGTCCCAGGTATTCCACGTCCCTTCTAGTCTTCATTTGAAAAGAACAAAAATTTGCATCAACCTCGATAATAGCATTGGCACACCAAGTTTTAGGAGGAAGTTAGTTTGTTTATATAGGGTTTTTACTTTGCATGGAACCAGTGGTTATTCAGCAACGGGACCAACGGCTTTACGTGACTTCCGAACAACGTCGAGGGTGAACTATCACCAGAAATACAAATCAGACTCCTCAATGGAATGCCCGAGAATCGAACTCCGGCGTCATCGAGGTGACAGGTCAAGACCATACCGATCATACCACCCGCGGCTCTTTTAGGAGGATGTATATACCGTATATGGCTTTCCACAAATTCAAACACTACATACTATGTGACGAAGACAAACTAGACCAGTGAAACTAGTGATAAAAACACTTTGTTTGTACCAGTGAAACTTCAGGCTGAAAATTTAACATTAAATTAGCATGTATTTTCAAACATCTTATATTTAGCATCATCGTTCATTCATTACTGTAGTTTTCAACTTGAAGTAAAAAGTGTTGCCTTTGTCACCCGTAAGGAAAGGTACTACTAACTAGCACTGCCTAGCTTCAAATGTTAACCGTTAATAACTAACGGTTTTAAAATACTTCAGAGATACACTAAAGGTCTTACCTAGATCAGTTTCTGCATAGGATTAGATTTTTTGGCTTACTGCCTTTTGACAGACTTTCCTTTTAATGCAATCCCTCTGGAACTACTTAGAATATTTAGAACATCCATACTTAAACTAGGCAGTCTTAATTCTCTCCTCGCTCCTCAACTCACGCTTAATGATTCTAGTTTTAGATATTTGCGCACTTTAAAAATTTAATTTTTATTAAGTCTCCAGGTAATGAAGTAAGTGCCATTAAAATAACTACTAAACGACTGATTAGAAAGTAATTAGTTATTATAATTTATAGAAATCTGTACATAGAAAATAAATACAATAGTGAATAAACTTGAAGATTTGTGACAATCTTCAGTCAAATTTGTGACAATAGTACATGATTACATACTTTTTAAACTAATTTTCATTAAGGAGAATATTTTAAGATTAAAATAGCATTTTGCACGCCAGATTTCGACAAAATCTGGTTTTTCAAAGTACATATATTTAAAAAAACTTAGTAAATAAGACACACTAGTAGGATGCTAAGAAATACAAAATCTATGAGAGTATCTATGAGAACCAAGATAATCAAATATGTAAGAGACCTCTTAAAAGACACTTAAAATACTACACTTAAACGATGCTAAGCAATAAGAGTAATACTGGTTTATTATAAAAAAGTTTGTAAAGAAATAATTTTGGTACAGTATATAGTTATAAATTTGTAGCGTTAAGTGCAAGTACGCAACTAAAATTTCCAAACGCTACAGTTTTAGAAAATTAACCTCTGAATGACAGTATATAGTCTAGTGAAAGTCCAGAGAAACTTAGTTAGTAGATCAGTTGCAAGATGCCAAACCAAATCCCCGTCAGCAAGAGGGACACGAGCCTTTATAATTTGTCACAAATTCCAAGTAGTAGAAATCCTGAAGAATGATCCTTCATGGCCAGAGTTAAAAGTAAAGAATAGTTATCAAACCTCAGTATTGCAGCGTTCAGAACCAAGCCGTCACATCGAATTAAACTTCCTGAAAAGTAAATATTTTCATTTAGTCTTATCTTAAATTCTTTAATTTATATTTGGTCTAAAACTTTGCATTCGGGAAAAGCCAGCTAGATATTACATTAGGTCTAAAATTTAGCGTTCAGAAAAAAAAGTAAGCGGTCAGTTCAGTAGGCCTAAAACTAACGTTGAGACAAACTGACATTCAATAACTTACAACTATGACATTCACAGCACTCCATAATTAGGCAAATTCTAAATTTATCTGTTAAAACTTTACGGTCAGTAAAAGAAACAGCAATGTCAAGTCACTTTTCAACTTACAATTGAAACTAAGAGCTTATATTAATCAAACAAGTTTCTTTAACACTAAAACAACCTAATACCATTCTTAAAACTAGCCTTTGGAAGTAATTATAAAATTTAGAAAAAAACTGAGTAATTTTAACATACCTACACTTACATTGTGCATTGAACTTTTAATCCAAGATATTAAAGCATTGATGGGAAGGAATTTAGAGACGCTGCTGTGACACTTACGAGGAGACTAATAACTCTGCCATCTGTTGGGAATTGGGAGGAAACTCTAAAAACTGAGGAAAAAATGATCACAGTTTAAAAATCTACTTATCGAGATGAATTTCTTGAATTATTTATATAATAATAATAAAAAGTCATTCCAATTCTTAATCTACGTTTCAGATATCAACTCATTTATGGGGGAGATCAAGAGAAACGAGATTCATAATGAAACATTAACCTATAAAACGAACAGGGGCGCCTGTATTATTTTTTCTGCCTTTATGAAATCATATGTGGCCAAATGAACCGTCAATATTTACTCCTGATGTTCACTAACTATTATTATTATTATTTTTTTTTTTTTTTTTTTTTCTTGCTCTATCACAGTTCTCCGGTTCGACTGGGTGGTATTTAAAGTGTGTGGTTCCGGGTTGCATCCTGCCTCCTTAGGAGTCCATCACTTTTCTTACTATGTGCGCCGTTTCTAGGATCACAGTCTTCTGCATGATTATTATTATTATTGTTGTTGTTGTTGTTGTTGTTGTTGTTGTTGTTGTTGTTGTTGTTGTTTGCTGGAAACAGACCTTCGTTCAAACATGTTTTATCTAAAATAATGGCAGAATTCACAGATTTGATTTAGTACAAAATTCTTTCACTTTTCCTTATGAAGTGTCTTTCTGGCACGCTGGTATTACTAAACAGCTGTCCAATATTCATCGTGCTGTAGGTCGTCAACGGAATTTCGGTCTGGTGTTATCAAAGGCGACGGGGTATCAGGGACACGGTGGGGGTCGGCAACAGGTGAGTCTCGTAGGTCGGGAATAGGCGGTAGTCGTCAGGGGTCGATCCGGTATTTCTAACGTTTTTCTTCTTTTCTGGTTTTTCCTTTAGGCGTCTCCATGTTTCGACCACCTTTTCTTTTATCGGTGTCCGATAAATGCCATTTATAGGGAGGAATAGGGATTCAACGATGCATGCACTTTTTTCATTTCTAAATCATGCATTTGATTGGGGGTTAATTTATCCACATCGGCCTATTCGCTCCATCTTCCCCCCAACCCCCAAACATCCCAGGATGCACCGATCTTCTTTTACCACCCTCTTTCGCATGAAAGCACCGATAGATAGATATAAGGGTTATTGCAAAAATTTCTCTCACCAACGAAGCCTAAAAATGTTCTCGAGAGATTTTCTGCTCAGAATAACTTTTTCTTTCATTTCCCACAATATTTGCGTAAACTCATGCTGCACCCTGTATATACACATACACATACATACATATACATATATACTTTACATATATATAAACATATACATACAATGTACATGTTTATATCTACAAATATGCATGCATATATATGAATATATAAACATATACATACATTATAAATGTGTATATATATACATATACACATAAACACAAAATGTTTTCCATTCTAGTTGGGAACCAGTATACGGAAAAAATTGTTTGCAAACAATGCTTCCTAGTGTGGACAGGCCTTCAGGTTCGTTTTCCGCTCTCTTTCAAGGGATAGCGGTGGTGCGGGGTGGGGCCAGATGTGGGCTCCCTCCAGACACCCAATATATACACCCAGGGAAGCAAATTTGATACATAGGCCTAAAGGCGTATACATACGTGATCTCTTAATTGATATCGACGTATAAGACAATACTTGATATTATGGACACAAAATTAAAATCGCGTCCAAGACTATACTATAACGTCTCTCCCAGTGGGTCCTGCGAGAGAGAGAGAGAGAGAGAGAGAGAGTGGGTGTGAGGAATTCCTCTCACAACGATATTATTCTCTAATGTTTTTGTGTATTCATTTGTTTCTATCTCATATTGTAATTATTAGTATCTGTCTCATAAGAAATTATTGATTGATTTTCACTGCGTATTGCCGTCTGTCAGGTAATCGACAGACAGGAACTGTTGCTGTATTTGTATTTATGTGAAAACCAAATGTATTCATTCGCATGCCCATGTATTTTGTAAAAATATGTACGTGTATATAATAAGGGTGAAGGAAGCACATCTACTCGAGAATGACACTCTTAACATTATTTTATCTGATTTTGCTCTGTTCTAGCATGTAGGTACGTAGTATCTGTATTATATTGAGAACGAACTGGATAATTATTATGGAATGTTTTATGTTCATGAAAACCTTGTAAGTCAGTTCTGCATTCGTGGTAATTGTAAAACTTGTCTCTTTTCTCCAACAAAACCCGAATGCAGGAAGGAACGTACTACAGCTTCTTGGCTCAACTTTTTTATAGTGTTGTAAAGTGATGTGTGTGAGGATTTAGAAAGGTCGATTCTCCTGATTCTTTGACTTCTATTGTAATTTGTTTCATTTGAGTGCCATTCATTGATTTCATTTGTCACTGGTATTACTCTTTGATATGTTTAAACTTTAGTTATTAAATTAATTTTAATTCTAAAATCATCAAATGTGTTTCAATTCCCTCCATTTTATTTATTTTTTCCTGTGTTTTAGTTTATGGATGGTGAATATAAATTTATCTGATAAACTTTTATTGCGTTCATACTTTAAGGTTACGCAAGTAACTTGTAGAAACGAGGTAACACAGAGGTCCTCTGAGGTCTAAAATCAACCCGTGAGTACAGCTCCCTTATCACACTGTGTCCGAAAACCATGATAAAAGGCAAAACATAATTTAGTTTAGTCATGTATACTTAAATTTAAGTGCAAGTTACTCCATTCATTCCCTGTTACTTACTAGACCTACGCTGAGTCCAACAATAAGTAAGTTGGAGCCAGTTCTCATGCGCAAGCATAGCGGCTCTGCTACTCCACCTCTCGTGCCTCTTAACGTGGGGAGGGGGGGAGGCCGGCCTCCGGGGGCCGGACAGGCGGCAGGCAGGCTGGCAGCTGGCTGGACTCGGAGGGAGCACCGGAGCAGTTTAGGTTTAGCTTGAGATGTGACTGTCACTGGATGTACCACCGTCATCTGGCTGGATGATGCCGCGTGCGGAAGGGGAATCATAATGCAGGTAGGGGCGATAAAATCTACTGCTGCTCTTGAACAACCAGATTTTTTCTTTTTCTTTTTTGACCTCTTTCGATGACTACATGAATAGTATCTGTCTATCATGTGGAATGTACAGCTAACATGTTTATTTGTGGATTTTGCAATAATGAACTTCCTGTTATAGAGAAAGGAAACCGGTGATTAGGTAGCTAGGCCGATTCCAAATTCAATATAAGTATAGTATGCTTTAGATACTAAACAACGGGGACATAGCTAATATGCATGCATCACTGAAACCTCCGGTATTCCTATAGTATAAGCATTCCGCACAGGGCTGCCGAAGTGTGGAAATGACGTCACTAATACGGCTTATCTCGTCCACATTGTGATTAGGTGTGGAGTGTGGAATCCATACGTAAAAATTTCCACACTTTTTACTTAAAAAGTGTATGCTAGTTAAAATCTAATAATAAGTTATGAAAAATTTTCACTATTCTATTTTGAAAGTCTCACACACAAATATCTATAAAAATGAATTATTCGTATTTTCCTTTTTAATTTGTGGATGCGTTTGGATGTTTATCAGATGCATGACGCTGACCGTTGATTTCATGTGCAAACCAACTTCCAAGACCTAGATAAACTAGATCTTGGCCATACGAGCTGGCTCCAGCGCCAACCCGCCATCAGTTACCTAGTCTCTATTTTTAATCTTGTCCTCAACAAAATCTATATTTATTCTTTTTTATAATACTAGTGAGTATTCTTAATTTGCTAGTTTTGTTGGTATATTTTCTTGAAAATTTGTGAAATATACATACTTTCATACTGCCATTGGTAGTAAATTATTTTTCAGCGATGCACTTACAGCTTGCAATACACATTACAATTTTTGCATGAGAAAATTATAATGAACCTGTATACCTCAGCTTGGCGTTACCTACTAACAAATATCAGTGAAACATAAACTTTTGAAGGAACGCGCTTTAATGATTTCATAACTTTTATTCGTACAACGTAAGATCTTGGCAAAAATCATAGGCCTAGTTTACCAGTAGAGATGATAGCGCTCATGAGTTCGTTGTCAGTTGATATTACCTTAAATGAACGACTATATATGTGTATGATAACGATAAAAGTAAGAAATTATATAATGCAGTGGTAATTAAATCCTTCTGTAAAATTCAATGGCTCAGTAGTATATTAGCCTAGGTCAAGGATACGTTGCCAGTTTACTCTGAAAAATAAGACAGTTATAACACTGGTGCTTACTATTACATTTGCAGCCTAAAATTGTTCTTTATGAAAGTGGTTATAATTATGTAATTGCAATCATACAATACAGCGATAATAATTTTTTAGGTTAAAGTCAGAGCATATAATCAACAGTGTTAGTTAACCCAAGATATAGGTCTAGTGTTTATGGCAGTAATGCCGGATTGAACATCATCGTTATATTTCATTACGACGATATCATTAAGATGTCTTATATATACTCTCAAATAGATTTATATTTCAAATTTTACGCACGTTGTTAGATTTCATTGTTATATTGCTTACAGCTGATTATGCCTGGTAAGCGCAAGTTTCGAGACGCCTGGATAAATGAAGATTTTCAGTCTTGGCTAAAACCAGTTGAGGGAAACCCAGAAAGGGCTTCTTGCAGAATCTGCCACAAGGAACTAAATGCTGAATTGACGTGTATCAAAAGACATAACACAAGTAAAACCCATCTACAAAATGAACGTGCAATTGATCTTGGACAGTTAGAGCTTGAAGGAAACCAAATCGACAGCAGCACTCCCATAGGAGTGAGTACTGCTACCATTCTACTCGCATGTTTCATAGCAGAAAATAATTTGCCATTCACTACTGCCGACAAGTTGGTCGATTTGATGAAGAGGATGTTCCCCGACTCTGCTATAGCTCAGGGTTTATTCATGAAGCGTACAAAGTGTACAGACGTGATTAGAACCATGGGGAAAACTGTAACAAACAGCCTGATAAAAAAGTTGAGGACCAACAAATTTTCCGTAATCATGGATGAATCAACTGATGTAAGCACAACAAAGTCCTGCGCTGTAATTGTAAGGTTTTATGATTCCCATGAGCAGAAAATCACCACAGCTATGCTAGACCTTATTAATGTATATGACTCAAATAATGCTCAAGGTTCTACTGGAGAAAATTTATATGCTCTCTTAATAAATACGTTGACAATATTATATATTCCTCTCGTAATTTCATAGGATTTGCAGCTGATGTGCATCTAAACTGGGGGAAACTTAATTCCCCTGTGTAGTAATCAAGAACCCATAGTGCACTGACTAACTGTATCAAATGTATATATCATTCTATCATTTATGCTCTTCAGAGGCTGCAAAAAGCCTCTCTCGTCATGTGAAGATTTGCTCCAGTATATATACATTTTGCAATAGTTCAAAAGGCAGCATGCTTCAAAACTTTCACAGGAATTTTGTAACACTAAGCCTCACAAAATACTCCATCCTTGTCAAACTCGCTGGCTTTCCTTGCACGAAGCAGTAAAAAGGGTTCTCGAACAGTGGAAACCCTTAAAACTGTACTTTAGTCAAATTGAGGAGAAAGAACGGTTAACAACAGTGCATCAAATAGTTGAAAGGATGAAGGATCCAGCGGTTTTTTTATATTTTACATTTTTAGATTTCATTTTGCCAACATTTAATGAATTTAATTTAGTCTTTCAAAAAACTTCACCCACAATCCATTTGATATTTGATAAATTAACAAAATTATATAGGTCTATAATGAGTACTTTTTGTCAGCCACATATTCTTCAGAAATATCCTTTGATAAATATAGATCCATGTAAAGATAATAATTATGTTCCATTGAACCAGCTTTATCTTGGAGCAGAACTTCACAGCTTGTTTCAGACAGAGTCCCTCAAAAACCGTGATATGGTGCAGGATGTTAAATATAGATGTAGACAGTTTTGTATTTCCGTTTGTGTTGCAGTCAGGAAAAGGTTTGATCTTGACAATCCTTTGTGGGAAATGGTTTCGTTTCTGTCAGTCAGTAAGGCTTTAGATTACCGGTCAAGAATAGCCATGCCATCTTTACAAGACTTAATTAAACTTGTCCCTAGAATAAACGCAGAAGATAGCCAGAAGTTGGATGATGAATGGCGGAGCTTAGATTTTGTATCAGTACCAGATGAAATAAGGCATGAAAAAAATATTGAGGAATTTTATAAAGGGTTGGGTAATCTAAAAGATGATGAAGGTCATGTAATGTTTTCAGCCTTATCAAATTTTGCTCTTCATATTTTATCTTTACCAACATCAAATGCTGATGCAGAAAGAGTCTTCAGTAAGTTAAATTTTATAAAGACAAAGCTTCGAAATTCTTTACAGTTGCCATCAATTATTGCTCTCATAGCTGTGTCAGAGGAAGTTCAAAGATATGGTGGGTGTGTCCAATAGGTACACTGTTCATGAGGAGATGATTGAAGATGTCAAAAATATGTATGAAAAAAATTCTTATGAAATGGCTTAATAAACATATTTTTCAAACGGCCTAATGAACATTCTCTTGTAATATCTTTGAAATCTACATTTTCTATTGACACACACACACACACACACACATATATATATATATATGTATATATATTATATATATGTATATATATGTATATATATGTATATGTATATATTGCATTCTGGTGCAATTTATTCATTTAACTTATTGTAATAACTATAAACTTGTTGTAGAAGACCTATGTTACTTTTTTCATCATCAAATTAAATGTTTCATTTAAATTTTTCATCATCTGCTAAATTAGTTTCATTCAACTCTTTCATCGTCTTATATAAGTTTCATTCCAGCTTTTCATCAAATTAAAGGAATATCGACTGTTGTTGAGAAGTTTTGTTTCTTTTACCCTCTCGTCAAAAAACACTTGAATAAAAATCTAACTAAATGTTTAAACAATGTGAACTAAAAACGGAAAGAGTCAGTGTCTATCCTTATTTTTCAGTTAAAAAGAAAGAAAGAAAGAAAAAAAGGCTACTTGGTGGGAATTCATACCGCTAAGTATAGAGCACTTACAAGATTACGATAAACAAAACATTCCTCCAGAGTTCCAACCACTACATCGACAAAGTCGAATATATTATATAACTGGCAACTGTCTGAGACCGTGCGTGGATTTCCTTAGTGTGGAAATCTGGCAGCCCTGAAATTTCCGCATTGTTCGTCCCCGCGAATACGAAAGCCAACAGGAATTGGGGCGTCCAATGTATTTCGCTGTGTTTATTACTAGCCCCTGGGGGTTAATTACAGTCGTCCAATAAATATAACTTAAAATTCTTGTTCAGGAGGTAAAACTGCATTGAAAAACCGCAACTGCCATAGTCTAGGCCGCCGCGGAATAGTAATATTGATCTACCAAACCTCCTCCCTCTCCATCAATGGCATCATATCACTGGACTCCGATGATAATAATAGATCTACCAAATAAAGGAAAGAAAAGCAAGCTGAATGGAATCTGCCCTCCATCAAAGATAGGCCTACTTATAGGTACCTACTACCTATTCACGACACGCCGGTCAAAGATTATATAAAACGTATTTGTACTGGGATGTTCAAGGATGGACCATAAGTAGTAACAGTTTTTATTGCCAACTATAGGTTTCAACCTGAAATATATATATTCCATGTAATAAAAAATAATACAATCCAACCAGCCATACAAAATTTGAATTTTCCCTAATTTTCCCAATTTCATTATCAAAAAAATATTTGTCCTTAATACAAGCCTTCTAGTAAAGTACATGAACAATCCAGTATTGATATGTGTATGTCTAATAATAACTGTTTATAGCAATGTAAGTAAATAACACTGTAAATTATGGTACTGTAGCCACTAAAGCACTTGGCATCAAATTAAATGTACTCATATCATAAAGCATTACTGTATATATACATAGAATCCAATTACCAATAAGGGCAATTCCAATTGAAATATCATACAACATCCATAATACACTGTATTGCACTCACTTCAATGGCCTCACTATCATAGGCCTTGAACCCCAGTAGGAGATTGCCAAACACCAATATCCCATCACTTGCCAGCCTTACATGTCACAGACTTCATTCTTGTGTTTACATCCACAAGAATAACACCTGTCACCACCAGCCACCACCACTCAACACAATAGGCAGTACCAGAGTGGTTAGAAAATTTTACGGCAGTTCGCCTTCTCCCGCTAACCGTGCGACACTGAAATATGGGTAAAACAAAAGATATTCCAGATGCGCAATAAGTTACAACTCGCTCCAACCCACATCAACATTTTTCAAACAAATATATCCTTATAGTATCATGAAGTTTATCATGTTAGTGATACACTCCCCCACCATTAGTGACAAATTACAGATACCCTATCCAATTGGGTAGACTACGTATGATTACATTGTTCTTCTATTGGTAATAACACCACCAACCTGTGTACTGAGCTACACATAATCTTATCCACTTCACCATCATATCCCTTCCCATGCTTCATAATCTTATACCTTAAATCAACATCTCGGACAATGCCATCTTGTCCTGGATCAGCTCTAATCACCTATGCTAGTTTCCATGCCCCTCTCACAACATTACCATCTTGCACAAGTACCACATCTCCCAACTTTCTTTACATTGCCTACCGTTGTTGTATGCCATTTCTGCCTGATTAACAATGATGGAAAATAGTCCCGTTGCCGCTTTTTCCAGAAGAATTCTATTATACTTTGTATAAACTTTAATCTCCTTTTGTGATCCCCACTAATATCGTACATCCCACTTGGACAAAAGCAAGTGGACCGACCAAGCAACATATCATTGGGACAGAGGTAGCCCCCCAACTCTAAACTAAATCCAGGTTTTGTTCCAATTGGTCTTTCATTCATCAGATTAGCAATACCAAACAAAGCAGTTTGTAACTCTCCAAAATTCAACACAGAATCTCCCACACTAATACAAAGACACCTTTTGACAGATTTGATCGTGCTTCACTGCCCATTATACAAGGTGCGTCACTAGGCATATTAAAGATCCAAGTTACCCCTTCCTTTCTCCAATGGTTTCTATTTTCTTGCTTGCTGATATCAACTGAGTTCCCTTATCTGAATATATAACTTTAGGAGCTCCTCTAATAGCAATAAACCTTTGAAATGTGGTCAGAAAATCATCAGTACTGTATCCTTCAGCCAAATCCAAGTGAACAGCTCTAGTAACTAAACAGTTAAATATAACACCAAAGGCTTTACCATGAGTTCTCTTTTTAACCGTGTCTCTTAATTAAGGGTCCAAACAAATCTATGGCTGTGTAATAGAAAGGTGGAGCAGGTTTCATTCTTTCTATCCTCATTTAACCCATGCATTGGTCTTCTAATTTCTTTGTTAACTTCTTACATGTCACACATTGATTTTTTATTGCCTTTATTATTTTTTCTGGCCCCTGGAACCCAGAATTTTCTTTGTAATTTTGCCAAAGATAGTCTCTATGCCTGCATGGTCAACCCCATGTACATATGATATATACAATCTAGTAACTGGATGATTTGCTGGTAGCAACATATAGTCTTCTCTATTCCAATTTTCCTTTAGCCACTTAGAAATTCTTTTAGTCCTAATCACTATGACTCCATTCTTAAATTGAAGGTCCTAATCTTCTGAACCCATCACTTTCCAATCAGTCATGTCCCATTTAGCATCTCTCTAACCCACATTAGTTCTGCTTTAATATTCCTTGAACTGTTGGTTCCCTCAGCATGCCCTTAAAGGATCTGCATTTGAAAACATTCATTTACCCTACATGTAACTCTTAGTAGTTTGTAACAATCACTAAATCTATTAACATCAATCATGTGTAAACATGGTTCTGACTTACTTTAGCAACAGCCATGACAACACCTATCACTCTATCAGTTAGTTCCATTTCACAATTTTGTTTGATAGGCCATTTGAAATTGGTAATGTTAGGAATTTTGGTCCATTTTGCCAGGCAGAATTTCACCAATTTTTTCTGGACTACACGGTTTAGAGGTCATATCTGCAACATTTTGAATTGAATCAACCCACCACCATTCCCTTGAATCAGTTTTATTTGTATCTCTGCAATGCGTACAACAACAAATGTGTTGAATCCATGGGACTCCTTTTATATTGAATTTGTGATCTTACAATTGTTGAGTCAACTATGTGATAAACTGACTCAAACTCCCATGAAAACTCCTTTACTATGAGTTCTCTCATCCTAGCAGCTATGAGAGCACCACATAATTCCAGACGAGGAATAGACATTTGTTTCACTGGTGCAATCTTATTTTTTGCCATTATCAGACTTGATTTAAACTTATTATCACTGATTTGCCACCTCACATATGCACAAGCCCCATATGCTTGCGTGCTACCATCAGAAAATATTACTAGGTTCGGCTTACCAAAAGCATTAGATGGCTTTAAGGGTCTTCTAAAAGTTAATCGACTCCAGGTCCATACCAATTCTTTGAAAAAACTGCTTTCCCATTCGTTTCATCATGGAACTCATCAAGTGGCTTCATCCCAACTTGATTCCAACCACCATTCGAGTTTACTTTTGAAAATCAATGGATATCCATCAAGATCTTAAGCTTTGAGTAATACGGTGTATAACCAACCCTAATGGGATCATACAACGATGCAATTTGACTCAATATCTTTCTGCGTGTTAATATTTCTGGAAATTTATAATCAAATTCACCTATATCTAAATTTGGACCACTCCTAACCTTTCTTATTCTTGGTGTAAAGTTGAGGTCTTACAGCAAAGGAAAAATAGTCATCTACAGGATTCATTTTAAACCTAAGATTTTCTCACTATCAGATTCTATTATTCTTAATATTGCAGTTTTCATAATGCCCGCTGGACTATCCAGTGCTTTATTCTGAAACTTCCCTGAGACAATACCCTTTCAGTATCCTGTATTAGTTTGATTGCATTCTCGATGGCATCAGTAGAATACAGTATATCATCTACATATGTATTATTAAGAATCATATCTTGCACATCCGGGGATTCCTTACCGAATTATTCTACTGTATGTCTCAAAGCTACCATAGCTATAGTACCACTGGGCCTATCTCCAAATGTTACTGTGGTAAGAAACATACTGATCAGGTGGCCTACTATCATCCAAGTCCCTCCATACAAATCTATGCGTATGTTCATCTAGTGTGCTGAGTTTTACAGTATGGTACATCTTTGCTATGTCACCCACTATGGCTATATTATCTTGCCTAAATCTACACAACACTCCCAGCAAACTGTTCAAAATATCAGGCCCCACCTTAGACCCACAAAAAGAATCGTTTAACCTCTGTCCCATATAAGATGCTGAAGAATTGAAGACAATGTGCACTGGGGTTGAACTAGATTCTGGCTTCAACACCTCATGATGATGAATATAGTGAACTGGGCCATTGTACTCTTGAATCTCCTTATTGGTTAATTTCCTAGCTACTCCACTTCTAACCATATCTTCAATCTCTTTCTGATATTTATTGCATACTCATTCCCAAGTTTCCTTAATCTATTCTCTGTTGTTCTTAACCTGGCATTTGCTACCTTTGTTATTTTTCAAATGATTTGGATCTCTTATCCAAGGATACCTTACAAACCAGCATTTCTGTTTCTCGTCATACGTTAATCCTTCCTCAATCAATTTCATTTCCTTTTCTTCTTTCAAACTTGCATAATTGGGTCCAGGACAACCTCTGCACATACATTTGATACATTGTGGATTACACCTTGTTCCCATTTCTTCTATGGCAAAAAATTTATCTAACTGATCCTTTAGATTTTCTGTTGGCTCAATACTGATTTCATTCAAATTTACTGAACTTGAAAGTTTATGAATTCTCACAAACATGATTACTAGTAATAACTTGATTGGTAATTTCATCATGTCTACCACGTATGCTGAGCCAAACTGATTTTCTAGCAACTGGAGACCCTTATTTGTTTCAACAACCCTTGGCAATATTTCACAATCATTAGCACCAATAAGCATATCGATTTCCCCATGTGGGCGATTCAGCTCTAAGTTTGATATTCCTTCAAAAAGTTCAGATACCCTGGATAAGTCTACTTTCTTGATTTTGGCTGTTATTTCATTAATACCAACAGCATTCACATTCCAAACCTTACCAGATTTATCAATTAGTGGTACACAATATTCGTTGCTTGAGTGATATTCAACCGAATTGCCCACTTTGATCATGGATAAATTTATATGCTTTCCACTTAAACCCAATTTCTTAGCCATCCTATTTGTTATAAATGAAATATCCGCTCCTGGATCCCACAGTACATTAACAGGCATGTTCTTACTATTCACCATACTGATATTCAACAACACTGCAAATCCCTTTTCTGATATCGCTTTGTGAATACTATTTTCTACTCTATCGGAATGCAACAGTGGATGATGATTACGATTGCATGGCCCTTTACCTTCAATAATGACATCACACAATGTATACCTACCTTGCAGCTACGAGCAGGATGATATCCCCTTAGCACCTACATTATTCCATACCCTTTATAATCTCAAATCTTTCTTTGCTACCACAACCATTGAATTTATAACATTCTGTTAATATCATGACCAATTGAATTGTGTAACAGGCATCCTATTCCCCTTACTATCTGCCATTAGGTTTAATGCCTTCACCATTTCTGTCAAGTTAACAATACAAGATTCAAATTCCTTATTTTTATTTTTTATACTTTGTTCTTCCCCCATTTTTTTCACCAATTTTGTTATCAATTCCGATTCATTCTCAACTGTTGCTTTCAACATGGATGGGACTGATTGGACCTTATTATCACTACCGCTACTCCTAACATTAGAATTCATATATTCCAAAATTTTTCTCTCCTTCTGTAAGAACTTCAACAACTCAGGAAACAGATTGCTAGTTACTGATACCTCATCTGCTTTAATTACCCATTCTCTCTTGTGAAGTGAAGGTAAAACCTTTTCTATATGGCTGACAACGTTTGCACTATTAAGTTCATCAGAGAGATTTACCTTTTTTAAATCAAGCCAACATTGCTCAACCTGATCGACCATTTTAATAAATCCTTTGGTATCATCATCATAAATTTTCTTCAGAGATCTAAGCTCACCAACCACTAAGTCTACAATCTTTCTTGAATTCCCAAATTTATCATCCAAACGTTGAATCATTTCATCATAATTACCCTCTGAGCCCTTCACTGCTTGAAGTGCTTCTCCACCTAGACACATTTTGAGAGCATATGGATCAGTACCGTATATACTCTTAACTAAATTCTCATAATCTTCCTTAAAAGTTGGATAGTCTCTTAAATTACCTTCGAACATTGGTGGTTCAAATTTCTTTACTTTAACCTTCGATTTATCTGTTGCCTTTACATCCTGGACACCTTTGAATATTTTTGCAATTACTTCACATTTTAATCTTTCACTATCTGAAATATATTGCTGGGCTTTCTTCTAAACTACTATAGGCTAGCTTATCCTCGTTTTATATATAAATTGTATCAGTTCATCATTTTGTACTCTAGGCATTTAAAGGCTTCAACCATTTCCTCATAGTTCTTCTTTAAAAAACACTGATAAATCATCACCTCGATTAATTCCTTCATTGCACATAGTTACCTTCCTGGTGTAACTTCCCTTTGTTGATTGCCCTCTCTCTTCAGGGCGACGAGTTCCTCTTGCACACCCATGGCGGATGAAGTTGAAATGTACTGGGATGTTCAAGGATGGACCATAAGTAGCAACAGTTTTTATTGCCAACTATAGGTTTTAACCTGAAATATATATATTCCATGTAATAAAAAATAATACAATCCAACCATACAAATTTTGAATTTTCCCTAATTTTCCCAATTTCATTATCAAAAAAATATTTGTCCTTAATACAAGCCTTCTAGTAAAGTACATGAACAATCCAGTATTGATATGTGTATGTCTAACAATAACTGTTTATAGCAATGTAAGTAAATAACACTGTAAATTATGGTACTGTAGCCACTAAAGCACTTGGCATCAAATTAAATGTACTCATATCATAAAAGCATTTACTGTATATACATAGAATCCAATTACCAATAAGGGCAATTCCAATTGAAATATCATACAACATCCATAATACACTGTATTGCACTCACTTCAATGGCCTCACTATCATAGGCCTTGAACCCCAGTAGGAGATTGCCAAACACCAATATCCCATCACTTACCGGCCTTACATGTCACCGACTTCATTCTTGTGTTTACATCCACAAGAATAACACCTGTCACCACCAGCCACCACCACTCAACACAATAGGCAGTACCAGAGTGGTAAGAAAATTTTACGGCAGTTCGCCTTCTCCCGCTAACCGTGCGACACTGAAATATGGGTAAAACAAAAGATATTCCAGATGCGCAATAAGTTACAACTCGCTCCAACCCACATCAACATTTTTCAAACAAATATATCCTTATAGTATTATGAAGTTTATCATGTTAGTGATACAGTATTACTCTCAAAAGTCTCTCCTCTTCCTTCTCCATCAAACGTATTCATGGCACACCTGTCGAAAGGAAAAAATGCACCTACTATGGAAAAGTAAGATGGGCAACATGTTTAGGGCCTAGTACTAATGGAAAATTCGCGCCAAACTACTACTCAGTCTTTCCTGAAAAAAGGGAGAACGTCTGTCTAATAGAACCTACCTACTTATATTTAGAGAGAGAAGAAAGAGGAGAGAGAATTGTGACTAATACGTTTTATATAAATCTTTGACCGGCGTTCCGCGAATAGGTAGTATAAGTAGGCCTATCTTTGATGGAGGGCAGATTCCATTTAGCTTGCTTTTCTTTCCTTTATTTATTTATGATTATCATCATCATCGGAGTCCAGCGATATGCCACTGATGGAGAGGGAGGAGGTTTCAGTATTATGTCCCCGATGTTCAGTATCTAAAGCATATTTATTGAATTTGGGGTTAATCTAAGTTATCGATTCACATCGGTCTAGCTACCTAATCGCCGGTTTCCTTTCTCTCTAACTTTGAGTTCACTACTACAAAACCCACAAATAAACATGCTAGCTGCACATTCCATATTATTCGTAGTAACCCGGACTCTCTCTCTCTCTCTCTCTCTCTCTTGACGGAAAGGCGAGGCGGCTGTTTAGACGAGTCACTAGAGTAACAGTAAGATAACACATACCATCGGCTCCTTCCCTCTTAACAACCCCCCCCCCCCCCCCCCCCCATATCCGTGACTATTCCGACATCTCTCTTGTACGTGCCACCTCTCCCATTTGATGATAACGCTTCTTCTTTTTTCTTTTTCTTTTTATTCACATTAAGTTTTGCCCTAATGACATCCATTTTTTTTGTTGGTATAATTGTTTTTTATACGATCTCGCCCACGTTTTGTCCTTGTTTAATTCGTGCGCAATTTGGACAATTAAAAATGAACGGCCGAAACTTAAGCTGGCCTCACACTGGGCCTTTTTTTCTCGAGCAGCGAGCCGTTGCTGCCGAGAATCGAAAACCGGGAGATTTTTGCTCGAAATCTTTGCTTCCCGCCTTGTCGGGAAGCAGCAGCCGCGAACCACGAGCGACAGCGTAGTGTAAACACACAGGATGGCTGCTTCTAACAGGACGTGCTCAGGAACTATGTCTCTTCCCACACAAAGACATCGGTATGTGTGGACTTCCTTTGCTCTCCATGGTTTATTAGAAAAAGTAAGAGAGTTCCGAGTGTTGTGGGATCACACGGATGAACTTTTTAAGAAAACTACGCTTAAAAAGTGCAAATGGGAGGAAGTTACGAGAGCCCTGAAATCTGAATTTCCCGACCTTAGCGATGCTGGCTTAACTGCAGGTAGATATCTCTTTTTTTGTTTTAATAATTTGACCCATATTCCTGTATTCATATTATCATGCAACTGTACATATAACTATTCTGCACAAGTAGCCTAGAACTTATTGATTGATCATTACCTATAACATAGGCCTATACCAAGGCCCATAGCCTAGCCCATGGTACTGGTAATTGTGCTAGGGAATGATTGGTTTGGTTGGCTATATTTTAGGCTTGGTTTGTATAACTGATTAAGTACCGTAGCCCTGGCCATAGTTTAGTGCATATTTTTGGCATGGTAAAGCCTATTGGTTACAGGTTGATATACCTATATACCAAGGGCCATAGCATAGTCTATGGTACTGTTATTTGTTGGCTAGGTTAAGCGTGGTTGGCTATTTTCATTTTACTGTTGACAGCAAGCACCCATGTTATAGGGCTTAGTTTTTGTCTCTATCTCTCTCTCTGAACTTAGCAATTTTAGACTTGGTTATACCATAGGCCAGGCTAAGACTCGCATAGGCTAGGGGTAGCCTAGACTGAAATGAATGTATAATGAAAATATAGCCTAACTGTAGCAATATATTTTGGCATGGTAAAGCCTATTGGTTAAAAGATGAAATATATCTTATTAGAGTAAAAAACCGCATGGTACAGGGGTGGACCATGTACGATCAATGTGTACAACCATCGGAGATGGGCATCAGACGCGACTTCTTGTTGGTGAGAAACGGAGCTAAAGACCTTTACTTCGGTGTCAGGACGCATTATAATGTACTTTTCTTGGGGTTGTACACATTGATTCCGTACATGGTCCACCCTGTACCATGCGGTTTTTTTACCTAAGGTTAGCCTATAAATCTTGCAAGCTTGGGCCCCCTTGGGTTATTTGACAAGGTTTGTCTTCACTGTGTTAAGGTTACTGTAGCCCTAATATATAATTTTAGTTGATTTTAAGCTGTTGAAAACATGAAAAATGGTGCTGTATTATTAGTGAATGTTTTAGTATTACACCCTAAACTCATTCTTTATATATAAATTGCATGATTTCCATGTATTTTTGTTCATTCATATATATTGTTATAATATGCACTGAAAAGTCATTGGAAATCATAGGTTAGGTTATACAGTTCCCAAGAAGTATAATTGTATGCATTTTATACCATTTTTCTGATCAAAATTCTTGGCCAGCATTATTAATTGTCTAGGTTTTTTCTCAATGCTTTATGGCAGTTCTTAGCTTGTATTTTTCAATATGCAGGTATGTAACCTAGGCCTCTATTCTTGTTGGATTATTAGCTGGGTTAAAGACTATTTCGAATTTCCCTGAAAAATTAACAGTATAGTCCATCAAAGCACATTATTAAAAACTAGGCAAACATTAATTTTTTTTTTTTTTTTATAAAGATTGCCAGTGACCATAATGATGTAAAAAGAACCCAATTGAATTTGCATGCCCTCAAATGTATTTTCAAATAAATTTATCTTCTCTTCCCTATAATGGCTTACTTGTACTAGCTAATGCCACATATAATATTCTAACTGGTAATAACTTGTGTATCATATGGAAATGTTAAGTACATTTATTCTAAGTTAACCTTAAATTTTCTAATCAGATGATGTCCAAAGAAAATTTGGCACGCTGAAGTCGACTTTTCAGCGGGAATTACGAAAAATCCAGTGCACACCAAGTGGGTCAGCTGGTTCCGTGGAGCCGAAATGGGAGTATTTCAAGAGCTGCTCCTTTATGATCCCAGTGAACAGTTGCACTCCCAGAAGGACATCATTTGATACCTCTGAACCACAGGTAGTTACCGGACATACTGGTGTTGGAAAATTTTAAGAAAAAAATTATACATTATACTTTTCTAATAGGATTTTAGAATTTTATTTCATTCTTTTTTTCTAATGAGAAACATGGTTTAAGAGCTAGTTGACTGAATTTTGCCCTTATTTTCTAGTAAAAAGAAATATGTATATACATATATGTATCTGCAGCAAAGTGCTCTATTTTTGAGCTCTTCCTCTAAATCACTATATTGTAGGTCACACACTATAATTACTCTGTATTACAAAATTCAATTAGCATTGCATCATAGATTTGTTTAGCTCTTTGCTCCTTTATTTTTATATACCTTATAATAGTCATGTTATAATTTGTATGTCTACCTATAATCTTTGGCCACTGATGATTTTGGATAGGAACATTTAAATGTGCTGTAAATAAAAATGGACTTTATGAAAAATTTCATATTGTTATAAATTTTCTTACAGGAACCAGAGACTATAGTGCTTTCCATATCAAGTGAACACTATGAAGAGGGAACATCCAATAGTAATTGGGGTGAGAGTAATGGTGCACAACCACAGGTGTGCAACATCCCAGACCTAACGCCACCCCAAACACGGTCTACTTCATCATTGTCCGTGCATAGTGACAGTTATTTTGATGGAACCCATGCATCTACTCCATCCTCCTCCTCCTCTTCCATTTCCCAGAGATCAGATACAAGGGTAAAAAAGAGGAGGAGAAATTACAATGTCAACAGAAGGTGAACGTTTTGATAATATTTTGGATAAAGTTGATTCTATTCTGAATCAACCAGATCCATCATGTGATCCTGTTATTAAAGCAGCCACAAATCTTATAACAGGTTTCATGGCTCCCTTGTCTAAAAACGATAAGAAAGCTGTGTACTTAAAGATTGTTAAAGTTTTGCAAGACCATCCTGTTGATTTCGATAATTTAGGTGGTTAGTTAGTTTTTTTGTCTTGTTAGTTTTGTATTAATAGTCCTAATAATTTAAAAATTATATACAGTTTTGTTTAAAGATTCTATCAACATACACCTCTTAATTATGTAGTATTAAAATAACAATGCATTGAACAGTAGAATAATAAAACTTTAGTTATAATGTTTGGTCTTTTTACTTTCTTTTAATTTTTGCAAATAACTGTAGCCTTAGATGAAGGCTACATCTAAGGCTACAGTTATTTGCAAAAAATTAAAAGAAAGTAAAAAGACCAAACATTATAACTAAAGTTTTATTATTCTACTGTTCAATGCATTGTTATTTTAATACTACATAATTAAGAGGTGTATGTTGATAGAATCTTTAAACAAAACTGTATATAATTTTTAAATTATTAGGACTATTAATATTGGTTGTTCTGTGATAGTTGTGACACTTATTTGAAACTAAAGTTCTCTGTGTATAATTAACTTGTTTTGACAGTACTGCAATATTACTACACAATAATGAACTGTCCAAGAGTCTAAAATAAGAGTTCAAAGCAAAAAAAAAAAAAAAAAAAAGTTTTTTTTTATTTTTGTGTCAGTCAGTCTTCCTGCATTTTGTTCTCTCGCTGCTTGCAATATTTCACTACCATGCTTAAATTTAACATCCAGTACTAAGATATATATATTTTTCTCAAATAAGCCAAATTTATTAATTAATATGCAATAATTCTATTTTCTAACTTTATTTTGAACATAAATAATATTACAACATTACTTTAACATATGAATGAACTATTTTCACAGGTTTTATTTCATGAAGGACAATAACGTCGAGTAATATTCACTGCGGATGCGCATTTTGAGGACGTTTGCATTTTTATACATTAATAACATGAGGCATAGGCTTATAAGCACAGTAGCAAAGAAAAAAAAATAATACTAAAATATATTGCACAGTAACAAGAAAATTAAATAAGTCCGGGCTAAAGAAAACACACAAATCATAATGACACTTTATGAAGAAAACAATAATACATTTTACATTTACACACAAAACCTATAAAATACAACTTCCTAGTGGAATAGTGACATCTGCTCTTGCCACGGAACTCTGCCTTCACCATTGAAGTAGGCCATGAAAGTGTCCCTTACAACTGCAGCATCATTCTGTGGGCGCCTAGGAATCGGCAGTAGGCCTATCATACCACCATTGCAGTGGTCCTCAGGCTCCAACATTTCTGCTGGTGCATATGTGTTTGGTGAACGGGTCCAAAAAAAATTGTGAAGGGAACATGCAGCTAAAATAATTGAATTGATGTTTTCTGGAGATGTATTAATCGGCTGCTTAAATATTCTAAATTTCGCAGAAAGTATACCAAATGCATTCTCTGATGTACGTCTAGCACGAGAGAGCCTGTAGTTGAACATCCTTTTCTCATGGGTCAGTCCTCGACCAGGGTAAAGTTTCATTAAAGAAGTAGTGAGAGGGAAAGCATCATCGGCAAGAATCACACTTGGGCATGCTTTCTGCGAACAAGGTAAGGACTTATGTGGAGGAAATTTCACCAAATCCCTATCAAGTGCCCTTTTCAAAGAGCATTTCTCCCATACACCTCCATCACTGGCACGTCCTGCACTACCAACATCTACATAAATGAATCTCAGCTTCGCATCGACAAGGGCAAGAAGTTATGGTAGCTGAAATGACATTTGTAGTCATAATATGTTGAACCTGATTTTGGAGGTTTGGCTATAAGAACTCTCTTCCCATCTAAAGCACCACAGCAATTTGGAAACTGCCAGAGAGAATGAAATTCTGCTTGGATGCGAAACCATTCCTCTTCATTTGTAGGCATTTTCATATATGTATAACGGTTGCAGAGCTACATATAAGGCCTCACACACCTCAGGAACGACACTTGAAAGGAGGTTGGGCTGATCCTGTAGGAATATCCCAGGGATGCTTTTGATTCACCTGAAAATAAAAATGAAATTCACTAGTTTAATATTTACCAGTCGGTGAACTACGACAACTATAGTGTGTTTACTTTTCTGAGATTGCTCTGGTGGGGCCAGGTAGAAAGACAGAGTTCGTCATATTTACGGGTATTGTAAGGCCCTTTAAATGCCCCTTCCCTGCAGAGATTGGCCTGCTTGAGTAGATTAATTCTCTTTCTATAATTATAGCTAGATGTACTGAATGGCCTGTTGGATCCTGCCACACCAAAGCGATCTTAGAAAAGTAAACACACTATAGGCTAAGTAGGTAAGGTTAGGTATGTCGGTATACTCCAAAAGTTCTCTTGATTTGGTGGACAACTGAAGTACAGGAGGGTCTGCCCCTACTATAAATTATTGAAGGAATATATCAAATAGACGTACCTAAACAATAAAAACAAATATTTTTTCACAAGGGTTTAATTTAAATATTTGCCACCTCTAATGGCACTAGGGTAAAAAACCGCATGGTACAGGGGTGGACCATGAACGATCAGTGTGTACAACTACAAGAACAGTACATTATAACGCGTCCTGACACCGGAGTAGAGGTCTTTAGCTCCGTTTCTCACCAACACAAGTCGCGGTCTGATGCCCATCTCCGATGTCAGGGACGCGTTATGATGTACTTTTTTTGGGGTTGGGGGTTGTACACATTGATCGTACATGGTCCACCCCTGCCTGTATCTTGCGGTTTTTTACCCTATGTCATAACCTAATTATCCTATAGGCTATAGCCTAGTAACTTACCTGTGGCCAAGTGCCTCAATGTGACTGATAATCTCTGTTCTGGTGGAATAGCCTTTCTCATCCTGGTGTCTTGCTTAGCAATCTTGGGCCCAACAAGCCTCAAGAGATAATCAAAATCTTCTTTGTTCATTCTGTGGTAATTGTAGAAGGCAGCTCATCTCCCAACCTCATTTCCCGACACAAGTTGTCAAAGATACCTTTATCCTCTCTTCTCCTGAGCCACTCTCGAACCCACAAACGTTTTTTGTTGCTCTTGCATTCACGTAAGACTCCAAGAACACACATCACCGCAGCACATCTTGCTACAGTCCGACGATTTCCGGGCGCCATGATGATATCAGCTGATCATATTTGTTTACTTTTTCCTACTGCTCCTCGAAACCACGAGATCCTAGTGTGACGATACAACACTTTTGCTCGCGAGCATCGGCTGGATGCTGGCTCTCTCTCTCTCTCTCTCTCTCTCTCTCTCTCTCTCTCTCTCTCTCTCTCTCTCTCTCTCTCTCTCTCTCTCATCGGACGTTCATGATCGGTACTCTTTCCCTCTCTCTCCTCTCTCTCAACTCATTATATATATTTCTATTAATATTGTTCCCTTGTTTTCCACTTTACGGAATTGTGTGTATATGTGTATGGATGTATAAACATACACTAAGTTGCAGAGATTTGGTTACATGGATGACAATATAAAATAAAATTATAAATTAAAATACACATTCTAAAAAATAGTATTTTAGTTTACAGTTTACCTCTCTCTCTCTCTCTCTCTCTCTCAAAATATATATATATATATATATTATATATATATATAATATATATATATATATATTATATATATATATAATAGTGGAATAATGCATGTAAGTTAAGCAAGCATCTTACTTTACTTAATTTGCAATAATATATATATATATATATATATATATATCTATATATATATATATATATATATATATATATATATATATATATATATATATTTATATATATATTATATATAATATTTATATATATATATATATATAGAGATGAGTGATAAGAGAGATAGATAGAGAGAGAGAGAGAGGAGAGAGAGATGAGAGAGAGAGAGAGAGAGGGGGTGGTAAACTGTAGACTAAAATATTATTTTTTAGAATGTGTATTTTAATTTATATCCGAATCAATGTACTTTAGCAGTCGATCTAATTTACTTTACTTCCAGATGTCACAAAAATTGATAAGAAGTTGCATTCCTTATGTTCAAAAGTAAAGTAAAACTAAAGATGCCGAAACAAACAAATAAATGATAGAGAAATTACAAATCAAAACATTTGTAATAAAAAAAATAATAGAGATTATCTGTTTGATTTTTGTAAATACAACAATCTCAGTGTCACAACTGTGCGTATAAAACGTAAACATTCGTTTTAACTATAAATCTAACTTGTTCAGCTAGTCAGAGAAAGAAAATAATCTCACTGAAAAGTTCCAAAATCTGGCTATATCAGAATAGCTTTCATTGTGCCTACCCAGCCTATAACAATGAAGGAACTGTACTTAGCCCACCATTCACCAGTACCGTGACGTTCACTAATAAGTAGAGTCATGCACTAAAACATATTATACTGTTCATGAATGATTCGCCTAACGCAACATGATCGGTTTAATACTTAGTAGGGGAAGCAGACACGTTCATAGATAAGCATAGGTAAGGTACTGTACAGAATTTGCCCGTTTTTTCCGTACCTGAACTATAGCGTACCGTACTTTTGTAAATTTATCGTACCGTAATTCCGTACCGTACACATAGGCTAAATATCAACCGTACTGTACCATAATGCCAGTTGATCGCCTGTAACCAACGTGAGCTGGTTCAACTTCTGAGGGCACCTTCATGCTATTCTTGCCCTCATCATATCCGGCAATAAGGCCGCTTTCTGCCAGGCACAGTTACTTGTTCCTCTGTGTTAATTTTAGTATTTATTAGTCTCATTTTTTGTACACAAGTGTTTGGTATATTGAAAAGTGCTTCAGAATTTTATCATTCTCTCGATACCTGGTTGTTTGTAGGCCTCGAATTTTGCCTCATACTTATAGTGAAGAACAGGTGTGTAGTAGTAACGTGAGATTTTAGTCACCTGTGCATTAAATTTAAAATGATAGCTATTTGGAGTTTAATCATCGTCAAGGTATATCGTATGGTTAACAGGCATTCACTTTCAGTTTGTGATTTTTTGTCAAAAAAGTTCCCCCCTTTTTTTCTTTTTCCTTTTTTTCACGCTAGAAGAGTTAAGGTATGTAATATGGGCTATATTGCCTTGTTTTTATGCAGGAGTAAAAGATTGGCTGTTATCCTCGACCAGCCAGAAGGGTCCATAGTACAATACAAAACTAATCATTTTCTTATTTTTAATTTTTAATCTTAAACGGATTGAGAGATAAGAGAGCTTATGTTTTACCTAAGCAATGACAACATCCAGAGATGAATCCAAGTATTGTTTCCTTTCATGATTAAATATGACATTTCCATCACTTCATTAATCTTTCGTACCCTGTACGAGGTGTGAGATTAGGATGCAGTTTCGTCGAATTATATACTAGTCATATAATTTATTTATAAAGTCAGCAATACCTTTATAACGAAGCCCCAGTATTATTATTTTTAAAACCCAGACCAGGTATATGAGTATAAATTCATTACTAATTCAAAATGAGTTGAATTTTCAACTCAAAATGGGTTGAATTTTCAACTCATATTCATTCCTACCAGCTGAAGCATAGGCCTATGCTGGAATTAAAACTTGAGGCGATGTATGTTTAACGTCGACCAAAATCACCACGTTTCATTTATCACTTACACAATTAACGATCCTGAGAGAGAGAGAGAGAGAGAGAGAGAGAGAGAGAGAGAGAGATAGTGCGGGGCAGTCTATAAGTCACAGCACACGCAAGCTGACCACAGTTACAAGAAAGAAAAACCCGAATTTTTGGAAAAGAGAAAAGAAAAAAGAATTAGACTAAAAAATACAAGTAAATACATAAAGAAAATGTCCTATAGGGACGGGATACAGATTAGCTTTAACAATTATTATATGTTGTTTCATGTAGTCACGTACATACACGGCATACATCACGATCGTAACACGGTATACATCACGACGTATTCTCAGCCATAAACATTTCCTGTCATAGGTTGGATTCTACAACTCAAGAATGACATACTCAAGTGGCCTCTCTCTCTCTCTCTCTCTCTCTCTCTCTCTCTCTCTCATGTGACTTCCGCTGTTCAGATCCACCAGAATGACACTTTTGTCATTATTTAATAACACTGCTTGTTATCGTTTCCATATTACTTAATTATTATTATTTAGTATTTTGTTTAGGAGAGAAGAAATTAGACTATAGTGGGTCTGTTACCTCTTGTTCATGGGTCAACTCAGAAGGGATTAGCGCAATTTCCTCTCTCTCTCTCTCTCTCTCTCAGTATGATACGTCATAACATTAACTATGTATTTTGTTATTATTATTGCGTGAATAACAATAATCATAATTACGGATTTCTGAAGATCGTATCCAGGGTAATGAAAGCAATGCGGCCTAAGTGCACTGGGGAGGAGGATGGGCCCTGGTGGGGTTCGGTTGTGTGGGAGGGAGGATGTTTGCTGCTGTTTTCCCAGCATGGGTCTTGTTTACTGCGTCTGCTTGGAGGAAAGGTTCACTGCCGCTCCCCACCTCCCCCGCTGACATCCCCCTCAGATATGCGTATCCCCTCCCCCCTTACACGGGTTTTATTATCATGTATACATATTTAGTTATCAAAAAGCTCGCACAAATGAAAAGTTTTCTAAGCTCTAAAAATCATCGAAATGTGGCATTGGCAGTGACATTAAAAGCTATAGCTAATGATGATGCTGGATTTGCTATTGATACTTGTGACGCAGGCCACATCACAGATAAAATTGAAAATATGCTTGTGTGGTCTGCCACAAATTCTCTTTTGAATCATTTTTGTCGTAGAGAAAATGAATATCTGGCTTTTAACAAAAGTGAATGTAAAAAAAGAAAACTGGAAACATTAACAAATTAATTCACTTACATCTAGTTACTTGTCTTTTTATTTATCTTTATCATTATCATAATTAGTACTAATATCATCATCATATTATTGAAGATCATACTATAATTTTTAGAATAAGTTTTTAACAAAACTGAACGTAAAAAAAGAAAACTGGAAACATTAACAAATTAATTTACACAAATTTAGTTATTTGTTGTTTTATTTATCTTTATCATTATCACTATTGATATTAATATCATCATCATTATAATTATGATCATTACTGTAATTTTTAGAATAAGTTTTTAACAAAACTGAATGTAAAATAAGAAAACTGGAAACATTTGCAAATTGATTTACTTCACTGTTTTCCGCTTATCTCCGGGAGGAAAAGGGTAAGGAAAGAACGGCGCGACCATGGCCTCTAACCTCTAACCTCTACGGCCACAGACCATTGACTGACAGTCACCAGGCCTTCTATCTCTCGGTGGCCACGCCCAAGCAGAGGAGACACGCGGACAAGACCCACTGGCGTAGTAAGACTTGCAAAATTTTTGAGATTACAATGTATATTTACGTACTGTAAATGTAAGGTTAACTGACGTATGCTGAATTAACGTATTGTTTTAATACATATCTGATAAAAGTCGTTAAAAAAATCCCTGTCCACTCGTTTTATCTGTATCAAAGCATAATGGCCTTTATTTCGCTTGTTATAAGATCGACATTTGTTATTTTCAGTTTGAATTCGATGACCGTTGACTCCGTCACGACTGTCCCCGCTGGTTTATTTACACCCCCCCCCCCCCCCCCCCCCCCCCCCCCCCACCCCCCCCCCCCCTTCACTCTCTCTCTCTCTCTGAACTCTGGATTCAATTTACGACAAAGAAAGTGTTTATGACAGAGAATATACGATCGTGTGCTTGTACCCGTCTTAGACAACAAAATAAATAACGAAAATGAGAGGTTTGAAATTGCCAAACGTAAGATTTATATATATATATATATATATATATATATATATATATATATATATATGTATGTATATATATATATTATATATATATCATTCTACAGCAGTACTCTTTTGTATTCATATTATATTTAATGACTCGATTGAAAATAAATGGTGAATACTTGTAAGGCTGATTCTAGAAGGTGAGACAATTCTCTCTCTCTCTCTCTCTCTCTTCTCTCTCTCTCTCTCTCTCAATAATTCTACAAAACGCAGACAACAGCGATAGCTATTGTTAATATATCCAGTCGTATTTTCCTCTTGAAACGGTAGAAGATGCCATGAGTGAAATCGATCCAGTATTGAAAGATATAAAAAAGTGGATGTCGGCGAAGAAACTCTAAACTCAGGGAAGACAAAACCGAGTGTATGCTATCTGGATCTGATAGTGCACTATGAAAATGTGAAGGACACTTCCAAAGAATAACTATTGGCTCGTCATCCATGAGCATTGTAGCGGCAGTGAGGAATTTGGTTGAGTGTTCATGAGCTTGGTGCGTCAGCCACTACTGTAATCATGAAATGGGTTAAAATGTCCATATACCAAAACGGCTTGTTCACCTGGGCGGGCATCCCATAACACGCAAATATACAGAGAATGAGAGAAATTAAAAACAAATAAAGAGGGTATCAGTACACAGTAAAAGAAAGCGTTATTCTAGCGAGTTTCAGTCCTCTCTAGGTAACTGTTAAGTAACTGACACATTTGCCCATTACTCCCTCACTGAAAAATTCAAAGAATAATTTAGTTTCTAATCCATTTGACCATGTGTCTGTCCGGGATTACGGCCAAAATTGGAAGGAAGTTTGCTATAGATACTGCTGCGCCTGTATTTTGTAGTTATCTTGAAATTTGTTTTGTTAATGAAATGCAACTGTTTCTGTTTTCGAGTGACCAGCTTGTTTAATGAATGTTATTTTTCCATTTGCAGAACGTCTCGTTGCTGCTGCACCCGGTGGCGTTGCAGAGGCAATCGCTCGGTGAGTACCAGTTATTATGTGCTTTCATTATCCTTTTGGAAGGAATTTAAGTTTGTATTAGTTTTAACTGTTGACTCCCCAGTGGTGAAATGCTGGGTACTTTTTCTCTTTTTTATCAATATTTTTTTTCGTTTGTTGTGAAGTGACTGGTTAGTTTTGCATTTCATAAATACATACATACATACATACATACATACATATGTATATATATATATATATATATATATATGATATATATATATATATATATATATATATATATATTTGTAACTTTTTTTAATGCCTGTGAAATTGATGGCATTTCGAAATCTATTTCTTATTTAACTTCGCCCACGAGCTTCTTCTGAAACATTTTCTTTCATAACTGTGAGTGCTTCTTATACTTTTTAATTGTCTCTTAGTGTTTTCTCGTCAGTATCGTAGCTTCTGCAGAATAGGAGAGTCTAGTTTTTTTTTCTTTCTTTCTTTTTAGTTTGCTCTCTCCTTGTATGATCTTCACTTCTGGCAGTATTTTGTTGTATAGTCTTGGCGCGCAATGTTCAGATATAGAAAAAGCGCTAAAGTTGCGGATTGTGTTTTAATCTTTTCGTTCGTATAGCATTTGAAAATCGGGGTGCATGCAATCGTTCGTCTACTTCGTGTTGTGATTCCAGGACTTTATTTCACTCCTAGCTCATATATATTTTGTGAAATTCATTTGCAAACTGTTCAACTCCGGACTCTTTTGCATGACCAAGTCAGGTCGTTTGAATATTGTCACCCTCTTTTGGAAAGTAACAAGCATTTTTCTCTTATTCGTATTTGGTCAACTCCCCCCCCCCCCCACCCCACCCCCCTAAACCTCGTTGGCTCCTTTGATGAATGAGAAATAGGGGGGCATGAGAAAAAGAGAGAGAGAGAGAGAGAATGCTCAACGTTTGGGATAGTCAGTCTGTTTCGAAGATTCTGTTCATTTGCATTAAAGGCGACGAGGTATTTAGTTATAAAGGTATGTGATGTATTCCTTCCATTGGAGGTTATAGGTCATCACCCACTGTCTCCTTTTTGTCACCCTACGGCAATGGTACTTTTGGTTACGCGGCATTTGTTTAATTACTGACATCCCTGAGAAGTCAGAAACTTGCTTCATTTAGAATAAAAATTGCGATTCGCTGCATCTGATAAACAGTCAAACTTCGCATTGACGCTTAGCAGCAGGAATTCGGTGACCTGAGTATGTAATATATACTTTGTGGCGTTTCATCAGTGTTGACAGATATGTATATACTGCACTTTCGACATCCTATTATTTTTTATGACATCTCTTCATTTATTTTATCTGAAAAAAGTGTAAGATGCTTTAGTATATAGTTTCTGATATTTTCAAAGGAGGAAAGACACATCATTGTCTCTACTTATGCTATGTCGGTTTCCTGTAGGATGGAAGGGGCAGTGACACCATTTGCATTTGGTGCAAGATATCGAATGCAATACAAGTTCAAACTGAGTTTATACGTCATCTATATAGTATCTGGGCGCCTGCAAGTTGAACATTAATAGGTCTACATGCTTTTGTGTTGCTTTCCTTAGACCCCAGGGACCTTCTCGCAGCTGTAATTATGACTTCGTCGTCGTCGTTGGTGTTTGACCATGCACACACATGAGCTCTTCTGTATGTCTTGTTTATATATCCATCATCCTCTCTTGTCAGCTTTTCCCACCCTTCAACTCTCTAAGGCATCTTGATTCTATTACGAGCTCAGTTGCCATTTCCCTGTGGTTGTGGTTGCTGCTCTCCTCAAATAGGAGACAGCCGAAGCGTCGTCAACACAAAAGTGAGGCTCATTCTGAATGGCTGATGTAGACTCGGAAGCAGTCAGTCAGTCAGTCAGTCGTCTTCTTCCTTCCCTAATAGGTAGGGGAAGACGACAACGAGGACGACGATTGACGACTTCTCCCCATGAATGAATTCGGTTGGGTTTCACTGTTAAAGGAAATGGAAGGTTGTACTGAGGGGTTAGTCTCATCCTTTATCTGGATCATCGTGGTTTCATTTCTTGGGTAGATATTGCTGAGGGTCTTGTATTGTTCAAGGAGGATGGCTGGCTGGTTTGTTGCAGTGCAGTTGCTGGACAATGAGGTCTTGGGTTAAAGGAGTCAACTACTATATCTATAGATGTCATCGTGGCGTTTTCCGAAACATCGTGACGTCGCCATCAAGTGAATTGACAGGCAAATGAAAATCGTAACATTTGTAAATGTTAACTGTTAGTGCACCCGTGATTGAAAGAAGGAAATTCGTTCAGGCAGAGATGGAAAACCACAGAGGAGTTGTGTTTGTGATGATTGTTTTGAATAAATGAAAAATCATCGTGGGATTCCTAGGTGGTGAAAGCAGAAGTAGAATTATTGTTGATCATTTTGATGACTTGCTGTGTTTATGCTGCATGGTATGATTCATTGCAATATTTCTGTCAACGAGACTGAAGGAAGAGAAGGTCGTCGTCACCCCCCCCCCCACCCCACCCCCGGGAAATTTCCATGGGGTTTTGCAGAGATCTTTTTCGGATTATTTTTCTGTATCATTGACGTTCGTGAGAAAAATTGTGATTGGTATGGTACGAAAGAAATCAATGAAATCTGGTCCAAACAACACACGACAAAGGAAGCATATATAGATGCGCTACGAAAATAGTCAGTTGATAAACGCACTGGGA
Source organism: Macrobrachium nipponense (assembly GCF_015104395.2). NCBI lineage: Eukaryota > Metazoa > Arthropoda > Malacostraca > Decapoda > Palaemonidae > Macrobrachium > Macrobrachium nipponense. The sequence continues at coordinate 15,044,152 of NC_087214.1, read as the reverse complement.
TGGCCAAATCTGATTTGTATCTTAGGACCAGGGAGGTGTACTCTAAAGTCTAACCATTTCAGAAGTAGGCATTCCGACAGAATGGCCTCAGTGGTTGAAGGAATAACAAGGGGGAGTAGCTGCTACATGTCTGCAATGAAGCAATAAATGGGACATAAAGAGGAAAGTTTGAACTGCCTTTGTGAAGGAAGGAAGGAAGGAAACTGGATGAAAATACCCGAGAGAGAGAGAGAGAGAGGGGGGGGGGGGGGGGTGTTGCGGCGGTTGAAGCGGGTTTTGTGGGCAGAGCGAGTAGACACGCACGCCCACGGTGGCCGTAAGTAACTTTAGGCCTATCGGGCTTTTTAAATGACAACTCAGAGTAAAAGATAAAGAAAAAAATTCAAAAAAAAAATGATGATTCGACATCTACGCCGCTATGCACATAGCAGCCCATTTAATCAACCATTTGGTGATTACAAAAATCTTATAAAACGGATTTGCTGTTGACAATGCTATGGAATTCGTAGTACGGTTTGAATTCAATCTCCCTGAATAGCCTAAATCACATATAAGACTGAAATATACCCATTGAACTTTAATATTTTCTAATGCCACGTAAATAAAATAATGTAGTATAGGGTAATATCATCATAACCTCTCGTGTTCCGGGAATGGATGGAGTCCACCACCGTGGCCTCATCATCGACAGGACGGAGGGGCGAACCTTCATCTCAGAACTGCTCGAGGGATACTGAATCATGCAGTGTTGCCAAGTCAATTGGTCATCTGGATTTTCAGAAGAATCTGCCCACGTTTTCCTTTGGCATAATCGACCAAAAAACATTAGCTTGCATGTTGTTTTACTTATGAATATTAGTAGAAATAAATGAGAAAGGTAATGTCCAAAAAAATATATTCTCATATTGACAAAAAGAATGGGTATTTCTCATTTTCACTTGTACACAGAAAAAAAAAAATTGAATTTCCACATTTGAAATACTAAGTAATCGCATACTGCAAAAATAAACATATGTATACCCTCTCATTTTTTTGAAATGCTAGAAACTTGGGTATGAAAACATATATGTTTTATATACGTATAATACGTATATGTATACATATATATATATATATATATATATACACACACACACACATATAATATATTTATATATATATATATATATATATATATATATATATGATACATATACGTATTATACGTATATATACATATATGTTCATACCAGTTTCTAGCATTTCAAAATGAGAGGGTGATACATATGTTTATTTTTGCAGTATGCGATTACTTAGTATTCAAATGTGGAAATTCAATTTTTTTCTGTGAATATATATATATATTATATATATATATATATAATATATATATATATATCATATATACACCACATCTATATATATATTATAAATATATATATATATATATATATAATATAATATGAATATATATATATATATATATATATATAATATATATATATATATATATATATATATATATATATATATATATATTATATAATTTGACTAGATGTGAAGTTCTACCCATTTTCTAAATCCTGTTTTCTTGGAGGAGGTTTTTCACTTTTCGAAAGTTCGCCTCTTTCCTGCCTTCTTTTTTTTTACGATTACTTGGCCCAGTTCAGTCATGTTACTGACATAAGATCTTATGCAAAGTTACTAATCAGAACAGTGTAAGAGGCCGATTATTAAGCCAACTACAGGCACAAGTGTTTCGACACAAGTCACTGTAAAATCGAACATTTCCATTATCGCAAATGAAATATACCCACGTCACTTTTACTATATCTCGTTCCCATACAAGTAATAATGCGATGTTACTTTTTATGTATGCAATACAATCGTATCAACCTACTCAGTACACAGAGAACAAGGTTTTTCTTGTAAAAGAAAAGTTCAGGAATAGATCCGTTTATTATGAGTAGAAACGGAAAAAAAATTGGTATTCCTGTTTGATCTTGTACTATGTATATATTTCTATTAAAGAGTGAAAGACGTCTCTGGTACTATGGATTCGTTACTGTCACAGTATAGGCCAAAAGCTATCTTTAAAAAGACTATTATTATATTATATTATAAAGCTGGGAAACTTGGCTAATGTCCCTACGATTTTGCCATAATATATTTGGGCGTCCCTACGCTTCGAATATTGGTCCCAATGTCCCTACGCTTAGGGACATGTCCCTACACTTGGCAACACTGGTACTGCCCTTGTGTCATATGAGTATTTTTCATTATGCCAGCATTATTAACATTCTTCCTACCGCAGCACATTTCTTTGTTATTTGACTTGGTGTATGGTGTTAATTTATACAATTTAATATTCTATTTCGTTTCAGAGTGATGTAGCTTGGTGTTTCTCTGGTACAATTTCACGGGAGCGACACGGGCTGAGCCCAGAAAAGGGATTTTGACGTAGGAAAAATCTATTTCTGGGCGAGGAAGCCGTGTCGCCCAGTGAAATCCCCCCTGGGTTTTTCCAACCCCTTGCAGTGCACCAAGCTTCATTGCTATCGATAAGTATGACGTCACAGACGCCTTCAACGGGGTAGATGGGTGTGACCTATGGGTCGGCCTCCCGTATTTAGGGGTCTTTTGATAAGGAAAAAGGGCTAATTGGAGGGGTTTGCTGTGGTAGTGTTTAACACTCGCCCTAGTTTATACCGACACCTTTTAGATAGGTGAGCGAGTCAGAAGCTTTCTGACATGTCCAAATTTAGCAGTTCTCTGATATTTATAGCAATATTTTACTAGAAATAGTGCTAAAGCAGACATATTTCGAATGAATGACACGTCACAATTAGCAAATGGCAAGTTGGCAACGTCTGCTGCTGCCTGCACAGCTGCAGCCGAAGGCAGTTGTTGGCAGTTAATATTTCAACCATCTGAAAACTTTCTGTAAAAATGCTGTAGAAATCTGTAGATGTGAAATAAAACCTTGAACTAAATCTGCAGGATCACTTGTTTATTTACAACTCACTTTTTTTTTATTTGCACATCTTAATTAGCAAGAAATTTGGGCAAATAAAAGAACATTATTCAATACTATTTCTAAGTTCTGAACACTGCCAAATTCATGCAGGGTATCATCTTCCGAATCGCATCAATAACAAGACCTAAGGGAGTATACAAATTTGCTATTCTCTGATAGACATCCTCAAAACAAAAAACAGGTCGGTAATCCCTTTGACTACGGAACAGGAAAATTAAAGAAGTTAATATGCTCTCATAAACATGTCCAATCCAAATAAATGTTTCCCTTATGTCTTGCATTTTCTCGTCTGTCATACTGCGCCAGATTTTCCTTCCTGCACATCATGATAATATTATAATCGTTGTTATAAAAATCTCAAAAATATAGTGTATTTCTTTACATTGGTTTGTATGGAACAAATCTGTGTTGCAGTAGGTAACCTGATTCTTTATTTTTGTTTTTATTTTTTTTTCCGATATAAAATAGGAAAACTCTTTCAACTAAAAATTCTTATTTGGGTAAGGGCACCATAGTTATGGTGTCGTATCAGGGTCAACGTTAAGTCTTCAAGGAAATTATTATATAACGGCCTCGACTTGACTTCATAATCAAAAGAGGACACCAGACGATTATTGAGGCAGTTGATTCTTTATCCAGTTATATCTGAGTCAACAGGAAATATTTTGCCATCTGAGAGGTACCATAAAAAAAAACAGACTGTTTAGCTAAAAAAAAAACTTCAATTCTTGTGTATAATAGAGCTTTATTTCTAAGCTCACTTCTTACTTGGATACCGAGACATTAATTATCTCCTGAGGTTTGAATCTTCGAGGTTCCCCCGGTGTTTTATCAGCACAAGCTTCTGGGATGGCATTCCCACAATCACTGTATTGTCTTAAGAGCTGAAGCACTAGATTGAAAACTGGCAAAATAAATCTATGAATAATAGATGTAATTTGGTAACATCGTCCCATAGTCACCACAGCGTTCATGTCAATGCATCGTCCTGTTAATTTTGGCCACAAACCATAAAACAGAAGCGAAGCATAAATAGCAAAGTGGCTTATATTCAATATTTTCGCTGCTCAGTTTAAGATTTAGAGACGGGAGAGAATGGTAAAAATCTGCAGACTTCCCTTATTTTGGAGGAAAAATCTGAAATTTTATAACACAAAAAATATTTAATTTCAGATTAATCTGTAGATCTGGCAACACTGGCAGAACAGTTCAACGGGCAACTGGGGAAGTTGATTATCTCTCTCTCTCTCTCTCTCTCTCTCTCTCTCTCTCTCTCAGGGAATTCCTACGTTTTCATTCCCCAAACTGTAAGGTTGAGAATTTGCGAGTCTCAACCTCAAAGCTTACAGCTACAGTCACTGTCTGCTGTAAATAAACTAAATATACTCATGCATTTGTTATTTCTCAATGACCTTCGTTGTTGCAACCGCCAGGATCTGTTAGATCAATCAATCAATCAAGAGGGTTTGGGCCAACGCTCTATTTGGTATGTAGAATGAGGAAGAAAATATAAACTAGATCTTCCCATATCAGCAATACGAATCCTTGCTCGGTGTTGCTGAAACACAGCATTATGAAATAGCAGATTCTCTCTCTCTCTCTCTCTCTCTCTCTCTCTTCAACAGTAACAACTTCTGTTGGGAAGTCAAGGATATAAAGTAGCTTCCCGGGGGACGAGCCCTCAAATAGGCCTGTATATATAGTCTATTAAACACTATTTGATCGCTAGTTGGACAGTTGTCACTTTTTCTATATTAAATACTGAAACTCGCCCTTTATTTCCAACGACAGACATTTATACGTGTACTTTAGAAGAAAGAGCACGAATGGTGATTGCAGTTATGTATAAGATTATGTGAAGTGAGTGTGACAGTGAATTCATGGTGACAGTGAATTACCAATGACAAGCAATGTATTGTGACAGTGAATTCTTTGTGACAGTGAATTCTTTGCGACAGTGAAATCATGGTGAAATAGAATTTACTGCGACAGTAAATTTACGATGGCAATGAATTCATGGTGAATTCGTTCTGAAGAAAGAAAGCATTTCTTGGTTTGGTTTAAATTAAATTAAACTTGTTTTAAGTTTCTAAAACAATAATAATAATAATAATAATAATAATGATAATAATAATAATAATAATAATAAATCATAAATAAACATAGATTGGCCCTCAGCTGATTCCGAAAGTGAATCCGTGCTTGACGCCATAGAAGATCAAGGTTTTAATTATATTGGCTTATTTTCCCGTACATGAAAGGTGAAGTCTCCAGACTCTGTCTATAAACATAATAAGCAAAAAATTCATAAACAATATTTGTGAATTTTCCCTTTAGAAATAAAGCTTAGGATTAAGTAATGTAGGCTAATACATAGAAAACTGTGTTTACTCGAAATGTCGGTGTTTTCGATTATGAGTGTTTGGCTCAGAGCTGTAGCTACAAGTGTCAATTCGATATAGTTCAGGTCATAATACACGTGTGGAAACACATTGATCATTTCTATAATGGTCACTGGCTCAAATCACCCCAAAGTGCAATTCAGTCACGAAACAGAGGGCAGGAGACAATTACAGGACACCTGTGCACACTCGTTTCGACGCCAGGGCTTTCAACACAGGTATCACCACTATGACTTACCATGTAACATTTAGATACAACAGACACACAAACCACACATGTATCTATATAAAATATAACTATAAAGTTTATATGATATATATATATATATATATATATATATATATATATATATATGTATGATATATGTGTGTGTGTCTCGTGTATGTATTTGTAGTTGTATGTATGTATATGAGAGAGAGGGAGAAAAAGAAAAAAGAGAGTGCGATAGCGACACGTATTGTTTGTAAGGTCATGAATGTGGGTCTGCAATAACATTGCTCTTTCCCCTCTCTCTCTCTCCCCTCTCTTTCTCTCTCTCTCTCTTTGAAGGTCAGTGGTATTTTTTTTCGAATGGCATGCCCATTTATGATTTTATAGTTTATTAATTTATTTCTATTTCAGCAACAACCCACACGCCCCCCCCCCGCCCCCCCCCCCCCCCCCCAGCCCCCCCCCCCCAAAAAAAAAAAAAAAAACATGGTAACTAGTTTGTTTTCCTTTGTGGAATCAATACAAAATAGAATATTTTTTTTTTTTTAAGCAGATGGAGACTGATGACAACTGTTGTCCAGCGAAATAAACAGAAGCTAAAAAAAAAAAAAAATGGCGAGGTTGTTTGACGATATTCCTGAAATGGATCTTTTAGACTTTCCGACTGGCGGTCCAGTGCACCTCACGTGGTGCGTGTAGGCATTAACCGTAAAGTCCTCTGCAGCCTCCCTTTCCGGCCCCTACCTGCAACCCCTTTCATTTCTTTTACTGTACCTCCATCCCTATTCTCTGTCTTCCCTCCTGCTATCCTGAACCCTCTTCCAATACTTTGAGGCTCTCCTCCCGTGACGCCTTTCAAAACTGAATGACCTCATGGGTCCCAGCGCTTGTCATCAGGCTTAGCTCTCATATTCCAATTGCAGTTCCGGGATCAGAGAGTCGATAGTCGATGAGTTCAGAATTCGGCGTCAGAAAAGAATAGAATAGAATATAGAATTGAGGCCGAAGGCCAAGCTCCTGGGGGGACCCGTGAGGACATTCAGCGCTGAAAGGGAGACTGAGAGTAAGAAGGGTGACAGGGTGTCCAGGGAGGGAAAACTCGAGCAGTTCCAATATGAAACAGATGTCACGAGAGGGTGAAAGGAAAGTCAGATGGCAGATTTCCTGAGAACTTTTGAGCGGACTTTGAACTCTGGAGTTACTGAAAGGATCGTCAGTGTTAGGTGGAAGATCCCTCATCGTCAGGATCAGACTCATTTCATCAAGTCTTTTGACGCCCCTTTCTCCAACAACAACAACAACAACAACAACAACAACAACAACAACAATAATAATAATAATAATAATCTGTCGTTGTGGTGGTCAGTTGCTGGATGACGACCTCCAAGTACCTGACCGTCTTCCCATTCAATGGGTTGAATACCTGGCTGCGGCACGAAGCTCCTCTGTTGCCAGAGGTTCCATTACGTCGTTGTCGTTTAATCCTTCATTTCTTCCATCATGTGTGAGTTTTGCTATTAACCCATAGCTGGACCCTTTGTTTTTTTTTTTTTACCCCATCAGGAAATAGGTACTCATTTGAAATCTGAGTAGACTGAGAAATTATGGGTAAAGATCCTTTCCAAGGAATAAACGCCGAGGAGAGCGGTCACCCATCCAACGACCTGACCAGCCCCAATGTTGCTTAACCAGGTCAATTGACGGCCTAACCTACTCTGCCACGGCACCAAGATCCCTGAAAAGGAATCTGGAAAACTAGAGGCTGAAGTAGCTCCAGGACCTCATGCAGAAAAGTGTGATCCTAGAAAAACTAGAAACAGCGCAACATAGTAAGAAAAGTGATGGATCCTGAGGAGGCAGGATGCAACCCGGGAATCCATACTATAAATACCACCCAGCGAATTAGAGGACTGTGATAGGGCACATAATAAAATAAAAAATAAATACAATAATAATAATAATAATAATAATATAATAATAATAATAATAATAATAATAATAATGAGGAATAATAATAATATTAAAAAAAATATCCACAATTATTTATAAAAATATATTTCTATGTAAAAATAAAAATACAAAGACTTTCGAACACCTGAACGGTGTCCTCATCAGTGTAATCATCTCGCCCCGCCCCACCTTTTTAGATGCTCTTCGGAGGGAAAAACTATCCTCTCAATTACATTTTAACGTTACACTGATGAGGAACACCATTCAGGTGTTCGAAAGTCTTTGTTATATTTTTACAGAGATATTTTTATAATAGAATTGTTGATATTTTTTAAACAATTTGTTCTCACGAAAACTGTGAAATTTCTAACAATAATAATAATAAAATAAAATAATAATAATAATAATAATAATAATAATAATAATAATAATAATAATAATAATAATAATATTTGTATAAAATACTTGCATTATGCTATTTATCCCTGTGGACCTTTATATTATTTATTCAGAGAGTTGGATTTAACAAAATTCATGATGGGAAAAAGCAACGGAAAAGAGTCCCTATGCGCCATTAACTTCCACACTTGTTGTAGCCCCCTTGAATGTTAAGCTGCCCCCAAGGGGGTGATTTACCTAAATTTGCCCACGGGTTCTGCAAAACACAGCTAAACTCTGATAGCACCAGGTGTTGCGGACAAATTAACTTTGAGACGACATTGGAACGACGTCAGGAGGCTGAAAGGCAGAACAATACGCTCATCAGCCCACGTCTTCCTTTGATCTAATTACCCCTTTCGAAGTCTATTTCCATTTCAATCAGAGTTAAATCAAATGCCCTCCCTCACATCTCCTCGACAATACTATTTATTATCTTTTTTTTTTTTTTTTCTTTTTTAATAAGTGAGATCTCTTCTTCGGTATTTCCCTTTACCCTCCACTTGCTACTTCTCATGAACATCTTGATATCCTTTGGAAGCTTGAATACAAGTCAATTGTCCTGGAGCTTGTTCCATTCGAATAGGTCTCACCTTCCGGAGTAATAATAATAATAATAATAATAATATTTTAGTAAAGGACCCTCTTCGGGCAAATTCTGATAAAGAGAATGGCAGAATAAGCGAGTTGATTTTACATATTGTAAGAAAAATAGAAAAAACAATATTTAAAATCAAACTCAATCTCCTAATTTTGCCATTCCCTTCAACAGAATAATAACTAATGAATAATAATAATAATAATAATAATAATAATAATAATAATAATAATCAAGTTCTGTAGTCATTCATAGTAAGCATGATTCGTCCCACATTTGGGCGCGTGGAGGAGTGGGTTAGGTCGTCAATAGACTTAAGTCAAGTTAAGCAACATTGGGGTGGTCAGTCGTTGGATGGGTGACCGCTCTCCTCGGGCGTTTGATTCCTTGGGAAAGGATCTTTACATAAATTTCCTCAGTCTACTCAGCTGTAAATGAGTACCTATCCCTGATGGGGTAGGGTCCAGCTATGGGTTAAATAGCAAAAACTCAGCAAAATGATGGAAAGAAATGAAGGAATAAACGACAACGACGTAAATGGAACCTCTGGGCAACAGAGGAGCTTCGTCCGGCAACCAGGTATTCAACCCAATTGAAGGGAAGAACGGTCAGGTACTTGGAGGTCGTCATCCAGCAACTGATCACCACAACGACCCCAGTAATGAACAGCCTGAGATTGGAGCTACAGAAGCAAAAAGGAAGAAATGGGACAAGAGAAGAAAATAAGGAAAATTGGAGAGCGTACTCAGAAGCAAACCGACGGAGAGAGGATATAGAGAAGATTGGTAACATCTAGAATGAGAGGAATAAAACACCCCCCAAAGAGCAGAGGCTGGCAGACCAAGTTAGGAAACATAAAGAAAAAGAACTGGCTTCCCCAACAGAAAGAGAAGAAACTGGAAAGGGAAATCACACGACAACGAATTACACGAAGACGAACTGAGAAAACGATGCACAGAAGACGACAGGAGGGTAGAGGTATCAAACAACGACACACGAAGAAAACAACGACGAAGTAACAGAGACGGACGGAATGGGTAGAAAAGATTAGACAAGGGATGGAGCCAGATACAATTGGGTGATGAGAATCTGACTTGAGTAAAACGAAAGAGATGGCAGAAAAAAGGCTAAGAAGCAAGAAAACAAGGGAGGAACTCAAAGGAAAATACAAAGTACAAGAGAGGGGACTAAAAAAACAAAACACAATAGAAGATGTAAAAACAGAGGGCTTAAGGCCAAAGCACATAAGATCCAACGGTACATGGAACAGGAATAAGGGATACCAACAGAACAAACTATTCGGAACCAACCAGAAAAGACTATACAGCCAACTAAGAGGGGAAGAAAACCACCCAGAAATTCCTGAAGCGAATCAAGTAAGAGACTCCTGGGAAAACATATGGAGCAACCGGTATCACAAACAAACATGGAACATGGCTCCAGGAAGTCAAGGAAGAAAGAAAACAGGGAGAATAAAACAAAGATTCACAGAGATCACGACAGACACAGTGAGCCCACCAACTAAAGAAAATGCAAACTGGAAAGCCCCAGGTCCCGATGAAGTCCATGGATACTGGCTCAAAAACTTCAAGGCCCTACACCCACGAATAGCAGAACAAAGCTGCAGCATTGTATCCAAACTCACCAGCACCCAAATGGATGACCACAGGAAAAGAAAAATCCTTAGTACAAAAAAGACAAGAGTAAGGGAAATATAGCCAGTAACTACAGGGCCTATCACCTGCCTACCAATAATGGGGAAGTTGACTAACAGGTATCATCAGTGAAAGGCTATACACCTACCTAGAGGAGACAAAAAACACATCCCCCATCAACAGAAAGGCTGCAGAAGGAGTGTAGGGGCACAAAAGACCCAGCTCTGATAGACAAAATGGTAATGAAGAACAGTAGGAGAGCAAAACCAACCTAAGCATGGCATGGATAGACTATAAGAAAGCTTCGGACATGATACCACACACAAGGCTAAATAGAATGCCTGAAAATATATGGGCAGAGGAAAACACCATCAGCTTCTCAAAAATACAATGCGCAACGGAATACAATACTTACAAGCTCTGGAATAAGACTAGAAGAGGTTAATATTTAGGAGAGGGATCTTCCCAGGGCGACTCACTGTCCCCACTCTCTTCGTAGTAGCCATGATTCCCATGACAAAAGTACTACAGAAGATGGATGCCGGGTACCTACTCAGAAAAGAGGCAACAGAATCAACCATCTGATGTTCATGGACGACATCAAGCTGTATGGTTAAGAGCATCAAGGGAAATAGATACCCTAATCCCAAAGACTATAAGGAGTATCTGGGGACATCAGGATGGAGTTTTGAATAGAAAAAATGCGCCTTAGTCAACATACAAAAGGGCAAAGTAACGAGAACTGAAGGGAGCAACATCAAACACATAGATGAGACAGGATACAAATACCTGGGAATAATGGAAGGAGGGGATATAAAACACCAAGAGATGCAGAGACTCAAGGCGATACTCAAGTCAAAATTCAATGCCGGAAATATGATAAAAGCCATAAACACATGGGCAGTGCCAGTAATCAGATACAGCGCAGGAATAGTGGAATGGACGAAGGCAGAACTCCGCCGCATAGATAAGAAAACCAGGAAACATATGACAATACACAAAACACTACACGCAAGAGCAAATACGGACAGACTATACATAACACGAAAGGAAGGAGGGAGAGGACTACTAAGTATAGAGGACTGCGTCAACATCGAAAACAGAGCACTGGGGCAATATCTGAAAACAGTGAAGACGAGTGGCTAAAGAGGTGCATGGGAAGAAGGACTAATAAAAGTAGACAAAGACCCAAGAAATATACAGAGAAAGGAGAAAGAGACAGAACAGGGACTGGCACAAAAACAAACCAATGCACGGACAATACATGACACAGACTAAAGAACTAGCCACAGATGACAATTGGCAATGGCTACAGAGGGGAGAGCTAAAGAAAGAAACTGAAGGAATGATAACAGCGGCACAAGATCAGGCACTAAGAACCAGATATGTTCAAAGAACGATAGACGGAAATAACATCTCTCCCATTTGTAGGAAGTGCAATATGAAAAATGAAACCATAAACCACATAGCAAGTGAACCCTGCCCGGACTTGGCACAGAACCAGTACAAAAAGAGAGGCCATGATCAGTGGCAAAAAGCCCTCCACGGAGCCTGTGCAAGAAACATCAGCTACCTGCAGTAATAAGTGGTACGAGCACCAACCGAAGGAGTGATAGAAAACGATCAGGCAAAGATCCTCTGGGACTATGGTATCAGAACGGATAGGGTGATACGTGCAAACAGACAGACGTGACGTTGATAACAAAGTTCAAGAAGAAAGTATCACTCATTGATGTCACAATACCATGGCACACCAGAGTTGAGAGAAAGAGAGGGAAAAAAGGATAAGTATCAAGATCTGAAAATAGAAATAAGAAGGATATGGGATATGCCAGTGGAAATCGTACCCATAAATCATAGGAGCACTAGGCATGATCCCAAGATCCCTGAAAAGGAATCTAGAAAAAAACTAGAGGTTTTTTTTTTTTTTCTGAAGTAGCTCCAGGACTCATGCAGAAGAGTGTTATCCTAGAAACGGCACATAGTAAGAAAAGTGATGGACTCCTAAAGGAGGCAGGATGAACAATCCCGGAAACCCCACACTATAAATACCACCCAGTCGAATTGGAGGACTGTGATAGAGCAAAAAAGAAAAAAAAAAATAATAAAATATAATAATTGGTACAAAATACTTGCATTGGCTCCTTCAAGCAAAAAAAAAAAAAAAAAAAAAAAAATAAAAAAAAAAAAAAAAAAAAAATAATGAATAATTGGTACAAAATACTTGCATTGGCTCTCAACCACATAATATATGTATCCCTGTGAAGCTTTATTATTTATAATATCAGGGAGTTAAAATGAACGAATTCATCGATTGGAAAAGCAATGGAAAAGTTCTTTATTGCGCCATTTAACTTCCACACTTGTTGTACCCCCCAGAACCCCCCAGAATACTAAACTACCCCAAGGGAGTAATTTACCCCCAATCTGCAACGTGTTCCTCAGACAAAAAACAAAACCCTGACTAATATCACAGGTGTTTCGGACAATTAAGTTTGAGCCGACGTTGGGCGACTTCAGTAGGCTAAAACGCAGTGCAGGGTTCCTATGGGCTTTTTACATTCGAAGAGGTTTGGTCTTCTTAATAATAATGATAATAATAATTCTTTCATTTTTCTCAGCTGTCTAAGATGTCCTTGTTAATATAACCGCAATTCCAGACGTGAACTTCCTACAGCTCTGAGCACCTTTTCTCCTCATGTGTCAATTCGGGTTTTCAAGACCTTTGAACAATCTGCAGATTTCACTGATTCCCTGAAAATCTTCTGTAAATGATATTTAAAAAGTTCGTAAAAACCAACATCGAAAATGAGGAAATTCCTCGCTGTTTTCCTAATATTCCAATGAATGTGTTAATCTTCTCATTGACCGCAGTCTAAAATACAAATGAATTTTTATTCGTACAAAATATTTCGCGTTTCATTTGTTGGAATCGATTTATAAAAAGCAGCAGCTGTCACCTGTCACCTGGCAGAATATCAGACTGCTCCTCTGCATGCTATAACCTCACTACCCGTCTGCCACTTCTGTGTTTTCTTCATTGTTTTGTCATTGCCATAAATGCTCTTCCTGAACCTTTAAAGAAGAACCCTGAGATACTCTAATACAAAATAGTTGTAATAATGTTCATGGGAGCCAGGTTATTCTCATAGGTGCGTTTTATCAAGCTGAAACGCATTGCGCTACTTGTCATTTTGTTATTGTAATCTTGGTCCCTGGTTTAGACTGATGGGAACGGTGCTCCTGACAGAAGTCAAGGTCAGGTTGCAGTAGAAAGGTCGGATAAATTCGAATTAACTGATGCATGCAGGCACAAGCACACACATTTGGGTGTGCAAGGGGTTGGGGAAAGCAAGTTGTTATGCAGAGAGAACAGACTAAACAGAAACAAAGCTAGTTTCACGTATTATAACATATTTCTCATCCATCTTCACCTAGAAGGCTTGTTAATGACTGAAGCGAATCAGTAAGGTAGAATAAGGAAGTCCTCCAACAAAGTCCTGAAAAAGTATTCTATGCCTCATTGTAGTAGGTGTCTCCCTTTCTCAGTGTCGTTTTCTTTTTTTATAGAAAGTGGTTCTATTTTTCCGATACTTCTCTGCATTTTTTTTAAAGTTCTAAATTGGAAAGGCTATTTTGCATCCTTTTCAGAACCATAGTAGTTTCAGATAAATGGAATAACTTCAGGGTTAATGACAATTGTCATTGAAAGCTTTCATCCAATTTCAGGAGCCCATTAATAAGCAAGAGAGAGAGAGAGAGAGAGAGAGAGACAGACTTGAGGTACTTCTTTCTCAATCCATTATCTTTCATTCTTGTCTTATGTAGTCTACAGCAAAGGGAATTCAGCTTTAATGTTTCTCCTCGTTAAAGAAAGACAGGCGAAGGTATTACTGGAATTAAATTGTTGCAAGAAATGACTGAACCCAGAAATATATTGGGAAGCATCATCGGTCTTTGTCTGATAAGAAATGTTCAACTTTTATTAACTGAGACGTTCAACTCAATTGTTGTTGAAAGATACGAAAAGAAGGAAAATAATAATAATAAAAAAAGCTTGAGAAATAGATATGGCAGTCAACTGGGGTCCCTCGACATCTCTTACTTTCCCCACCTTATGTTTTGTTTGAGTGAGATTCTTCTCCTGAGGACCCAAGATATTTTCCGTCCCTTCTCAGTCTCAAGGTTATAAAGCCTTGGTGAGGCTCTGAACTGAATGATTCTCGCTGATTCACGGCAAAGAAAAATGTCAAAGCTTGAACCCCTGTGACTTGTCTTTTACACATAATACTGGCTCAATTTTCTGATAATGATTACAATTAACGGCTGTTAATGATTGGATTTTCATACCATTAATATATATTTAAATGCTAAATTAAACAGCCAAAAACGATATAAAGTTCACAAAAGTAACAGAGTAACTGTTTAAACTAAGAATGCTGTTATTACTGACCAGAGGGAATCGATTAAAACCAGACTCTAAACACAATCCAACAGTAATGTAGGTATTATATATATATATATATATATATAATATATATATATATATATATATCTCCTTAGATATTATTAATTCTTTATAAAAGATTGTCAGTAGCCTTCGTATAGATTTATCGAATACCGTCGCTTTTTTTTATTTTTAGTTTCACGAACAAAAATAATATGAACATAATTATGTTATTTGTTGTTTACATTTTTATCTTTTTCTTTCTACCCATTCAGCTTGAGACAGTAACTGTCTGAACTTCAACCAGGTGCATTAAACTTGTCATTGTTTCGTATTCCACACTGTACGTCAGTCGATGTAGTGGCTCTAAGAACATTATTCGAGGACAATAACATTTGCAAATTCATAGTTTATAAAAATGGTGAAATGAGTTTTTTTTCAAATATCTTCTGAAATGCTTTAAAAAATCGCAGAGAATAAACAAATGCCCCTCCCGATGAGAAGCAGCGTCAGGTAGTACGAGACACAAATACCTTCCCGAAAATATTTTTCCATGCTCTTTATTCCAATCAAGTTCAAGTGCAACGGGACTTCGATATATATATATATATATATATATATATATATATATATATATATATATGTATATATATATATATATATATATATAGTGCTATTAAAACGAAAATTCTTCACAGTTAGCAACGACATAATTACTATTTTTCATTTTCATATCTTCATTTGAATGACTGTGTACATCGAAAATTTCTATATTTCCTTGGCAAACGCGAAACAAAATGCTCTCTCTCTCTCTCTCTCTCTCTCTCTCTCTCTCTCTCTCTCTCTCTCTCTCTCTCTCTCTCTCTCTCGCCATTTATCGAAATGAAATCAGTCTCATAAAGGTGAATCATTACTAGTCATACAAAGCATAATTAGAATTGCCTTCAGAAACAAGTGTTCAACGCCTTCACCGGTTAGCCAGACATTATCCAGGATGATTCATTCCGCTCCCAGCTTATCGCGGAGCATAACCGCGCCTTCCCCCCTCCCCCAACCACCACCCTTTGAACCTTGCCACCTTCGACAGCCAATCAAATATCGCTTATCATTAGTATGATTATTATCATGATTATTCACTATCCCCCTTCCGGCATCAACGCCCAATAAAAAATCGCTCATTATTATTATTATTATTATTATTATTCCATGACGTCTCCTTCAGTTCCTTGTTGTATGTTGGTTGATAGCAACGCTTCCCATATCCATATATATATATATATATATATATATATATATATATATATATATATATATATATATATTTATATATATATATATATATATATATATACATATGTACATGAGGACATGAAGACACATGTGTGTGTGTGCTTTACATACATTAGTAAGCTTTCACAATGCGTTCAGAAAACAACCTCCTCACCTGTTTCCCATATTCCCCCCTCAGGTAAGTAAAAAAATACGGAAAATAGTTATTGTGCCTTTTATTTTCCTAATAATGCTAAATAAGGGAACAAAGTCAATATTCTTTCTTTCCAAACTTGTAAAAAAAAATAAACAAATTTTTTCTCCTACTTTAATATTTTAAGTAAATGTTTGTAAAAAATATAAATAAACAAATAAGGGTGATTTTCAAGGTATCGTAAACCAACAAAATAAATCAAGAATGGCTTTTTGAGAGGTCCCAAACTTCGGTCTTGGAAGATAGGACTTGGCGCTGTGAGGATGGGATGCTGCCAGGTCCTGCACTCTCGTCAGAAATCAGAGGCGTCAAAGTTTCTGTGATGAATGTTTTTGTATTTCTACAATTTTCTATTTCTCTATATATCCCTTGAAAACGGGAGAAAGCCAAGTATAAGGACACAAGTCACAATGAAAATAATCGATATGGATGTAAATGAACCCCTTCTGTCTGTCTGAGATTCCCGATGAGTGATACAAGCGTCTACCAAGTTCTCTCTCTCTCTCTCTCTCTCTCTCTCTCTCTCTCTCTCTCTCTCTCTCTCTCTCTCTCTCTCTCTTATTTTTCTCTGAATATGCAATGATTTCCATTGTATACCTGAATGTATATAAATTAGTTGGAATGACAACTGTTATAATAAAAAGGATGATCTTCCACAAATACTCATATACACAACATAGATATATATTCTCACACAAAAGTAACACCCCAATGCAAGCGGAGGTGGGGGGTCTCACACACCCAAACACCCTCCTACTGAGCACCCCCCTGCATGGAGACACAAAGTTACTGAACTAGAAGTTTTACTAGGGAGGTGGGTGGGGGGCGGGGGGTCTCTCAGGCCCAGGTCTACCTGAGCCGGATTAATTGATGAAACTTGCTCTAGCTTTATCGAAGTATTGACGTCAATTGAACTTTCTCACTTTGTGGCTTATTTAATTCGTTTCCGTAAACTGCAAATGCCCAAATCGCATGACAGACAGTCGTTACAATAATAACTCCCCCCGCCCCCCTCCCCGACAAAACCCCCTTCCGATCTAATCACCGAATAATCACCGCCAGTGGTTTACTGTGTTGCGACGCAGACTTCAGGTCCAGCGAGGGAGAATATGCTGCGATTATTATTATTATTATTATTATTATTATTATTATTATTATTATTATTATTATTATTATTATATTATTATTATTATTCTATTATTATTATTATTGTTATTATTATTATTCTACTTATTTCTAGAGTATTATTTTATTAGAATTATTCATATTTAAGTTTCCATTTCAATATAATAATATGATTAAGTTTTTGTTTATCAGTATCCCGTTTTATATTTGAATTTTCTATGTTATTTTCCTTCATTGTATCAATTTTAGAATTATACTTATATAATTTTTTTTATGTTTATACTCATTTGATTTTGATAAACATTAAATTATTGGAACAAAATGTAAAATGT
>NC_087214.1:15006495-15013995 GCF_015104395.2 Macrobrachium nipponense | reverse complement strand
TCGACCTCTCAATCGCCAATTCTATTATCGCTTAATAAATTCCCCTTGGTTAAATATATATGAAAATATATCAATTCCGAGGTATAGCGAATTAGATATTAAAGGACATTTGTAGTTCGATATATATATATATATATATATATATATATATATATATATATATATATATATATATACGTATAATATATATATTATATATATATATATATATATATATGAATATATATATATATCTGCAACTGAATTGTCTAGCTTCATCACCTCTTACATCTGGAAAGGCTATTTCTATATTGTGTGTTTCACTTTCAATTTTAGGTTCAATTGCATATTTATAGATTCTCTTTTCAAACATTGTTTTACAGTGATGGTTGTTTTCTGAATAAAGTCTCCAGCAATGTGCAGTTTCATATTCATTTTTTCCTGAACAAAGCAAATCTTCAACTTCGTCCCTGGATAAAACATTGAACTAATAAATGTCTGGGTTTTAGATTACTCGTAACATACACTACTTTTAGTAGATCAAATTGGTAAAGTGGCAGATTATCATTTCTGACTGAGTATTGACCCACCAGAATTTATCATGTCGCAAGAACTTCATGTGATCGTTCAAAAGGGCACGAATTATTCTCATATGAAATCGGGAATACAACAACCATTGTCATGTCATAAGGTTCGTTTCAAAGCTGTGAGTGAATTGTCCCCTTAAAAGATTCGTGTTTTTAAAGGCCAATTATGGGAGTTTTGGTTCAACTGAAAAAATTCCGATTCGAACAATCGGCAGTTCTAATGAATGGGTGAAGCGCCTCAGTGGCGTGGTCGGCATAGTGTTGGCCTGCCACCTCGGTGCCCGCGAGTTTGATTCACAGACATTCCATTGAGGGATTAGAGATGTGTATTTCTGGTGATAGAAGTTCACTCTCGGCGTGGTTTGGAAGTCATGTAAAGCCGTTGGTCCCGTTGATGAATAACCACTGGTTCTATGCAATGTAAAAACACCATACAAACAAACAAACAAATGGATGGGTGATGATGATATGTAGCGTCACTGAAGAACTTCCAGAGAAATGGGGAGGTCGTACTTTCGCTCCACCGAGAAGTGCACTTTTTGAAGATTTTGAATACAAATTTATTTTTCAACTCAAAATTTATAAGTAAAATTCACCACCTCAGGGAAATTTACTTTTACTTGAAAACACTAAGTTTAGTTAATTCTTGAATTGATATATTAAACAAAATTAAGTGAAAATTAATCCATCAAGAAAATTAATTAGTCACGAATTAAATTACTCAAGTAAAATTCAAACTGTGAAACAATAATTAATATTTGAAAAGAAATCTAAGTGTTAAATAAAATCAAGTATGCAATTTAAGGGAGAATTTTGGGCAATTTTGGATGTGTGAATAATGGTACTGATTTTTTTCTGGATATTTATTTTTCAGGAATTTTTGCATTTCCTGGGCTCTTGTACTATCGTACACAAAAGTCCCTTCCCTTATTCATCCAGAGAGCGGACACGAATCCGCGGACTATGAAACATCGAAGCAGCTGAACAAGTAACTAATGAAAGACCCAACAGATGTCCCACCGTAAGAGGAGTGGGAAGCAGGCATTTTTCTTGAGCATACAATAAAGTCTCCGTATTCTAATATAGTTAACAAAGTGGTCGTAAACTTTTCGTTGTTGACGATAGTACTGGCTTGGAGTGTAAAATGTGCAGTTAAGGAAATATGCGATATACTAGATATGAGAATAAAAGTGCTTCAGAAGTAGGCATTTATGAGTGAGTATTTCCTAAAGATCATCGTATCTTATCAACAAATATGACTGTCCACAAGATCGATACAAATCATCTCAGCAACAGTGTTTACGGGGGTGTTCTATGATCTGCAAGCTGCCTCTTAAAAATAAAATTTAAAAAATAAATACATAAAAACTACCATTTACAGCAGCAGGTTAGTCAAATTTACAGTTCCCTCACGTTATTGAAGTAGCAACCACAGAATACTGCTGGTGCATCCTCTATATCTAAAAAATTTATAGATCTGTCATATTTAGTTATATTGCGTGACTGGGCCAACATCCATAGTGGAAGCAGGTATTTTGGGTGATGACAACCCAATGCCAGGTTTTAGACGCTTGCAAATTATGGCTATACGTCATTTTTAAAAAATACAAATACAAAATGAAAGATTCAGATACTTTCACCATTGTAACACATTCAGATTCAGTAAAACAATGGAAAGAAAGAAGCAGAGGTGATAGGAGAGAGAGAGTCTAATTAATAGACGTAACTAGCGAATGATTTTTTCAGTAGGTATTATTTGGTGCTTTTGTGGGTGATGTGAGGGGACAGCAACGACAATGCGCTGAGAGTTGAATAACCGCCTACCTATCCAATTGTGATTATTGCTGCTATAGAATGCCATGACCATGAAAACTATTAATCCACAAACAATATTGTGGTGCTGACCCTTTTTAAATTAACATAACAGTCTATACCAAAGGCTTAAGGATGACGTTACCCCATACCTTTGGTAGCACATTTTACACTCAAACCCCGTATCGTCAACAACAAAAACTTGATGATCACTTTCTTAACGATATTAGATAATCAAGTTACTTGCTCAACTGCTTTGGGGTTTCATAGTCGGAGGATTCGTGTTCACTCTCTGGACCAGCAGAGGTTGGAACGGATTTTTGTACTTAATGGGAAGTTCTGTGTTTTTGTCCCCATCTGCCAGTTTTTCAGTGATACTAAATTACTGTGTATTTCAGAACCGTGTCTAACTGATTTTCGTCGATGAAATTTTACCAAAGCATCGGATATGGATCGTATTTTAAATAGCTATTTGAAGTCACAGCCTAATTGACAAAACTATGCAGTGATGTCAATTGTTGATAATGAAGGCCCTTATCGGAGTAAATCAAAGAAATTTAAAGGGGAACTTAGCTAAATTTAGTAAGTACCCATATGTTTGACCCTTTTGTACAATAAGTATTTAAAGGAAAGGCTAGGCAAATCATTGTTGAGAATGATGATAATATTACGGTTTCCATTAGTGATACTACGAATAATCAATAATAATTTAGTATATATACATATGACAATATAAATACATATCGCAATATTACTATTTTCATTGTACAATGTTGCGTGGATTATAGGAATACATAGCAATTACAACGCAATTTGTACTTACCCTTTGACTATCAGTTATACAAACCTTTGGAATTGGTGAAATACAATCATATAGAGGTGTTTGGTACGATATTTTGGCCCGATAAACCTGGTAACCTTTAATTATAGAGGGCAGCCTATCATTCCTAGGTCAAAGCCAGTTAATAGTAAGTGATGGTTGCTTCACCTATGACAAGCATGGCAAATTGTCCTCGTGGCCGCAAGACTGCTTTCGTGTTCCGCGTTTTTGCAGTATGCAACAAAGAAGAGAATCGTGTGCGGCGTAGTATGCTAAATATGAACAGTAAGTGGTTGATAAGGCGATACAGAAGCACCGAACGATTTAGACAAATGTGACAAAGGGGATTATAGAGGTAATGCTCGAATGACGAGTATGAAAACGAGAGATATGCATATGTTTTGTTTCTATCAAGGCCTTTCTCACTTTCCAGACCAAGAATAAACAATGGCCGAATTTTCTTCACTGATAAACTATCTCACAGACTCCCTGCAACGACCGTTTTTAACAACTCGCCTATTCTGCCGACCTCCTTATATACATACTACATACAAATACTTACATACATACATGTGTATATAATTTAATCTATGTTAAGTGTATGTGCATTTATGCAAGTACCATATCTATATGTATGATTATGAATATTTTGATTATCATTGAGTAATAATTTCATTATCAATACAACATGGCCGGGGGTATAGGAAAAAAAAAGTTTGTGATGAAATGCAATTTTATTCTTTTGCTAAATACTGGTCTTTATCCACACAGACCCTATGACCGTTTAGTAAATTTCGTTGGCATCTGAGCGATACTTCGACTTATCCTTGAAACAATGAGTTTCCACAGTGCGTTAGCGTATGCAAGATATTGTGCATATTTAAAGCTGAAGAAAACGTGTATACTGCGCCATGGAACTGTATTATACCATTAATATTCTCATTTGATGCCCATTCCCTTATTGCACTCTACTTAGGTGTTTTGAGTGTGGAAAAAAAATTAGAATTCCATACACTACTAGTACCACTGCTACCAACATCCGAGTCATCATTCAGAAAATATTATATGGCCTGGCGTCTAGTAAAGTACGTTACATTACAGTGTCTATGAGTGGGAAGGCCATCATACTGCCAAATAACATATGCCAGGACTAGACAACCTTACTCTTTTCTAGTATATTTCTTTATAAAAGTGCTACCCTCTGAACTCCTGTAGCCTGTCTGGATCATCTATATTGCGTGGAGTATATCGCAAAATATTGTTAGGTTTTCAATAGAAAGTAATTTCTCATTTAAACGGACATACAACTCCATGCATTTTAAACATTCTTCAGGCAACTTCACTTTGATCTTTTGAAAATTAAATACCAATTGGTGTATGCAATCGTTACCGCTCACTTGTTAGTTTTAAATGCTCACCCCATCAGTAAAAAATTACGTCAATCGCTAGTTCCTGCCATTATCACCTGCTTGGAAGCACATCTTTGTTTCCTAAATATATTTCCTAAATATCCAGAATACAGTTTCAACGTCTTTTCCTCAATAGTCTAAGTGTTGAGTTCACATTCCCGTTAATTGCTGCAGTCCTGGTCCTGGATTCTAATTAGGCAATTTAAAACTAGCGTTATCTTCGAATGCATTAGTTTTCGCCTATAAAAACCCCCAACTTTACACTTTCACCCTTTACTCAAAACTACATTTACAACACAAATATACATTTACACTAACTGCATTAAAATTATTCTTCTAACCTGGGTCATTTATCACCAAACATCTAACCAAAGCAAACCCTTTTATCAAACTCGGGTTTCCCATTTCTAAAACCACGACTTACTGCAGGGCAGCCTTTTAATCCTTTTACTCGAGATTCTAAGTTAATTCTTTATATTAATGCTGTCTTGTACAAGGGACTACCCAGGTTACCAATCACTTTTTTAATTTCTTCACCAACGCATGCGTAGGACCTAGTCAGTTTCACACAAACGTCCAACTGCCGAGAATTGACTCTTGAGCTATACCAGATATTTCTACCCTCGGTATAAAACCAGACTTCTAACCTCTCGGTCTTCAGAACACTGAACGCCACAGGATGAAATTTCAAAAGATAGTCACAGTCATTGTCCTTTATATTCATTAACAAATTGATATAAAATACTAAATCCAAATTAGAACTATAGAGACTAACCTCTAAACCTTAATCTTAAAATAAAAATTAACAGCTTACGTATCATTCTTCCTGACAATCTGTCAATTTTTTGCAGTTACAACCAATGCCATTAACAGGATGGTGCACACAAGACTGGAATATTTCTTAATCATGAATCCACGGTTACAGAAAGATTTATTCTCAAAACCTGTTTTATCACACTTCAAAACAAATATTAGGAAAGCCCCTTTAAAAGATGGAAAAATGAGTATTCCACGAACTATCATACAACTACTCTAAATCCTAGAGTCCGCCATCCTAAACCCCCCAGATCAAGGTCGCCTGTAAATCATAAAAATGGCAACAGGAAAAACTTTGGATAAATCCAAACTAAATTAAAAGCAAACCTTAATACAAAGAACAAAAAAAACTTGAAGTTAACATACACTGTTGCTCATTACGTAAGTTTTCTTTTATGCAAAATCTTTTCGAATTACAAAATGCATAATACATCAAACCTTTACAATACTAACATAAAACAAATATCTAAAAAGTTATAACCATGGATTTTAAGACTTTAATAGACTTCATGATCCAAAACTAAAAATGCAATGGGAGCTTTGAAAAACCAGAAACACTAATCCACAAGTTATCATTCTACAGTTTTTCGATAAAGATCAAACAGACCTTAACTGAAAACTCATATACTGACCATATGAAAAACTGACCATACTAATGTATTCCAATAATAGCCTTTGAAATCACAGTATTAGAGAGATTAGTAATTAAAACCAGAGTGGATTAAGTTAATAAATTCAATAACCATACTAACACTTAATACATGGCTTACTAACGCAAGTTATCTGTTAAGACAGGAACTCAAGACTAGTTTTATACAAACCATCAGATTTATACAAACCATTGCATATGTACAAAACATTCAGTGCTACGCTAATTACTGAAATTACTAGAGTGTCAATTTAAAAAATTACTAGTAATAGTAAAGTTAGAACTCTGTCATCTGCAACAGAAAAAAAAAACTAAAAACTCCAAGGACTCTCACAGTAGGTCAGCACGCCTACTATGCAAGCCCTTAGGAGCGCCTCCACCCGATCAGGGGCACCGCCCCCGATGGGGTGGAGGAAAAGGAAAAAAAATGGATATTGAAGTTCTGAGGAACCTGGGGGATAGCAGTTTCTTTCTTCAACCAGTCTTGAATATTCATCGTAGGATCGTTCCCTGAAATGTTTAAAGAGCATTAGAAAGTTAAATATACCAAGTTCGAAAAATATCTAGTGCCAATTAAGTAGTTTAAGTAAATTGTTTAAAGTAATTGTTTAAAAGTTCATATACTAACTCAATCAATTCTTATGTTATTGTCCTTGCAAGAAAGAGACATTCATAATTAAACGTACATTTACTTCAAACAAACCTTAAATAATTTTTTTTTTTTTAAACTACATACATACACAACAACAACGGGAAAACTTTTACTGTATTTTTCTTACTAATAAACGACATTCCAACACACAGGTCCTCGGCAAGAACCGATCAAGTAAAAATACTAAAAATAAAGATATATATCAATCCTAGATTTTTATCACAATGTATTAGCGATCTATGGGCATGTAAAAGCAAAAGTTTCACGCAAAAATCACAAGCTTATGCATAAAAAGAAAATAAAAACTCGCCGCGAATAAACGAAATAGATTCTTAAATCAATCAAAAGGGACCACATCATGGAGACAGCAAGACGGGAAAAATAAGTCTGTGTGAAACAAGAGACCGTAAAAAAATACTGGATAAATCCTGCAAACTTACCCAAGAAATTTGAGCAATGCTTCGTCTACAAAAACCACAATAAAACATAGTCAAGGTCCAAAGAACAGATTCAAACAACTCTAAACAGAACGTACTAAAAAATGTACAGCCGCCTTATAATACACGAAGTTGACGTTGAATAAAATAGAAAAATCACAAAACCTTAAAAGGTTACTCAACTAAAATGTTAAACCGAAATTCAGGAAAGTGAAATATTATTTATCAATTTTTTCGAAATCTACATGGGAACAGATGAACTGAAGTCTGAAATGGATAACCGCCGAACCACTAATCGCAGGTTACCAGAGAGCGAGATACCATGTCCTACTCAGTTCA
>NC_087214.1:14941167-14996167 GCF_015104395.2 Macrobrachium nipponense | reverse complement strand
AGGAGGGAAACACCCAACCAACTGTAGTCCACGAACTCACCCATAAAAGCTGACCTGAGCTGCGGTTCGAATTTTGACACCGAGTTCAGAAAGTCGTCATCCTAGTCACTGTCTTTCAGCCAGTGATTCGAGACGTGACCATGAAGGCAGCGTCGTTCCTGCTGCTCTGACCTTAACTTCGGTGTAGAATAATCTTTTGATTTCCTCTGTTTTCTGAATGTCAAATGAATTGTGGTTTGTTTCGGTTGGACTGAGTTAGTGTGGATGCCTGCTTCTTCCTACCCGAGGTGGCAGGAGGGTCCTGTTTCCCCATAGTAGCACTTATGACTTGGACCGTCGACGGATGGGATGGCCTTTCGCAGTCCTTGTCTCGCTTCGCTGTCTAACTTCTGGGATCAGAGGTCCTTTTTTTCCTCACACCGTTGGGGGGACTGTGGAAGGAACAGCCTCCCCACTGAGGATGTTGTGAAACTGGAACCTCTGAGGTTCAAGCGAAGAAGCAATGCATGGCTACCCTAATACAGTTCTGCTTTTTCAGAAATAATTATTTATTTTCATTTATTTATTTTTATTTTTCATGCGAAACTAAATTTATTCGTTTTTTTTAATAAGTGATGGTCTCCTCTTTCCATATTTCCTATTATTACCTTCTGTTACTTCTTTGGAAAGAACACCATAAGATTCTTTGGTGAAAAACTTCTGGAATTTCATGTGGATGGCCCCTGTGGTGGGCTTCTTCTTCTTCTTTTTTCTTCCATATGAATAGGCTTCTTTCTTCGTCGTCTTTTGAACAATGATAATCATAACAATAGTTTAGCTGACAGGATTGGATATCTATGTATATATATTCATATTTATATATATATATATATATATATATATATATATATATATATATATATATATATATATATATATTAAATATATATATATATATATATATATATATATATATATATATATATATATATATATATATATATATACATATATATATACTATATATATATATATATATATATATATATATATATATATATAATTATAATATATATATATATATATATATATATGTGTGTGTGTGTGTGTGTGTGTGTGTACTTACGTATGCCATACAATGTTGTATCAATTTTTCTTTCGAAAGAAGCGAGATGACCCTTGATCTGCGCTCCTTGTAACTTTTAGTTAACAGTTCCTTAGAAGCTCATGATTTGTCACTGCTATTACTTGCCTGATGTTATTTAAAGGGTGAATTTTATTTGTATGCAAAGATCTTTAGAAAACGTTTATTGTTATTATTATTATTACCTACGTCCCTTACCCGTTTTTCTTTTGTTTTGTTACATCGCAGCCCGGTCTTCCGGAAAAGGTAAGAGACTGGTAGGAGGTTGGAGCTAACTAAGGTCAAGTGATTTTATCTTTGGTGACTTTGTAAGCTTTCATTTTCAATTATTTCTTTGGGGAAAGAGAAGAAGTCGACCAGTGGCGTCATTACTGGCCCCTCCTATAATTTGACCAAATACGGTATATGCGAGGAGAGTTGAACGAGACAAAGTAGGGATACCAAAAACATATACATAAATATACATACTAATGCTTTGTGTGTGTGCTCGGCGTGGAATATTTCTTTGTTCATTTTTGCCAAGCTTGAATTTGTGGATTCCATTGTCTCGCTTAACTGGCTTTGTATATAATGTGTGTTTGGTTGCTGCTACTTAATAGACAGACTTTCTTGTAAGTTGTTATGTTACATGTGTATGATTAGTCTTCAGTGCTTTTCATTCTTTTCATTTTCTTTACTGTACTTCATTCTCATATGTACTTTTGTAATCTCACTTTCAAGATTCTCTGAAGGTCGTTGGAAGAAGTTTTGAGACCATCAGTTGATCGCAGTATATAATATCTCTTTTCGTCTTTTTTTCTGTAAGCACGGAATATGATAATGTGATCAAAATATAAAAAATATTAAAGGTAGAAATTGCTCATCATTATGACGTATCTACATAGAAAAAGCTCATCATCATCATCATCATCATTATGAAAGAAAACATTGATGCAAAAGAGCAACTATGTATCTTGGGACATAACAATTTCCCCCAAAACGGAGAGGTGTCTTCATTCATTACTGCTCTAACTCCACAGCTTGCAAGCCGTCTGACGAATGTCTTGCTTACGGTGGCTATTGCATCAGCAACAGCCAGAAAGGGGACTGCAACGGCCTCCTGTTTGCGAAGGAATGCAAATCAGCTCTATGTTCCTGCTGTATAGAAGGTAAGAAGAAGGAGAAGAAGAAGAAGAAACTCTAACTATGCGGCTTGAAAAGAAGCCCACCCACGAAAAAAAAATAACATTTACAGTGAACTTATCTGTGAGAAACAACTCTGGAAGACTGATTTCCATCATTATTCCAGCAGCTCTATAGAAACCAGGGTCTTGTGTCAGATCCTTGTTATCTTTCATACAAAATAACCATTTATTTGAGAAAAACATCTTTTAATCTCGGTCCCTAATATCGTAAGCCTTGGTTGACAGTCGGACTATCCGAGTAGTATACATTCTGAGCCATCTTAGAGAACTAGTCGATGCTGACGATCGATAACTCAGTGGGATTTCTGGTAGCTGAGCAACTAACTAATTAACTAACCGACTGTCGTCTCTCCTTGCCTTTTGCAGCTACACTGAAGCGAGATGAATGCCAAGAGATGCCCGGTATCTGCCCCAGCGCAACCTCAGTGTGTCAAGATAAAGATGTCGGCTACGAGTGCGTTTGCAATGCAGGCTTCGAGACAGTAGTGTGTGGAGGTGAGTAATACTCAAGATTTGTACAATCTGCACTTGAGGGAAAAATGAACAAATGATTAGGGTTATCATTCAATACTGAATATGCAGATGTCATTCCATTCGTCCTTTGCTGTAAACTTGATTTTTAAGTTCCAACTTGCATTCAGTTTCATAGACCTTGAAATGTACTGTATACTCTGTCTCTTGTTTAAATCTGCGACGAAGGGTAGCTATTTTCATAGCATGACAAATCGTTATTGCACCGGTAAGTTTCATTTACAAAAAGATATGACACAAGATAGGGAATAATCATTCAAGAACTAAGGTGCAGATGACACTCCATTTTCCGGTTTTCCTTTCCTGTAAAGTTGATCTGCAAGTTTTCCTCCCTGATTTGTTTAGGTCTGACAGTTTCTATAAATCTGCATCTGAAATCAATGACATGAGCTCATTCTTCTCTTCAACAGATATAGATGAATGTCAAAGCAATCCGTGTGTAGCGCCAACCCCCATTTGCGTCAACACAGACGGAAGTTACAGCTGCCAAGGTAAACAGGGATATGCCAACAACTCCAACGGAGTTTGTGGTAATTTTCGCTTGAATTTAAAAACAATCTGACGGGCATGCAAAGCCCCCTTTCAAAGGCTTTTGGAAACATCGTTTAATATTCAAAATATGGTTCGGTACCAAATGATGCCTCTAACAGACTAGGCATGTATTAAGCACGATCAAAATCAGACAAAATTCTTGACAATTGCAAGTCTAAAAACTTTCCTTCCGGGTTATTTTTGTTGAATGATTTATAGATGACTGAGTGAGGTGTAAAATAAAGCAGAGTATAGAATAACGCTATTAAGGGAATTGATATGTCTTAACAGAGCTTACTTCATATCCTTACTTATAAGATTTGTTCATTTATGTGCACAAGCACATCTTTCAAGTCCTCCCTGTGATTCAATACCACATACATACATACATACATACACACACACACATATATATATGTGTGTGTGTGTGTGTCTATATATATAATATATATATATATATATATATATATATATATATATATATATATATATATATATATATATATATATATATATGCATTAAGCTACAAATTCCTTTTATCCAATTCGCTCTACCTAGGAATTAATATATTTTCATATCCGTTAGCCGAGCGAGAATTTTTTAGTTGATAATAATTTCGTCCTCTCGTGCATTCGAACTAGCGGACAGAGGAGAAATCAGGATTTCAGTGACGTGGTCAGTAACATCACTGAAGTCGTGATATCTCCTCCGTCCGCTGGTTCGAATCCACATGTAGACAAAATTATTATCAAATAAAAATTCCACCTCAGTTAACATGTATGAAAATATATTAATTCTGAGGTAGAGCAAATAGGATATCAAAGGAATTTGTAGCTTAATGCAAATAAATATATATATATATATATATATATATATATATATATATATATATTATATATATATATATATATATATATATATGTGTGTGTGTGTGTGTGTGTGTGTGTGTGTGTATATGTATATGTATATGTAGTATGTAGTAGTATGTATGTATGTATGTATGTATATATATATATATATATATATATATATATATATATATATATATATATATATATATATATATATATATATATATATATGCAAATATCTATATACATGTGTGTTTTGTGTGCATGTGCCTCTTGTACACTGCAAATTTAATTGAAAATTGGCATATTTAGTGTTTTCTTACATAGAAGTTATTCATTACAATTATACCTAAACCGAAAGTGGCTTCGTCGGCTTTGGAAAGAGAACGTGTGCTTATGATGCATGTGAGGCGCCACTCTCTAAGGAACTCGTCAGTTATAATGCTGACAGTCCAATTTCTCTCTTTTGTTTCAGCACTGATAGGGGGAAGGGGAGGATTCTGAAATTCCAGAGCTGGCTGGTCCTCGGCGGCTCAGTGGAGTTTTGTTTGGTGCTGCTGGGGTGAATTGCGATGCAGGTGAAAATTTAACACAGGGTCACTAACATCGGATGACAGGAACTGAGATAAATCTTTATATTATTTCTATTACAAATAAGTTTTTCACTGATCAAGATTTCTTCCTGGACTCTTTCATTCCATTTTGTTATACGAGTCTAGTGATAAAAAATGAATAATTAAATAAAACACGTATTTATAAATAAGTTTAGAATAATTTATACACACACACACACACACACACACACACACACACACACACACATATATATATATATATATATATATATATATATATATATATATCCGCAAATGAATTGTTTAGCTCATCACCTCTTACATCTGGAAAGACTATTTCTATATTGTGTGTTTCACTTTCAATTTTAGGTTCAATTGCACATTTGTGGATTCTTTTTTTAAACATTGTTTTGCAGTGATGTTGTTTTTTGAATAAAGTCTCCAGAAAATGGGCAGTTTCATTTATATTTTTCCTGAACAAAGCAAATCTATGTTTGCGACATTCTTCAACTGCATACCTGTATAGACGTTGAACTAATAAATGTCTGGGGTTCAGACCACCCGTAACTTATACTACTTTTAGTGGATCAAATTGGTAAAGTGCCAAATTATCATTTCTGACTGAGTATTGATCCACCAGAATTGATCATGTCGCAAGAACCTTCATTTGATCGTTCAAAGGGCAAGAATTATTCTCATATGAAATCAGGAAAACAACAACCATTGTCATAAGGTTCGTTTCAAAGCTGTGAGTAAATTGTCCCCTTAATTAAAGATTCATTTCTTTTAAAAGGCCAATTATGGAAGTTTTGGTTCTGCTGAAAAAAATTCCGATTTGAACAATCGGCAGATCAAATGAATGGGTGAAGCGCCTCAGTGGCGTGATCGGTATGGTGTTTGGTGGGGGTCTGCCACCACGGTGGCCGCGAGTTGATTCACAGACATTCCATTGAGGGAGTTAGAGAGGTTTTTTTTCGGTGATAGAAGTTCACTCTCGGCGTGTTTTGGAAGTCATGTAAAGTCGTTGGTCCCGTTGATGAATAACCACTGGTTCCATGCAATGTAAAAACACCATACAAACAAACAAACAAATGGATGGGTGATGATGGTATTTGGCGCCACTGAAGAATTTCCAGAGAAATGGGGAGGTTTGTACTTTCGCTCCACTGACAAGTGCACGTTATGAAAATTTTTAAATACACAACAAATTTATTTTTCAACTCAAAATTTATCAGTAAAATTACAACTTCAGGGAAATTTACTTTTACTTGAAAACACAAAATTTAGTTAATTCTTGAATTAATATATTAAACAAAATTAAGTCGAAATTAATCCATCAAAAAATTAATTAGTCACGAATTAAAGTACTCAAGTAAAATTCTAACTGTTAAGCAATAATTAATATTTGAAAAGAAATCTAAGTGCTGAATAAAATCAAGTATGCAATTTAAGGGAGAATTTTGGGCAATTTTGGATGTGTGAATAATGGTACTGATCTGGATATTTATTTTCAGGAATTTTTTTTGCATTTCCTGGGTTTGTACTATCGTACACAAAAGCCCCTTCCTTCCCTTGGTCATCCAGAGAGCGGACACGAATCCGCTAACTATGAAACATCGAAGCAGTTGAACAAGTAACCAATGAAAGACCCACAGATGTAGCACCGCAAGAGGAGTGGGAATCAGGCATTTTTCTCGAGTATGCAATAAAGTCTGCGTATTCTAATATCGTTAACCAAAGTGGTGTCCCCCGTAAAAAATTTTTCATTGTTGACGGGTATGTACTGGGTTGGTGTGTAAAATGTGCAGTTAAGGAAATATGCGATATACTAGATATGAGAATAAAAGTGCTTCAGAAGTTGGTATTTATGAATGAGTATTTCCTATAGGTCATCGTATCTCAACAAACATGACTGTCCACAAGATCGATGCAAAATATTTCAGCAACAGTGTTTACGGTGGTGTTCTATGATCTGCAAGTTGCCTCTTAAAAAAAAATAATAAAGAAATAAATAAATACATAAAACTACCATTTACAGCAGCTGGTTAGTCAAATTTTCAGTTCTCTCACGTTATTGAGGTAACAACCACAGAATACTGCTGGGCATCCTCTATATCTAAAAATTTAAGGAACTGTCATATTTAGTTATATTGCGTGGACTGAGCCAACATCATTAGTGGAAGCGCGTGTTATGGGCGATGACAACATAATGCCAAATTATGGCTATACGTCATTTTTTTAAAATGCAAATCTAAAATGAAAGATTCAGATACTTTCGCCAATGTAACATATTCAGATTCAGTAAAAAGATAGAAAGAAAGAAGCCAGAGGAAAAATAGTAATCGCAGCTCAGAGGTAAAGACAAAAAAATTGATAGGAGAGAGAGAGAGAGAGAGAGAGTTTCTGGGTAAGTGGCAGTCTAATTAATAGACGTAACTAGCGAATTATTTTTTTTCAGTATGTATTAGGTGTGCTTTTGCTGGGTGATGTGATGGTAACAGCAACGACAATGCGCTGTGAGCTGAATAAACCGCCTACCTATCCGATTGTGATTATTGCTGATGTAGAATGCCATGGTCATGAAAACTATTAATCCACAAACAATATTGTGGTGTTGACCCTTTTTAAATTAACATAATATTCTAAACCAAAGGCTTAAGGATGCCGCTACCCCATACCTTTGGTAAGAGGTATGCCTTTACCACTCAAACCCCCGTATCGTCAACAACAAAAACTTGATGATCACTCTCTTAACGATATTAGATATCGAGTTACTTGTCAACTGCTTTGGTGTTTCATAGTCAGCGGATTCGTGTTCACTCTCTGGACCAGCAGAGGTTGGAACGGACTTTTGTGCACGATAGGAAGTTCTGTGTTTTTGTCCCCATCCCCCAGTTTTCAGAGATACTAAATTACTGTGCATTTCAGAGCCGTGTCTAACTGATTTTCGTCGATGACATTTTACCAAAGCATCGGATATGGATCGTATTTTGAAATAGCTATTTGAAGTCACAGCCTAATTGACAAAACTATGCAGTGATGTCAATTGTTGATAATAAAGGCCCTTATCGGAGTAAATCAAAGAAATTTAAAGGGAAACTTAGCTAAATTTAGTAAGTACCCAAATGCTTGACCCTTTTGTATAATAAGTATTAAAGGAAAGACTAGGCAAATCATTGTTGAAAATGATGATAATATTAGGGTTTCCATGGTGATACCACGAATAATCAATAAGAATTTAGTATATAGCATATGACAATAAAAATACATATCGCAATATTACTATTTTCATTGTAGAATGTTACGTGGACTATAGGAATACATAGCAACTACAACGCAATTTCTACTTACCCTTTGACTATTTTTATGTATTAAGCTTCTGGCCTTGAGAGAGGCTATATACGTAAACGGAAATAATTGAGGGAGGACAGAAGGAAATTAATCAACTTACCCGTAAACTGATAGTTATTTGATAATTTCTTAGAGAAAAGGTCGCCAGAAAAAAAAACTAAGCTCGTTACTTTACAGCTATTTATTTACAAAAAAGGCTCATGCTGGCCTGGAGAAAAGGTAAATGCAGCATCCACCACGGTGGGACTTATATAGCTCTCAGAAATAGCTAAAATGTACTTGGATGAATTCAAGCTGGTTTCATACACTTGGGTAATGCACACTTGCGGGCAGAGAGACGGCACGTGACTCATGGAATCTGGAAAAGAATCCCAGATTAAACGAGATTAAAAGAAAAATGACCTCTTGCTTTGATTAAGGCTGATTAATTCTCTAACGTTGGGGGAGGGAAGGGAACCTTTAGTGTTTCACTGAGGTATGCACTGAAAGCTTGGTCTTTAACAAGTCACAAAGGAAGCACGTGGCCCAGATGAGGACAAAGGGCTTTTGATGTAGAAGGGGTAAAAATAAGAATTGAAATGAATTTAGCAAGAGTCGTATGGTAGTAAAAGGTGCTGGGTTGAAGTTTTTCACTTTAGACGTACCCTGGATGCAATATTCAATTCAGTGTAACGATGTGAAGAATGCGGCCTGACTCTATTCAGGTCTGGGGTTCGTGTCCACCAGTACGCCGAGCCTATAGGCTTAAGTTTGGGAGGCTGGCCGGCTGGACATCTGTCCTGGGTCACAGACTGCAGTTGACTGAGAGAGATACTGGGTCTCACTTAATGAATGACTTGGGGCTTCCATACATCGCCTCGGGCACTGCCTGAAAAGTGATAAAACACAACGCCAGCAAATTGGGAAGGAAAAGTGGTCTTATTGTAGAGGTCCCTAAGATCCATTTCGAAGCCTAGCTACTCTTGTGACTTGCATCTCTTACCCTAAGCTTCCGTCAGACCGGAAAATACCTCTCTACCTCTGGCTGGCGGGTTTTGGTTCCCGCGCTTCCTAAAAATCAGCTGATATTTGAAGGAAATGGCTTGCTGTTTTCCAAATCAAATTAATTAATTAATTTCTGGGTAGACGAACGATCTATAAACGTCACAGCTCCCCCTGTTAAGAAGGCATTCACTTCCCTTTCGGGCGTGAAGGTCCTTGCTTAAATAATTGATCGTCTCGACTACCCAGTTACTCCTACTCTAACTTGAAGTTTTTAGAGCGGCGATACAGCTAACTACAGTGGCCTACCTAACTTATAGGCAAAGATGCTAAGTGTACTAACTTAATGTAGTCTAGCCTAAGTAATAACTACGGGTTGTCTGTGACGACAGTCTACTCTACCCCTAGATAAGGTTACTTGAAAATTCTACTTGCTACTACCTAATGCCCTGGTACTAAATCATTAGCCTAACCTACTCAATACAGTTAAATGGAGCGCAATCATTCCAGAGTGTGGTACGCACAGTAGCGGTTCGGCGACGGAATTGTTTAAAATACATGAGGTGAGGTAATGATGCGTGAGGTGATGATGAGTGTTAGTGCGTTACCAGGATGGAAAATGTAATGAGGTAATTATGACATTTCATGAGTGTTAGTATCACAATTTCTAGGGGTTAGAGGGTTAGTTTTACTGGCAGAGATCAGGCTGGCTACCTTCTCTGGGTAGGTGCCAGGATCATTCTGCAACTGAATGTGACACTGTACCTCGGGCACAGGTGTCAAGGAGAGCATGTGGCTCTTTGGTTAGTGGGTTAATGACGTCCCTTCTTCTCCTTCTTCTTATTCCTCCAGGACCTGGCTATACCAGTCCTAGGAGTAGACGGAGGCACCGACTCTGGGGTAAGGCCAGAAATGCCGTCAGGAGCAGAGGCAGTGGTAGCCTGAGGGATTGCAGGAGAACACCCTACTTCGGTCTCTGCAGCAACCATCGTAGAGTGGAACCTACTGCAGGGGAGGCCCTCACTCCGGCTGCTGCGACAACCGTAGTGAGGGGAAAAACTCCAGGCTGACTCCTGGTCGGCAGTTCCTGGTTTTCCAGAGGAGGTACGAAGGTAAGGTCCTGCCGGAGGTTCATCCTCGGGCGACAGGGAGGTAAGGGATGAAGAAGAATGAACTAGTGATTGGCCATGGGCCTGTGGTAAGCTCCATGCCTGTTGGAGGATCTCCTGTAGGTAGGATCCTTGAGGTAAGGCTTCCGGCGCCGGCGCTCAGTCCCCCCCCCCAGGGCCAGGCGCAGAGGTCAAGAGGTTCGGTCGGTGGTGGCTCTACGTCCAGGCTGGACGGAGCTTGGCACTGCTCAATGCTGCCAAGTGGCACTGGCAGAAAAAGTTGAGGTCGACCTGGACCTGTGGCGGGTACCTGGAGGTGCAATACCTCTACAGCGTGCCCTTGGTTATGGGAGACAGAGGGTCCTGTCTCTTTTGGAAGGCTAAGCCTTGTGGGACTTGGGCAGTGTCTGCTGCACATAACTTGCTAGGGCACCTAGGCCAATTTGTGGAGTGCCCTATTACGTTACAGGTTTTGCAACGGAACTGCGAATGATCAATCTCCCTCCGTGGTAGTGGGGGGGGACTGTTGGTGGCCGTCCTTCCGGGAGGAAGTAGGTCTTGGATGGCTCCGTGCTTTGGAGTAGTTTGTCTTGGGGTTAGGACCCCTAGGCTTTTTGAATTGTGAGGGAGACTTCATGTCTTGCCCAGGAGGAGGTCATAACCTCCTGGGATGTAGCTTGCAACTGCAAGAGTACATACCTTGGAAAAATGAGGTCTGGTGACCCTCAATTGGACGGTCGGAAGGATCAGCTTGATATGGTTTGATACCTTCAATTGTGATAAGTTGCCGTCTATCGACCATTAGCCCCTCGGGGATTCGGTCTTCCTGTATCAGGGAGACTTGAGTGCCAGAGTCGTCGTAGGCTCTGACGTGGCTTGGCTGATGCTGACTTGGAGGGGTGTGACTGTTATAGGGCCCTTAGCTGGGGGACGCCAGATATAACTACACAATCAATCAATCAATCCTTAGCTGGGGGTCCTAGTGAGGAAGGATTTATAACTGCCATGGCGATGGCGGGAATGTTGTGATTAGCTCACCCTCCATAGTTGGCAGACATGTGACCCTTGCGGCCACAGTCTCGGCCAGAACTTGTTCCAGAACCTCTTCCGTGGCACTGGACGGTAAGGCGAGATGCCCCCACAGGTTGCGAATCTGTGGAGTCACCAAGGCTGGCAGTGTGCTCTGGCACAGGTGAAGATCCTCTCTGGCAGTGATTTGACGTAGGGAGGTTAAGGAAACCTCCGTTGAACCACCCCTCAGAAACAAGTCCGGGGTTAACTGGTGGGCTTACCTCTTCCAAAATGGAGGAGGTAGGCGGTAAAATGGTAAGAGGCTGAGATGGTGCGGAAGAAAACTTCGGGCTCTGACACTGGGGCAGGGCCAGGTTCACAATTTAAGAGGGATGTCCTGGGACATCGGAGGCACTAGCCTCTGAATCTAAAACTGAGGTGTGGTTATCTGGCATGCTGCAGGTGTCCGGTGCATCTGGTAGTGGGAGCTGCGTCCAGGGGAGATACGGCTTAAGTAGATCTCGGCCCAATATCACCTGATAAACATCATGAAATGGGTCAACTACACCCAGGCGGCACAATGTGGTTTCCCTGGTCTCCTGGTCCAGAAAGGGCATTTCAACATTCAGAAGGACTGAAGGAACAGAATGGAGGTTACCGTCAATCCATTCAAACTGAATTTCTTCGTTCGTCTGGATTTTGGCACCCCTAGGCAATGCCTTTCTTGAAATAAGGGAGACCTCTTGGGCTTCAGTGTCGGCCATGACTTGTACCCCCTGATAGGCTGTATGGAGACTGTTCCATCAGGCAGGGCATATAGGTAGCCTTGGAGAAGTTCACCCTGGAAGCTCTCATCCAAGGTAGAGATCGACTTTTGGGCACTGGTTGGAATCCACAGCATGCCCACGCACACAACAAGTGGTGCAGAACCTCCGCAACCACCTCTTACCGGGAGTCCAGCTCATGGTCTGGGGCTTAGAAACTA
This sequence comes from Macrobrachium nipponense, assembly GCF_015104395.2. Lineage (NCBI taxonomy): Eukaryota > Metazoa > Arthropoda > Malacostraca > Decapoda > Palaemonidae > Macrobrachium > Macrobrachium nipponense. Next base: position 14,983,934 of record NC_087214.1, on the reverse strand, counting down.
GCCGAGAGATTTCGTCATCTATGAGAGCTAGCTCATGCTTTCTCTCTTCTTCTCTGGCTTTCCTCTCTGCTTCTTCTTCTTCCTTTTCTTGCAGGCGCGCAGCAGCCTGCTGCGCCTTTATCCACTGGTCAAGTGCTGGTCCATGTAACCAGCCTCCTTGCCCAGAGTTATGAGGGCTCCGAGCTTCTCTAGCTCTCTGGCAAAGAAGTCTTCGGGAAGCAGGGGAAGACACTTTCCCTTAGGCTGCAGTAGAGGCTCAGATGAAAATGATAATAATGGCCAGGAAGGGTAATGGATGGAATGGGAGTGCCTACTGTGGAAAGTGGCACTCACTTGGAATTGTGTTCTGCGACGTGGTAAGGAAAAGTCTGAGAAGACTGGGTGTTGTTTTTGGCTCTGTGGCCACTTTGGGTTATTGGCACCTTCTGATAAGGCAGAAAATCAAATAGAGTGTGTGGCGTGCGTCACACTTAAGGGCGTTCCTAAGTGGAGTGATCCAAATGGTGGATACTCTAATGAATGGGCGTTCCGTAGGACGGACACGCAGGTATAGGGCTACCTGTACGTCTGTACAGGTGCGATGGCACTTCAGGAGGCGTTCCTTTTGGACAGCACTAGTAGTGCTGGTATTGCGGCACTTCGGGAGGCGTTCCCTTGATTGGTCCGAAGGATCACTGATCCTCGTACACGGACATTAATGAATTGGGCGTTCCGTAAGGACGGACACGCAGGTTTGTCAGCACTTAGGGCTGGTATTGCGGCACTTGGGGAGGCGTTCCCTTTGTTGAGTGTTCCGAAGGATCACTGACCCTTGTACATGGACACACTAGTTACTTGGGCGTTCCGTAAGGACGGACACGCAGGTTTAATGGCTACCTGTACGCCTGTACAGGTGCAATGGCAACTTATGAGGAGGCGTTCCTTTTTGGAGCACTGGTATCGTGCCGGTGTGTCCCGGACACTACATGCAGTATACTTAAGTATACTGAAGTGAAATGGCACTGCTCATGGCAGAGTGGACTAGTGGAGGAGAGAAAAGTAAAAGGTGGGAGTACTGCAGCCAGCCAGTCGATGGACAGTGTCAAGAATTAGTGGCACTGTAAAATGGTAAGCCACCTGACGTGCCACTGGTGGTGGTTCAGTCCTAGACTGGTAGGCTTCCTTGTCTGGAAGTAATGAGTTTGCGTGGCACACTGTGCGAAATGTGCTTGCGGTATACGCAAGTCTTTTGGAATACAGAAATGAAAAGACCACTCGGGCAACGACGGGTAATGGTAAATTGTAAATACTCAGTCCTTTGCTGAAGTACTCGATAAAGGAAATAAATGCTTGCAAAACTGCAATGGACACCGGCGCGTATGTATGACGCTCAGTGTAAATAAAGACACAAGAGACTAAAATAATGTTAGTTCTGCATGCGGTTAAGTAATGAACGTAGTACTCTTGGCTTCGTAAATAATGGGTTCTGGTTCTCTCTCTCTCTCTCTCTCTCTCTCTCGGAGTGGGTGAAAAATGATATATGAATGAACTCCCTTAATATTGAATTGAACTCCTAATGTTAGTTTAATAAGACACAACTTGCGTTAAATGATCTACTTACGTTAACGTGTAATGAAAGAATTGCTTTTGATAACGTTTTATGAAAATGATAACGCGCTCGCGGTGAACGATTTTTACGTTAATAGTAGCGGCTTGCGCTTATGAAATGATTTGCGTTTACATATGAATTTTACAAAGACGCGTTTTACGTTAACATTCTTGTAATTTAATCTCTACTTTAAGATTTACGTTAACTTTACGTAAGTTTACTAGGTCCCTGTGACAAGTGAAAATGACGGTAAGGATTTTAAAATAAATGAATGTTAGCAAACATTTGTAAATGAGGTTACGTTAGTACGAAGTGAAATGAAACTTTTGCTCAGCGAGCGGTGTGAACGATGCTAGGTGAAACGCGGTGAGGCGAGCAGAGCGGGTTGGACAGTGTTGTCGTTCAAACAGCTGATTTTCTGTAAACGCGAAGGCGATTTACACACGTGAAATTCGAATTTCTCTTCAAGGCGAATTACGTTAATTTCTCTGGCAGAACGATAGATGCTCGTATGAAGATTGATATTATTTACGTTAAAACTTCAAGGCGTGAGTTACTTTTGCTTAAATTGTTTAGGTAATGCTTAGAGATAACAAAACATGGCTGCCTCTTTGTGAGAACGAAAGTTGGTTGAGACCGCGCAGGCGCGAAGCTTAGAGAGCTAGCAGACTAAGCGGTTACCAACACTTGAATGAAAACTAAGTTAAAATGAATACCCTAACATATCACAGACAAAAGAATTGTACACTTCTTTTGCCGTAACTATTAGTAAAACACTCCTAACTAGCTAGGCTTTCCAACACAGCAATAAACCCTGGCAAAGCACTTCCTAGTTTGATCTGGTACTTTCTGGCATCTATCTAATACACGTGTCTGTCTCGCCAGGCGAAGACAATGTAATTTACAAATAGAATTCGCGGGGCAAATTGTTTGCTTGCCGCTAAAATAAAGCCCTGGCGCTTTCGCCGTTACAATAATAATATTTCTACCTATGCTCTTTTAAACACTTCATCAGGAAAATACTTAAACGTACCTTAAGCTAACATTTGTTATAGAATTGATCATACAGAATGGTATACCTTACCGTGAGTCAGTGTCTGTCTTCTTTCCCTGCAAGTGTGCTTTCTTTTTGCGCTTTGAAAAACATTTACATTCGTTTTACAAGGATAACGCGATTTACAAGCTTTTTTTAAGCAAGCTAGTTCGAATGCTGGCAAGATTCGCCACTATTTACGTATTAAGCTCTGGCCTTGAGAGAGGCTATATACGTAAACGGAAATAATTGAGGAGGACAGAACGAAATTAATCAACTTACCGTAAACTGATAGTTATTGATAATTTCTTAGAGGGAAAGGTCGCCAGAAAACTAAGCTCGTTACTTTACAGCTATTTATTTACAAAAAAGGCCCCATGCTGGCCTGGAGAAAAGGTAAATGCAGCATCCACCACGGTGGTGACTTATATCTCTCAGAAATAGCTAAAATGTATATTAAATTAACGTAGTTTTTTGTTTTTATTTATCAAGTTTAAATCAGCCTTGTTTACTTTTAAGTTTCTTTTACTTAAGCAGCCAAATGCTTGTTAGTTTATGTAAGAGTTGTGTTATTGAGCGCCTCCTCCTCCCTTGTTTATTTCTGTGAAACTATCGTTCTAACGATTGTTTTGTGATTTGTTTTTGAGTTACGGTGGATGGTTCGTAGCTGTACTGTGAACGTTGATGGTCTGCCCGCGGAAGTTCGGGCTTTGGAACGCTCCTTGTCAGACCATCCCCTTGAGCAGCTTTTGTGGATTATTGGAGGACGACCTTTTGGCAGTTTATTTTGGAAACGGCGCTGTTGGAATCTTTCCTCACGACCGTTCGTAGGTGCCTTAGTCACCTGCGACTCTGGTGCTGCATCACGGCTCTTCGTTCACTTGCGACCATAGTGTCCAAAGAAAGCTTTACGGGGTTCCGCAGAAGCGTAAGCTATTTGCGACTTCTCGTATTACACCCTTCCCTTCCCGTCGGAGGAGCCCACGGGAAAGGAAATTGGTACCGTCGCTGGATCCCGGTACTGATTACGGATTCACCTGCCACTTCTGCCTTCGTCCTTCTGCATTTCTTCGGGGATGTGTGTGGCGCTAGCTCGTGAGGAGAAACGTAGGGAGGCAATCGCCAGGTAAGACAGTATAGCTGTTGTTTCCTTCGAGGAGCCTTATACCCCTGTTGTCCTGGCGATCGTCGTTCATACCCTTTGGTAGCAGTTTTGTGCTCGCTATGGACTCCTAGTTCAGCCCGACATCCCTGACGTAAGGATTATTAGAACTGTCAGTGTACGTGCAGTACATATATAATATACATATACGTATACATTGTCATAGTTTTTACTTGTGTATATTATAAGTTTATTGTTGCCCTTATTGATTATTGGTAGATAATATTCTGTATCTTTAGTTGTATGGCTAGGTAGGTAAATTTAAGGTTTTCCTTGTTTTGATATCTTCCACTTCCTTCAGCCTTTTGTTATTTAGGATAGTTTTGGCCGGCATATATTTGGATCCTCACAGATTTATGAAATATTTATTCTCCTCTGAATTTTTGGTTAGGGTTTAGATGTTTAGCTGTAGGGTGCCTTGTGGCTCGTTGAGGACCTGGTATTTAGTCCTCTTGCTTTAAGCTGTTTTGCTGTATGTATTTGACTTTAACCCGCAAGGCTGATTTAAGTTGTTTATTTCTGTTTTGTAATAAATACTGTTAAGTTTTTCTGGAGTGTTTTTGTGCCTGCTTTCCTTGAACATGGGTTGCATATACTGTCTACGATCCTAGCAAAATAAAGTACCTAAGAACCTGTACTAGAACCCCAGAGGTTTGTAACAATGTACTTGGATGAATTCAAGCTGGTTTCATACACTTGGGTAATGCACACTTGCGGGCAGAGAGACGGCACGTGACTCATGGAATCTGGAAAAGAATACCAGATTAAACGAGATAAAAGAAAAAATGACCTCTTGCTTTGATTAAGGCTGATTAATTCTCTAACGTTGGGGGTGGAAGGGAACCTTTAGTGTTTCACTGAGGTATGCATGAAAGCTTGGTCTTTAACAAGTCACAAAGGGAAGCACGTGGCCTGATGAGGACAAAGGCTTTTGATGTAGAAGGGGTAAAAATAAGAATTGAAAATGAATTTAGCAAGAGTCGTATGGTAGTAAAAGGTTGCTGGGTTGAAGTTTACACTTTTAGACGTACCTGGATGCAACTATTCAGTGTAACGATGCGGAAGAATGCGGCCTGACTCTATTCAGGTCTGGGGTTCGTGTCCACCAGTACGCCGAGCCTATAGGCTTAAGTTTGGGAGGCTGGCCGGCTGGACATCTGTCCTGGGTCACAGACTGCAGTTGACTGAGAGAGATCTGGGTCTCACTTAATGACTTGGGGCTTCCATACATCGCCTCGGGCACTGCCTGAAAAGTGATAAACACAACGCCAGCAAATTGGGAAGGAAAAGTGGTCTTATTGTAGATGGTCCCTAAGATCCATTTCGAAGCCTAGCTACTCCTTGTGACTTGCCTCTCTTACCCTAAGCTTCCGTTAGACCGGAAATACCTCTCTACCTCTGGCTGGCGGGTTTTGGTTCCCGCGCTTCCTAAAAATCAGCTGATATTTGAAGGAAATGGCTGCTGTTTTCCAATCAAATTAATTAATTAATTTCTGGGTAGACGAACGATCTATAAACGTCACACTATCAATTATACAAAGCCTTTGGAATTGGTGAAGTACAATCATGTTGAAATGAAATACAATCATATAGTGTTTTGGTACGATATTTTGGCCGATAAACCTGGTAACCTTTAATTTAGAGGGCAGCCGATCATCTTAGGTCAAAGCCAGGTAATACCAAGTGATGGTTTGCTTCACCTATGACAAGCCTGGGCAAATTGTCCTCGTGGCCGCAAGATTGCTTTCGTGTTCCGCCTTTTTTGCAGTATGCAACAAAGAAGCGAATCGTGTGCGTCGTATGCTAAATATGATCAGTACAGGAGCACCGAACGATTTAGACAAAAGTGACAAAGGTGATTATAGAGGTAATAATCGAATGACGAGAATAAAAACGAGAGATATACATACGTTTTGTTTCTATCAAGACCTTTCTCCCTTTCCAGGCCAAGAATAAACAATGGCAGAATTTTCTTGACTGATAAACTATCTCACAGACTCCCTGCAACGACCGTTTTTAACAACTCTCCTATTCTACTGACCTCCTTATATACAGACATACACATACATATACATAAAAACACATACATACATACATACATGTGTATATAATTTAATCTGTTTAAGTATGTGCATTTATGCAAGTACCATATCTATATGTATGATTATGAATATTTTGATTATCATTCTGAGTAATAATTTCATTATCAATACAACATGGCCGTGGGCATAGGAAAAACAAAGTTTGTTATGAAATGCAATTTTATTCATTTGCTAAATACTTGTCTTTATCCACATAGGCCCTATGACCGTTTAGTAAATTTCGTGGGCATCTGAGCGATACTTTACGTATCCTTGAAACTCCAGGGTAACAAGTGTTTTCCACAGTGTGTTAGTGTAGGCAAGATTTTGTGCATATTTAAAGTGGAAGAAAGCGTGAACACTGCGCCATGGAACTGTATTATATCATTAATATTCTCATTTGATTACCCATTCCCTTATTGCACACTATTCAAGTGTTTTGAGTGAAAAAAAAGATCCATACACTACTATTGCCACTGCTACCAACATCCGAGTCTTCATTCAGAAAGTATTATATGGGCTGGCGTCTAGTAAAGTACGTTACATTACAGTGTCTATGAGTGGGAAGGCCTTCAGTAATTACGTTTGATTAGCCTCCATCTACGAGCCTACTAGATTTAGCCAAGTTTCTCTTCAAATCTCTGATATACTCCAAGTGCCTAAATTATCAACACTGGACATCACTGCATGTATTTGCCAATTATTTGTCTTCAAATAAGCTATATCCCAAAATACGAGCCATATCCGATGCTTTGGTTACCAAATTTTTATCGACGAAAACCAACGAGACACTAAGGCCCTGAATTGCACAGGATTTATGTATTGCTCACTCACGTCATCAATTTTTGACAACCCTGTGCAGGAGCGATATACAGCCTAGACCGTATTCTTAACCTAATTCTACCAAATAACATATGCCAGGACCAGACAAACTTATTTTTTTCTAGTATCAACCTTACTTTTTTCTAGTTTAATTCTTTATAAAAGTGCTACCCTCTGGACTCCTGTAGCCTGTCTGGATCATCTATATTGCGTAGAGGATATCGCAAAATATTGTTAGGTTTTCAATAGGAAGTAATTTCTCATTTAAACTGACATACCACTCCCTGCACAGTAGCGCATTAATTAAGCATATTAAAACTTTGGATAAAACTAAATTAAAAGCAAAACCTTAATAACAAAGAACAAAAAAATTTAAATTTAAAGTTAACTTATACTGTTGCTCATTACATAAGTTTTCTTTTATGCAAAATCTTTTCGAATTACAAAATGCATAAAAAAACCCTTCAAAATACTTACATAGAACAAAATATCTAAAAAGTCATAACCGTGGAATTTAAGATTTTTAATAGATTTCATGATCCAAAAAAACTAAAAATGCAATGGGAACTTTGAAAAACCAGAAACACTAATCGCAAGTTATCATTCTACAGTTTTTTCGATAAACATCAAACCGACCTTAACTGAAAACTTTGTTACATTTGAAAAACTGACCATATGAAAAATAGCCTTTGAAATCACAGTATTAGGGAGATTAGTAATTAAAACCAGAGTGGAGTTAAGTTGATAAATTCAATAACCATAAAAAACACTTGATATATGGGTTACTAACGCAAGTTTATCTGTTAAGACAGGAACTCAGACCAGTTTTATACAAACCATCAATTTTATACAAACCATTGCAAATGTACAAAACATTAAGTGCTATGCTAATTACTGAAATTACTTTAGTGTCGGTTTAAAAAATTACTAGTAATAGAAAAGTTTAAAACTCACTGTCATCTGCAACAGAAAAAACTATAAAGTCCAAGGACTCGCACAGTAGGCCAACACACCAACATGCAAGCCCTTAGGAGCGCCTCCATCCGATCAGGGGCAACCGCCCCCGATGGGGTGGTGGAGGAAAAGGAAAAAAATTTGATATTGAAGTTATGAGGAATCCCGGGATAGCAGCAGTTTTTTCTTTCTTCAACCAGTCTTTAATATTCATCGTAGGATCGTTCCCTGAAATGTTTAAAGAGCATTAGAAAGTTAAATATACCAAGTTCGAAAAATATAAAGTGCCATTTAAGCCGTTTTAACTAAATTGTTTAAGAATTGTTTAAAAGTTTCATACAGACTCCATCAATTCCTATGTTATTGACCTTGCAAGAAAAGACAGCATAATAAACGTACACTTAAAAAAAAATAACTTGCTAAATCCGATTGTGACAAACTACATACACAGCAACAATGGGAAAACTTAAGTTTTACTGTATTTTTCTTAAATCATGAAAAAATTCCTAAATCTGAATTTCAAGGAATCGATTCCAAAATAATTTCTGAGGAAACTCTGTCGGGATCGAATTAAAAGAAGAAGGAATATCTGTGGTTTCCATCCACAATTTCATCCAATATTAACTCCTGCTCCGGCTTCAGAACACGTCCTCTGTGGTAAGGCCGAGTCCAGAGGTCCTTCCTGGCTTCCTTCCATACTTTTGCCTCTTGGTCAACGGAGAGGTTTGGGTGCACAATATTCAACTGTTTATTGGATATTTTGGTATCTGTGTTTTTTTTAAAATCAAGTGTCGTATCAGTAATATATGGTAAAACCTTTTATACTATCACTTTGGCTAATTGTTTGAGTGTATGACTTTTTGTTTATGTATGTGTGAGATAGGGGGGAGGGGTTATGGAAGGTGGATGCATACTAAAATTGTCTAAGGATAGTAGACAAAGCGGATCTACTATGTCCCCCATTGCCAATAGTTTTTGCCTATAAAAACCCCCTTCAGGAATTTGAATTAGCCCTATAGAATTCCTCTGCAGTTTCCAAGAACTCATTTTTCCTACAAGAAAATGCAGATACTATTAGATGGTTTTTATGTTTGCAGCAACAAAACTCTAAGGAGAAATTCGCCCAGACAATCAAGTCTCCTTTCAGTTTCAGATACATTTAGTTCTGGTTATCGTCCGATGGTGGCCACTTTCATAAACTGGGATTGTATATACACACAAACACACACACACACACACACACACACACACACACACACACATATATATATATATATATATATATATATATATATATATATATTATATATATCTATATGTGTGTGTGTGTGTGTGTGTGTGTGTGTGTGTGTGTGTGTGTGGAAATGCGCATGTGCATGGGCATATAAAAAACATATAGGAGTAGATTTAGATTTAAATATACATTTGTGTACATTTTGTATTTTTGGGATATAGCTAGTTTTGGGATTTTTCTCATTAGATTTTGATCTCTTTCCTTGTTCTATCATCCCATTCTACAATTATTCATTTATTAACTGGCCTTTTATTTTTTCATGTATGTGCTTACACGTTCATAAACTATTTAGTATATGTCAAACATCAGGAGAGAACGGTCTCATTCCACCAGCCAATGGGAGACCGTTTACAAAGACGCGTTGCCACAAAACGAAGCTTTGAGCCAATGAGAGAGGGCGACAGAAACCTTGTGTATGGTGGAGGCCTCTGATTGGCCAAAGCAATTCCTTCCCTGACAGTAGATGGCCCAGTGTATAGGTGACAGGTCGGAGGACGTTTCGTTCCTAAACAAGAGCTAAGAACTGATAAGAATATGGAGTTTCTTGGGTCATATTCTTGATGTTGTAGATTAGAATGACCCAGGAATCTTTATATTGTCATGGAAAGGGGTATTGTGGTCATGGTATTGAGAAATTTTGGCACTTTTGCCAAGTTTTTCTCCAGGGCGTCATATGACGTCTGTAGAAGCTGAAAGGCCGTTGTAGTTTACTTTTTGAGAAATTAACTTGTGGCAAATTTCTGTAGATTGCGAGGATCTCCAATGTACTTGTGGTTCGGGGTCCCAAGCAAAGCTTTCGTCGTTTGATTTGACTAAGGTACTGAAGGAGAAAGAGGCTTGCTGTTGTTATATCTGGGCTCTTTGAACCGACACAGACGAGTCATGCAGACCTTTTATAACTTACATAATGGGAATAGAGCCAACTATCTTGATTTATTGTGCTATGAAACCCTAAACTGAGAAATATGAAGGTGCAGTTTGAAATAATTATCTAAGAATAGAAATCAAAATAGCAAGGCTCAAGATGACACGGCCTTTAAATGTCATTATCAGCGTCTAAACATCCGCGAAAAATGAAGTTATTTGCAGCTGCTCAATTTGGCCAACATCGGTAATCAACGGCCAAGTGTTCACTGAACCAGTATCACCAATTCTTAGCATTATTTGTCAATCTGTATCTAAGGTGACCAGACTACAAACCTGCTGGATGATAATCACGAATTTGCAACATTCTCCTTAAATAGTGGAACAACAGTGATCACGAGTCCATTGCCTGCTTATACCAGATGGCAGACGATGAAGGCTTCCAGTGGGACCCTACTTAAAAATGTCCTATTAGTTAGAGGCGTGGTTACGAATCAGGCTCTAGACAGTATATTCAAAATGATCAATTTGAGGTGATTGCAGTAGTAGTATTACGCTTTCAATGATGGTCGCCAAAGTACAAAGGGACGCTTGTGTTTAGCATAATTTTCTTGCACCAGTTTCTCGGTAGGATCCATAGATGCTACTAGTAGGTGATAGTTGTGGAAATCTTCACACATGCGGGTAAGCACACGTTAAGCACAAGCTTTTTAGCATTAGTGCATCTTTGTATCTTTTATCATCAGAAATGAGAGAGAGATTTTTAATGAGTCTTTCATCGGCCGTTTGCGAGTTTGACAGCTCGAAGCCTCTGCCACGCCCACCTTTTATTCCAGTAGCCCGGGATTTCGGAGAAGAAGATAATCCGGGATTCCTTCGGTTTTATTCGAGATTAGGTTAGGATTTATTGAGTGAATGTCTCTCTCTCTCTCTCTCTCTCTCTCTCCTCTCTCTCTCTCTCTCTCTCCCGTTTAAACACCAGGAACAGTTCAAAGAAAACTTTTCTGTTAGTCAAAAGCTGAATCACTGTTTGGGAATATTAACGGCCTTGCACGTATTTCAGTCTTATTTACTTTCATTATATAAACGAAAATTGTATATTAATTAACATATAAAGACAAATCTGACTCTAATTAACGTAAGTCTAGTTTCCGACAAAGTTCACCGCCATAGTTACGTCTAGTGATCTTGAGTCTTGACAGGTTATTATTCGTCTGTCTTGCTCGAGACGAGCTGGACGTATCAGTGTCAATGGCTGCCGCCAAACCTTGAAGGTTTTGAAAAAAAATTCTAATAAATTTGGTGTCGTTCACATCGTACGTGAATTTGGGCAGCGAAATTATTTGGTGTCTGTGCTGTGTTTAATTTCGTATTGGCAGAGTTGGTGCCAAGTGCAAATAGCGAGATGTAAAGTCACTTAAACAGCCATGGATGGATTTACGGCATTCTGGTGTGATAGTTCCCGAGGATGAGTTCAAATGAATGCCCTTTGTTCACATATGGAAAACTAACGTGTTTAAGCGTCGTTACATGAACTTGCAATAGAGGGAGTCCTGCAGGGTTGGGTAGGACTGCCTTGGCCTTACTCGCGAGAATTAAACTACTTTTGTTAATGTGCGGTCAAGAGCAAGCTTGCTATTATGTGCCGAAGTTCATGACATTGCAAAGTTAGTTGCAAATAAACTGTAGCCTGTTCTGTGGCTTGGTACTTTTCAATGTTTGGTACGAATGTTATCGTCTTAATAGCAGTTCCTTACAGGGAGTATTCATTGACTTATACATAAATAAAGTATCTTAAACCAAGTTAAAGGTGAAGCTGGCCCAGGTGGTAATGAGAGGTATTTGTTGAAATCAATCGTCCAAACCTTTGCATTTTTAGGCTTTGCCAATCGGAGGTTAATGAATAATGCATTCCTCCCCCCTCTGGGATCTTGTCTCTGCTGTGATCTGAAGGTCCTCCTGTGGCAACTGTGGTATGATGCATGAGCCACCGTAAAATATGAGTGTGTTTTCTTTACTGTATCAATGAAGATTTAGTTTTATCATGATGCATTACGTAACAGAATCCAACTGGAATTTTAGTCGGCATTCAGTGGACGTTTGACCTTTGTGTCAAAGCCTTGGTGTGATATTAAAGGTTTTGCAATCGTTCATGCGTAGTTAGCCAGACATTCCTGTCATGTTTCGGCTCGATTATGGAAGTCGAACCCTCAAAAACTTAAAACTTTAAAGTACAAGTTCCTAACTGTGAAAATCTTAGACCTTTGTATTCAAAAGCTCGTAGGTTAGAGGAATAATGAGGTTACCATTTACTAGACCAAACTGATTGAGTTCCAGCAAAATATAAGCTAATTAATGTGCTGTTTCGGATAATTCGTCAGTGCAGCCTAGTTAATACATTTCTATTCCTAAAGTTACTTATAGAATGATGCGTAACGCCAGTTTTAGTATCGTTAATCAGTCAATTTCTGCTCATCTTGGTTTCGTTGGCTGATGAGGAACGGTTAATAAGGACATATTTACAGTGACAGTGTCACTGTAGGGTGGTGTGTGTTGTGTGAGTTTAACCTGTGGTTACCTGTGGGCGTCCTTATCTGTCGCAATACCACCGAGGGCGGTGTGATGGCAAATAACTGGCTTATTAATTTGTTCATTCGTTTTCTGCTGGAGGGAACAATACCATTTTGAATAGGGCGCGAGTGTTAACTAGACCTCAGAATATACTGAGAGCCATAAACTGGGAATTATGCAGATGTAATATTAGAGACATTCAATGCCGATATAGATTGACTCTGCAGGTATTTCAAATTCATTTATAGATTCAATTATTATTAAAGATAGAAGGTATTACAGCGCTTTCTTGTATTACGGGAGTAAGTCTAGTTGCTAATGCGGGCATTATTTTAGTCCAAGCAAAGCAAATAGCTGTTGGAATTCACGGTTAAGGATAGTTGGAAGATACACAAATCATTGAGTAAAGGGATGTCTTCTTCTCAGTTTATATACATACAAAAGATGAATCAAGGTGATATTGTATATTTTAAGGTTGTTTCTAATCAATAAAGTCATATTAATGTAAAATGAAGGTGATCATGTTCTTACGAGGAGACTCCAGTCTGGCTAAAGTCTAGAAAGTCGAAGTGTTTTCCTCTGTGTTGGTCAATGAGGAGAAATGAATTTTTGTTTCTTCAAAATGGGGGAAATGTCGATTGAAGTAGATTTGCTAATGTCCATATTGCTGATTTTGAAGTCTGACCTACGCAGTCGAAAGGGACACTTAAGGTTTGGTCAGTGGGCTGTCCATCTTCCATTTCTCTAATAATATGAGTGTTGACTAAAACCATATACCAGATGACCATGAACTCTCCTAGTCTTTAGAGTCAGGATTCTGAACATATTAAATTTAGCTTCAAAGAAAAAAAAAAGGGGGGGGGGGGGGGGGGGGGGAGGGGGTGGTGGGAACTGTCTGGCTGCCAAGCAGAGGAGAGAGACTAACAAAATGTTTGACTATCGAGTGTGTGATCATTGACGTAGGTTGCTATGTGAAAGTAAAATGTTGTAGAAAGTTTCATTTCATTGTATTAAGTACTAGTCGATATAAACGCTATTAAATCTTGACGTACTGCATTTTAAAAGTGCCTTATCAAAGCATTTTTAAAAGGAAAATGGCGCACTGTTCCCCAGTCTCATAGAATCTGTCAGTCTCGTTTAAACACCAGGATCTGTTGACAGAATAATTGAATGGCATTTAAAAATTTCTGATGTGACGCTACACGACGCCATTCAAGTGTTTTTGAAGAGAGAAATTCTGTGGCTTTCATGGCCCCCAAACGCTCACGTAGGGGTTTGGTACCTAAGTGCATCTCCTCACGCGGTGCACGCAAGGCATAACTTAAGCTGCTTCAAAACCCATTTCATTCATTTACTGTGCCTCCTTCGTTCATATTCTCTTTCTTCCATCTTACTTTCCTTAACCCTATTCTAATCATTTGTTTCATATTGCAGGTGTACTTAGCTATCGGCCTAAATTGTATGGAATGGGCTATTGACTGATAAATTCCTTTGTAGTTTTAGGCCTATCCCATTCTCCAAAGATTACGTAATTACTTGAGGAATTAACTGGTACAATTCGCTTTCAGTTCCATGCGCTTCTATAATTGTTTGCATCAAACTTTTTTTTCATTATGTGATTTATGTAGATTTTTAAATTTTTTTGTTTAGAGACGAGGTTTCCTTCAGGGCCATTGCGAATCAAGTATGTCGTTTCTGTACATCCGCAAAGACAGTAGATAAAACTCATTATTATTATTATTATTATTATTATTATTATTATTACATAGATATTTCTCGATTACTGAATAAGACAGAAAACCGTCATTGAATTGATTACTGACGCTAAATCCAAATAGAGAATTTAATAAATCGGTAAACCCAGTTCCTTAACACACACACACACACACACATACGCACACACACACAGAGAATGTCCCCTAACAAAGTGAAATCTGATACGCGCTCTATTATTGTTCCAATTCGTCGTTATGAAGAATCAGCGGTCGTGAGAAATTCGTCTCCGGAAGAAGCATTGTCTTCAGTCCGCCTGTAAGAACCATTTGCAAAGCTAAAAAGAGTTGATATAGTATCTTGTTTTGTAGTCAATTAGTATCGATAATCAATAAGTAAATCGATGACAGCCTTTTGAGATTCGTAATTGCGAAATCAACGCGGTATATGTGAGGTAGCTTTTGTTTAATAGGAATTATTATGACGAAATGTCGAGTCATTCATATCTGTGATCGACGAGTAATTAAGAGAATTCTAAACGAACTGGAGATCTGATTGATGTAAACATCGATTCAGCTGAAATAGATACATTTTTATTTGCGTCGAATTAGTGCCTATCAATATGACGCAAAGATGACGTTTCCTATTATAAAAACTCGTAATTGTTTGAAAAAATCAGTTTTTATCGTTTAAATTGCCTTTAAGGAGACGAACTTCTTTCATATCATGTCGGCTTTATGGATGTACTGAACGACTTCAATTTGTACCAAAACGATTGGGGAGGAGGAGGAGGAGGAGGTGATGGAGCAGTAGGGGAAACCACTGGAACCACCTGAAGCCTAAATACGTCAGCTGACGTCGAGGTTAAATGCTATCCAACATTCACAACATTCTTGGCAGGAGTCGACAACTGAACTCCATAGTTTATTTTCGCTTACTCGGCGAGTAATCCTACCACACTACGTTGTTGTTGTTGTTATTGCATTCGTTGTTGCTGCTGTTCTCGTGGGGTGGGGGGAGGAGGGTGTGTTGTGGTTCGGACAGCCCTATGGAGGAGCCTAAAAAAGGTGTTTCGCGTAGTTAAAGATACAGCAATTTAAGATTATTTATGATTATTCCTGAGAATGAAAACGTAAAGAATAAATAATGAGCTGTGTTAAACAGTGCATAAAAATAATTTCCGATAAAATATAACAATTTTAATCTTCGTCGGTGAAACAGCACGCTATTTCGTTTAGTTAGAAGGTTAAAAAATATCCTGTCGGTCGCTCAAGGTTGGAGACGAGTTTGCAAAAAAATTTTGTATTCAGTCAAAAAACCATTTTTCCTGTAACACTACGGTTACTGTAGGCCTTATGCATGCTTAATATATCATTGCATGAATATGTAAGTAGGAATAAGTCAACAGATTTACACAGGACTGGTCTGATTTTTTTTACCAGAATTCTTAAATATACAGTGACAGGGTCAGGGACCTTCTTGTTTAAACCCAGATTTCATTCTGATAGTAGCTACTAGGTTTGTCGTACTGATTATGTTTTATGTAGTTATCCATCCTGTGCTTCTCATTTGTCCACAATACCTGTTATGCAAAGTGAACTAGGCAGGATGTCAACTGGTTTCTGACGGTAATTATGATGGCGTCCACTCTGCCACTCGTTGCTTGATAGACCAAAGCTATATAGAGACCAGAGGCTCCCGGTATGCCGTTGTTATGACAACATCTCAGTATTATTATTATTATTATTATTATTATTATCATTTTATTAAAAGTAATGGCTACTTCAGCTGCGTATTACACTTGTAGAGATTCTAATCTATTATTCGAATAGCGGCTTTTTGCGTGCTACTTAAAAAAGCTAGTAGAGCGCCTATAGAGGTCATGGTCAAATACAGTGTCAAAATCGGTGTATATATTTAAATTTACAGATAAACTGTGATATCATAGTCATCAAAGTCATTAACGCTTTCTCTCTCTCTCTTTCTTGAAGCGAGCTTTCGTCTGGAGCTGCCAGACATCCTCTAGGGTAGGAACCTGAGGGCGGACTGCTTTTAGTGTGGTGTCCATCCTTATTATTATTATTATTATCATTCAGAAAATAAGCCTTATGTCAGGCAGAAAGTAGAAGGCTATCTGTTGCCATAACCTGGTTGTTAGTTTGGTCGGATAATAAACCTTTAGTAAATCGACATAGGCCTAATTCCAGCCATCGCCGCCTCCTTCGAAGTACAGATAACAATATCGCTCACATTGATTTTCACATGACGTCACGAATAATCATTTTCTATATGGAAAGGTCGGTTCAAAAGTGATGATCTCTTGCTCATTTCAACTTGATTGAAATTGGTGAATGCAGTACATTAAGAAATCCTTTGGAATAGGCGGGAATGAGTTTTGTCTGGAACAACTCGTTGGTATAGTAGGCTATATGAGTTTTAGGAGAAACTGGTGATAACTGGAAGAGAGAAATACCCTTCATTTTCTGAAGTAATGAAACTGTTTTGTGGCCTCGTGTTTGTATTCATTCCTTGGTCAGTCTGTTCTGTGAAATTAGATGAAATAACCCTGTCACATCTCGACACTTGGGAGGTTAAAAATGATTTGAGAAACTATGAAGGAATTTGTCAGTTTGTCCAGAATCCTGACCATGCAGTCAATTCAAATTGTATTCAATACCACAGGACGGGAACAAGAAACATTTAAGAGCAGGTATTGAGGTCATTCTTCAGAACAGCTCAGTCCTTTAATGATAACCAAAGAGAGATGATCATCGCTCATAGCAACTTCAAAGGAACTATAAAGTGCCGTTTCTCTATAATGAGAGACGCATATATTCATCATTGAATATTACTCGTATCGACCCTCCTGTTTACCGTTAATATGTATCTAATGGAGAAAATTCTCGTTACAGACGATGTTTCGCTTCAAGTTCTACTGTAGCCATTTCGATGATCCAAGTCGTTTCAGTACTACATCCATGAAGACGATTAGGTACAACTCACAGTTCGACAGTTAGGTCAAGTAATTTAAGTTACCGTATAAAATAGAAAAAATGCGTAGTATCTCTTCATTTATGTAGAGCCATTGATAGATCTTATAGCAGAGAATTAAGAATGTCCTCAGTAAAGCTCCATTTTTTTTCGTGGTTTTTTACGAACGTATTTTGAATTTTGAAATGAAATTAATTGAACTCTGAAGTCAGTGTTGTCGACAGTCTGTTTTTAAGAACCATTTGGCCAAGCCTTTTATTATTATCAGTACTGTTTATTGTTTGTTACTATGGGTTTCACAGAAAGTGCAAGCACGTTTTTTGGTAATAACTCTGTAATGAACACTCGTATCAGTACGAGATTTTGCTATAGTGTATTACACCCAGTGGCGTAATAAGTGTAAAGAATAAAGACACTTGTCCTTGTACAAAGAGGCAAAAACTCCATTAGCCAGAAATGGATTCGAACACAACAGTAAAGAGCTCCGCCTCCCCTCTCCCTACACCTCCACCGCCACCCCCCTCCGTCTTCCTTCTCTCACCTTCCCTTCCCTCTGTCTCTGAAAGTTGCTTCAGTTTAAACTTTTGTATTTTTTTCTATCTATATATCTATCTATCTGTCTATCCATCTAATAATATAGATTGTTGTATATATCTAACGAAGTCGGTTGTTAGCTGCAGTTAACTGATCTATTAATGCATCGATCCGCTCATTTCTCTCTCTCTCTCTCTCTCTCTCTCTCTGTGTGTGTGTGTGTGTGTGGTAGTGGTGGTACCTACTGTAAATGGTTATTAGACTGATATCTGAATGTATGATGGAGTAGTAAAGCTTTACCATAAATCATAGACACTATGATTTATGGTAAAGCTTTGATTATACCGACGCATATTTTTTACGTAATGAATGTTTATTTTGGGTATATATATATATATATATATATATATATATATATATATATATATATATATATATATCTATATCACATACATACATACATTCATACATACATACCGACTGGATCGTTACATATATCAACAATCTATGTTATTAGATAGATAGATAGACAGATAGACAGAATTAAATACAAAATAAAGTAAACTGAAGCAACTTTCACAGCGAGAGAGAAGGAAGGTGAGAGAAGGAAGACGGAGGGGGGTGGGGCGAGAGGGTAGGCGGAGCTCTTTACTGTTGTGTTCGTTTCCATTTCTGGATAATCGAGATTTTGCCTCTTTGTACAGGGACAAGTGTCTTTATTCTCTCCAATTAGTGATTGATACTCTTAAAAATTACGGCACTGGGTGTAATGCACTATAGCAAAATCTCGTACTGATACGAGTGTTCCTTACAGAGTTATTGCCACAAAACGTGCTTGCACTGTCCATGAAACCCTTAGTAGTCGTGAAAAACGTTGTGTTTGGTTATTTCATGTATTAGATTGTAAGTATACGTGTAATAGCGCTTAAGTATCGGTCATCGGTTGTTTGTGGATTTGATAGTTAGTCAAACGTTTTGGTGTTGGTTGGTTGCGACCGTGAAGGCAGTCTTGTTACAGCTCCTATTGAGAAGCAGTCATAATTAAGATGCCATCCGGACAAGACACTGTCCTGCGATCTCCGAGTCACTGGGGTCCCCGAGCCTAAACCACTTTAGTATTCTTATCAAAAAGTTCATTTCGGGAAATTCCTTTTAGGAGATATGCATACCTAAGAATAAGGAGAATTTCTTATGGCGTCCTTTGGATGAGGATTAAGAAAAATAGAGTATTTTTATCCCGATCTCAGACAGTTCAGGCCAGGAATAACAATTCCGCCTTAAGATAATAGTAAGCTCATATCAATTAAAAAATCATTAATGTATGCAACGCAATGCAGTGTCTTAAAATGTTATTCAGAATTAGCAAAGTAAGCTGGGTGGTGTTGTATAGACCTTAGGTTACGATTAGGTTGGTACACTTCTATTCACTTCAGGCATACCAAGGCCAATACAGAAGAGGTCAGATGGGAGAAGAGATTATCGATGACTCACCTTCCAGAGTGGGCCACAATTCAGCCCACACCGACACAACCAAGGTATATAGAATAAGGGAGAGAGGAGGTACAGTCACTTTGGTCGCGGGGGTAGTTGTGGGGTATTTCCGTGACAGGCCTGGAGGCCAGGGTGGGAGCAGTTCAAGGCAAGTACTACCTTGGGAAACTCTAAGTACCTTGGGTCGAAGGGATGAGGCCTGTAAGTGTCCGATGTCCTTTTCACTCTGTTATCTTGTATACGTTTGGTGTTATTTTGAATTCATATAGGTCACTGTACTACACATACAAAATCATGGATCGATAATGTTTGGCTTTCTAATATATAATAGAAACCTTAATTAATATGCTTGACAGGACTTAAAAAAATATTCAATTAGCATTTGACCTTGGGCATTATTTACAAAGGCTTATTTATAATTTTACAATACATTATTTAATTAATAAACTAACATAGATAGACATAGATAACACAAATAATAGTATCTGGCTTCAATAATGGAAATGAAAAATACTCAGTAAAAGTGAAAAAAACAAAAAATTTTTACATTTTCATGGCATTATTTAGTTAATTTAAGCATCTTTGCTACTTGATAAAATTTGGGCATTCAGAGCTCTCATCTTAAAAACCATCCGACATCTGACAAAAAACAATATTACTTTAAAGGCAAGGATACACAATTTTTCAATATGGCGTGCCAAATCGCATAATACTCCATTGCCTGGTCTCAGTGTATTTTCTCCATTGTATGTTTGAAACATTTTTTCCATAACCTTTAATTTTTCAAAAAACTCAGCACTTGGTCCGTTAATTTATCATCATGTCGCTCTACTGCACTAATCCAGGTACCTTTCACTTTTTTAAGTTTACATCCTAAGAACTGATGATCGGGAAATTTAGATGCCACATAACCTCCAACATATCAAAGGCCCTCTTCGTCTGCAAACATTCTCTAAAGTTCTTTCATGAAATTCATTTTCAAAGCTTTCTGAGTCTTCTTCTGGCATTTCTTCTCATCTTCACTAGAGGCAAACACCATTGCAGAAATTTTAAGCTCTCTTTCAAGATCAGTTTCATTTGAATCATTATTTTCACAACTTTTCTCTTGACTGAACATTCCTTCTGACATATTTGAAGAATCGCACTCCTTCATCGAGTTACAATTTTTCCAGCTATAGAGTTTATTTTGGCAAGTAAATATGACCTTATTCTGTGTTTGATTTCAACTGGCGTAGGATGATCATAAGTTGCACCCATTTGTCTAAGACAGCCAAACATGTTTTCCAGTCCATCTTGGTTAAGTCTGGAGATAATTATGTATGATACATCATATTTACTTTTCAACATATGCAACCTTGGCAAGGATTTACATGACACATAAGTCCCTTTTGGAACTGATAGATCTTATTACTTTTAAAACTCGCATTGTTTCAACAGTACACTTCATATTGTCAAGGATTTTATTCTGTTCCGTCAGTTGCATCCCATAAGCATGTCTAGATTTTTTTCTGTCATAAGGTACCCTTGAATTGAACACATCAAACCAGGAGTCGGCAAGCTTTTATAAAGTCCCTTGTACTTTCCCAGGACATGCTCTTCAAAAGTCCCTGACTTCCATAACATTCCCACCTGACCCTTTTAAATGACCCATGGCCAACAACCACAACTTAGGGTCTTTCTGGCCTGGGCTATACGATCCCTTGTGGTTTGAAATTCTCTACTTATTTCGAAGTGAGTTAGAAGAATATGGATTATTGGGACTGGTTGTTACATCAACATCAGTGATCTGTTTACTAGTTAGCATTTGTGGAATTTTAAGGATTGTTGCGATATTTGGCGATAAATACAAGATCTGACCAGCTGATAGTGTTGGCCATATTAGAATTAGTCACATGTTAGCCTAGCCTGAAATGGATAGGAATAACGAGTCCGCCATTCGTAATCAATGCTTTAAATGTTATTTAGTTATACGTAGAACTTAGACTACGATTATGTTACCGTTCAGCTCACTTTAGGCTATACGATCCCTTGTTATTTGAAATGCTCTACTTATTTCGAAGTGAGTTCAGAATGGTCATGGCACTTTAAAAAGATAAATACTAACTGGAGTGTTATTTATCTAGTGATTTTTGAACTCGACGATTCCACGTACTGCGCATTGCGGTCGTGAAAGACGTCTGGAAATAAGTGAACTGGAGCTGGTCGCATCATGAGAGCAAAAATAGCTTGGTCAGTAAAGACTAATGACTACGGCAGCAGTCTGCTGCTACTCCTCTTCCTTGTTGTTGTTGTTGTTGTTGTTGTTCTTGTTCTTCTTCTTCTTCTAGATTCCTCTTTCACTGAACAACAAGTTTTTGTAAAATTGAATAGCTTTCGTCCCCACAGCGATACACGTATTGTTTCTCCTTGACTGCCTGCAAAGTTCCGTCTTTATAAAAGTACCTGAAATTAAACAGACAGTGAAAGACCATCGACACTATTATCATTAGTATGATTATGATTACCATCTGTAATAACAATCATCACTGGTTTTCATCCTCATGTTATTCTTCATTAGGATCAGTGGTAACACTATGACTATAATCATTAATATCAAATTCAATACCAATATGATGATTATTTCGTCAAATGTCGAAAAAACGAATTAGAAACCTATGAAAAATTGGATTGGTTGAAGTAAAAAGAACGACAGCTTCCAGTCAAAGGGGAAGTTATATATATATATATATATATATATATATATATATATATATATATATATATATATATATATATATATATATATACTATAATATATATATATATATATATATATATATATATATATATATATATATCGGTTAATATGGTTGAGGGGGTTTCATATCGATTCTAATTACAAAAACACCAAGATCCCACGGTGATTTGTAATGGTCAGAATCAATAAATAAACTTATAGCCTCTCTGTTGGCGGACTCGATAACGTCACTGTCCGTTTTCTGATTTCGTTTCCCATCCACTGGACGGTGGTTCAATCCCAGGGGGGACGAAATTATTGTCAGCTAAAAATTCCCCTTCGGTACATATATATATCAATTCTGAGGAAGAGCGAATTAGATATTAGAGGACATTTGTAGCTCGAATGATTTATATGAATCACGGTGATGTGATAAGTATTCATAACAAGGTTACATTGGTCAAACGTTCGAATTGGCTAACATGGTTGAGGGGGTTTTATATCGATTCTAATTAAGAAAACACCGAGATCGACGGTGATTTGTAATGGTCTCAGAATCGATAAAAATAAACTTATAGCCTCTCTGTGGCTGACTCGATAACGTCACTGTCCGTTTCTGATTTCATTTCCCATTCACTGGACGGTGGTTCAATCCCATGGGGGACGAAATAATTATCAACTAAAAATTCCCCTTCGGTATTATATGAAAATATATCAATTCCGAGATAAAGCGAATTAGATATTAAAGGACATTTGTAGCTCGATGATTTTATATGAATCACGGTGATGTGATAAAAGTATCATAACAATGGCTACGTTGGTCAAACGTTCGAATCGGCTAACATGGTTGAGGGGTTTTCATATCGATTCTATTTACGAAACACAGAGATCGACGGTGATTTGTAATGGTCATCAATCGATATAACCTTATAGCATCTCTGTTGGCCGACTCGATAACATCAATGTCCGTTTCTGATTTCGTTTCCCATCCACTGGACGGTGGTTCGATCCATGGGGTGGGACAAAATCATTATCAACTAAAAAATTCCCCTTCGGTACATATATGAAAAAATATCAATTCCGAGGTAAAGCGAATTAGATATTAAAGGACATTTGTAGCTCGAATGATTTATATGAATCACGGTGATGTGATAAGTATTCATAACAAGGCTACGTTGGTCAAATGTTCGAATCGTCTAACATGGTTGAGGGGGTTTCATATTGATTCTAATTACGAAAACAGAGATCGACGGTGATTTGTAATAGTCAGAATCGATATAAACTTATAGCCTCTTTGTTGGCCGACTTGATAATGTCACTGTCCATTTATGATTTTGTTTCCCATCTACTGGACGGTGGTTCGATCCCATGGGGGGACAAAATTATTATCAAATAAAAATTCCCCTTTGGTACATATATGAAAATATATTAATTCCGAGGTAGAGCAAATTAGATATTAAAGGACTTTTGTAGCTCTAAATGGGGAGATGCTTAGTGAATCAGAACTAATGCCTTCCTTTGTCCTTGGAGTGAGTATTTGGAAGACTGTTGAGAGAGTAAAAGGTACAAGTGAGGCTGATCTGAATGATATGATAAATGGAAGTAAATTTGAAGTAATTACTCTTGTAACCGTAAAAACAGATTCAGGATGAAAATGCAGTAGAATGGGATGGGGACTACTTCATTCACAGAGGTAAGTCTTGAAGATTCTTGCTGAAAAATCAAGATATATAGGAATAAAAATCACTGCTATGGAATAAGCCCCTGAATTAAGGTGGAGGAAGTGTGGAAATCATGCCTTTGAAGGAGAACTTGTGTGAGTAATGGATGATAAAGAAAAACTGTATGTGGCCACATGGGCCTAATGATAGCTGATGAATGAACTGATGAAAACAAACTTTATAAGGAATATGTAGATGAAGACTGATTGATGTGAAGTAAAAATGGTTGTGAGGCAGGAGGGTTTGCTAAGTCTCCACGGCTGCTGAATATCTTTATTGTGGTGTGATCAGAGAAGTTTGTGGGGTAAGATAAGGGCACTGGAGGGTGTGTGGAAAAACTGGAACTTTCGAATGATATAGTTTTTGCTGGTGATAGTGAAGAGAAGTTAGAAACAATGGTGACTGGATCTGAAAATATCTACAAAAGGTGATAATACTTAGGGAATGCTAGTCATTGCACTATTTTGTGTATGTAAGAATGGAAATAATTAAAGTTTATTGGTATTTAGGTGAAAGTATAACAGGCGATGGCAAAGTGATTAAAAGAACGGGAAACCAAAGGAGAGATCTCTGCAAATGTCTTGAAAAGCTTTGAGGTATCTGAAGAAAACACTGGGATAAATGAAATGACTGACTGGACAGCCACCCCTTTTAGAAGGAAGAGTCACGAGGGTGCTGAATGTAAATGGTAGGAGAAAGGACATGGAAACGGGGAACTGTTCATAATAAGAGTAACTTTAAAGTTGAAGAGGGAAGATATGAAGTCATGAAAAAGATTACCATACGTAAAATTTTAAAGTGGTTCACGCACCTGGAGAGAATAGACTAACAGCTGTTAATTGAAAAGAAACTTAATTTTTATGTTCATAAAACATCTGCCAAAACGATTTATGAAATGAGCCGTTCAGTGACTATTAGAAGCTCCTGGAGAAGGGTTGTTACAAGCACCGATCCTGATTAGGGATTGAGGCGAGATGATGATGATTAGGTGGAATGGGAGGGAGACCGAGATAGCACCAAAGAGATGGAATGGCAGAAGTTCCTCAACGTCCAGGAAGCTCGAGAGTGCGTGTAATAGAGGTTAGTGGTGCAAGGTGTTGCAGTTGGGGTGGAAGCTTATGGGCTGCATCTTTGCCCTTTGGGTAAGTAGGCTACAGGAATTGGCTGCTGCAACGGAAGTGAGCTGCAGAGGGATCATCACGGAGTCAGTGCTGTGTAGAGGTGGGGGTTGTCTTTCATTCAATCATTTTCTACCAAAATTCTGGTCGAAACAGACGCAGACTCCATACTGCCTTAGCTTACCTGAGATTACGAGCGAAGTTGTTTTTGTCGACGCCATTGTTCTGACCCTTCCTGGAGGCCCACATCTCAGCGACCTCGCAAGGTTTCACCAGACGGAATATGAAACGCTGCTCGTCATACCACTCGATGAGAGAAGGGTTGTATCTGCTGTCAGCCAGAAGATTCATCAGAAACTCCCAGCTCTTGGGGCCGCGGTCTGTTGTCGTCAGGTCGGGAGAGGTTGTGTTAGAAGTGAGATTTTGATGTGGGTGCTCCTCTTCAGTCAAAGAGTGTATTATAGCCTCTGATGTGCCATGCCTTCTCTCTCTCTCTCTCTCTCTCTCTCTCTCTCTCTCTCTTAATTGCTAATGCATTAAATATTTTTTGTGGTTCCATTTATCTTTTCTTCAACTTAAATAATAAGACAAATTGCAGATCTTTATTACTTGGTCCAGATGAATGTACTTTTACTTAGGTATAATGATAATGATAATAATAATAATGAATGATAATTTGCATCCACTTATCTATTTTATGCGTGTAATAATCTTTATTCTGCGGCAAACTTGACTACTCGCAGGCTATCATCCATCCTGACTTTATGTATTGCTGTCCTTTTTGATGGTACGGATATTTTGGTAATCACAATATAAGACCACTAAAGTTTTGTCCTGCCAGCACTAATCATTAGTATAACTTTTACCATAAGTAATAATCTTTATTCTATTAAAAAAAAAACAAAAAAAACATTTACAAGTCAGGGAATTTGGGGAAATCTTACAAAAATTAAAAGGTGAATATTTTTAAGGGAAAACTGAAAGCAAAAGATGGAAAAAAAGCAACGTATTGGTGATTTTAGGGGGAATCGAGGCCTTGGGGGGAATAAATTAAAGGAATTGTCCTTACCTCTGCTACCGGTTGGTGTCCTCATCCTTTGTAACGGATGACGACGTGTGAGTGACAGCTCCATGCAGCCGCTGCCTCCTCGCCCAGTGCTGCCATCTGTTCCTTCCTGTTCCGTCAGATACCCAGCGGAGGAGCGAGGTCGAAAAGCAATGGCACACGTGAGGAAAACACAACATAAAATGCAATTCATAACAGCAAAGAATTTCCCACAAATAAAAACGGCCTCTTTCCTCGTCTAGCATTAAAGAACGGGAAAAAAGACCGTGAGAGGTATGTATGTACCCCTAGTATATAATCTTTCCGCTTTCATATTAAATGGGCCACGGAGGAAATAGAGGAAGCTAAGATAAGAATAGGAATTGAATAAACCACGAGGAAGCAAAGGAGAGAAATGGAATAGCGAGAATAGTACGGTCTTGTTTTAAAGTTACTCAATCGTTATGATGCGGGGAATTTCTAACCAAATCTGTGAGAGAAAGAAATCAGTGACAAATAAAAGGTAATGATAAAATGAGTGTTAATATAAAATAGGGAAATTAAATTGGACATGAAGTACTGATCCATGCTCTATATATATATATATATATATATATATATATATATATATATATATATATATATATATATATATATATATATATATATATATATATATATATATATATATATATAATTATCACATCACCGTGATTTCATATAAATCATTCGAGCTACAAATGTCCTTTAATATCAAATTCGCCTCTACCACGGAATTGATATATTTTCATAATATGTACCGGAGGGGAATTTTTAGTTGATAATAATTTCTCCCCTCATGGATCTTGATAAGGTCACTGTCCGTCCTGATTTTGTTCCCGTCCACTGGATGGTGGTTCGATCCCATGAAGGTCGAAATAATTATCAACTAAAAATTCCCTTCGGTACATATATGAAAATATATCAATTCTGGGGTAGAGCGAATTAGATATTAAAGGACATTTGTAGCTCGAATTATATATCTATATTTAGTTATATATATATATATATATAATATATATATATATATATATATATATATATATATATATATATATAAATATTATATATATTGTTACGAAGTGCCAAGTAATCTGGTGACCATGCATCAAATGTTACCTAACAAAAAGCCAGACACCTGAACCCTCATAACACGTTTAAACGACTGAATACTCTAAAGGAAAAACAGTGATCCCTTAACACTTACCAGTATTGCAGAAAATCAGACTAAGTTCATCAAAAAAGGTGTGAGGTAATCTTGTAAGTAATTAAATTAATCAAAGGGCATCACTCCATCAACAACTTTAAAAGTCTAAAGTATTTCCCTGATTTCAAAAGTCTAAGTATTTCCCTGGTTCTAAGTCACTTCAATTAAATTGAAGGAAAGCAAATCAATACCACTCTATGTCTCTACCTATCATAAATATAGTCATAATACAAATCTAATTATACTGGTGTAACGATAAAGAAAACACATAAAAATTTAAATACAAAAATTTATTAAATTCAAAATTTATAAGTGAAATTCACAGTATCAGGAAAAATTACTGTTACTTGAAAACAAAGTAAAGTTTAATTAATTCTTGAACAAATTAAGTAGAATTAAATCAAAATTAATTTATCACAAAATTCAAGAAAATTAATTCAATTGAAATTCAAAAGTGTTAGGCAATAATTGAAAAATTTGAAATTAATTCACAAGTGCTAAAACAACAATAAAACTTGAAAAGAATTCTAAGTAAATGCAAATTAATTCACAAGTGTTAAATTTAATTAAATGTGCAATGATTAAGCAATGAAAATAACTAAGTCAATTAAATTGTGAATGCAAATGAAAATATAAAATAAAAAGACACACTTCAATAAGAAAATGAATAAGTGCACTAACAATGGAACAGACACAAACACAAAAAATATCAGCAATGTGTAAAAGTGTAAATCTTTTTCACTCAAAAACACTGTAACCAACAGTTTTTACCAAACCATCACAACCATCTGTTATCAGTTAACCACAGTTCCTATCAATATTAGTTAAACACAATTCCTATCCGTTATTAGTTGCAACTAATAAAAATATAACACACTTTACCTTTTTGGTATACCAACTTCTTTCTCTCTTGCTGCAGCTTGTATATTACACTTTCACAAAAACCAGGCGCCGTTACGAAATGTTTGTTCAGATTCCACAAAAGAAACTAAATGATACTAAATAAACTCTAAGAAATATCAACTCTGAAATTCTAAAATGTTACGAGTGACCAATTTACGTTACGTTAATATAATCTCAAGGATGTCGCGGGGAGAGAGAGAGAGAGAGAGAGAGAGAGAGAGAGCGAGATGTTAATGCCTCGAGGTCTTAAGATAGAATGAAATCTCTTCCTTCACGGAAAAGGACGGGAGAGGGCAGATGTCAAATACGTTCTTGGTACGAAAGCTTCCAGAAAGTTCTGAAATCTGATGCAATCTCACATACAAAATGTGCAATACCCATGTGGGGACTTGACAAAGACATACACGTACAAGACGAGTCTGTTAAAAAAAAAAAAAAGACGTTACTCTACTCGATTGAGACGGAGCTGGGTGACAATTAAAATTGACATGTTTTGATGACAACGCAAGAGTCGAGCTCGCTATCAAACGTGTAGACAGATTAGGGAAGCAAACGGAGATCTCTCTCTTTTTTACGTTATATATATCTTTTTTTTTATAAAAACGTAATGCGAAATCTGAACACACATTTTAAAACATCCTATTCTAAGCTATCTAGGAATCTGAAAAAAGTTACACAATCTACAAGACATTTCAAAGAGGGGAAACATGCATTTGAAAGTAGCAATATATAATATACCTCCCCCCGAAGATTTTATCACGGGTGTTGAATCCAACAATTCGCAACGAGATAAATAATCAGCAACTACATTGTTTTTGCCACTAATGTGCTGCACTCTTAAGTTATACTGTTGCAGGCACAAAGACCACCTGGTCAGTCTTTGATTATGGTTTTTCATTTTCTGGATAAATGATAGTGGATTGTGATCAGACAACACTAAAATTTCTTCATTCCTAGGTCTATTCACATACTTCAAATTTTTTTCAATGCAGTGATTAAGGCTAAAGTTTCCTTCTCAATTGTCGAATATACTTTCTGATGTTTTTTCAATTTTGTAGACATGAAGCAGACAGGATGCCTAGATATTATTTTCATCTTCTTGAAGTAGAACAGCTCAAACGCCACAGTCTGACGCATCAACTTGTATCACAAATTTCTTGTCGAAGTCTGGAGCTTGAAGTACTGGTCTTGAAGTTAAAATGGCTTTTACCTTCTCAAAGGATTCTTGACACTCTGGAGTCCAAATAAACTTAGCTTTGGGACTAGTCAAGTCTGTCAGGGGAGCTACTACGGCTGAGAAATTTGGGCAAAAACGACGATGGAAACCAGCCATCCCCAAAATCTCTGTTTCCTGGTAGTAGGTGGGGTAGCCTTACGGATACCTTCTACATTAGCATTTACTGGAGCAAGAAGGCCTTTCCCAGCTTCAAACCCAAGATACTGCACAGTTGCCTTTCCAAATTCACTCTTCTCTAAGTTGACTGTTAATCCTGCTTCTTGTAGTTTCTTGAAAACTTTCTTCAAAATCTTCAGATGTTCTTCCCACGTTGTAGAGTAAATCACGAGTCATCTAGGTACACACCTACTCCTTCTATTGATCCTAGCAGTGATCCATACTCGTTGAAATGTTGCGGGTGCATTCATCAGACCAAACGGCAGAACAGTATACTGATATAGTCCAAATGGAGTAATAAAAAAGCTGACAGCAACTTCGCATTCTCATCTAAAGGAATTTGATAATATCCTTTCAACAAGTCTATCCTTGGAAAACAAACTTGGCTTGCCCAATATTATCAAGTAACTGATCTTCTATAAGAGGCAAAGGATAATTATCAGCCACACTGATAGAATTCAGCTTCCTATAATCAGTTACACATCCTAAAGGAACCATTTGGTTTCTTCACCAACACACACGGAGAACTGAAGTGACTTGAACTGGGTTCTGCTAATCCATGTTGCAGCAAATACTCAACTTCTTTCTTCAAAACATCTCGATGATACGGGTGATAAGCGATAGGCTCTTTGCTTGAAAGGTTTTCCATCTTCTTGAATCTTGATTTCATGCTTGGTCAGATCAGTACATCTAGGCAACATCTGAAAAAATTTCTGGAAAACTTCTAATTACGTCACTTAAGTCTTCACCTTGTTCAACACTCAGATGTTTCAGTTTATCCTCCAAATTTTTCCAAAATTGAAGAATTATTCATCTTGCTTGCAGTTCCCAATTCATAGCCATCATCGTCTTCTGTAGATAAAGTTGTCTGGGTTACTGACACAGTTTCAGTTTTAGTTTCTGAGAAATAAGGTTTCAAGAGGTTCACATGTATCTTCCATTGTTTTCTTCTTCTTTCTGGTGTTTCAATCACATAAGTTCTATCACTTAACTTCTGAATTTCTTGTAAGGACCTTGAAATTTATTAGTGAGGGGAAATCTCTTGACAGGTAAGAACACTAACACATGTTGACCAACACTAAAACTTCTTAGCTTAGCCTTAGCATCAAATCTCCTTTTCATTTTCTCTTGACTCATTTTCAAGTTTTCTAAAGAGAATTTTCTTATCTCTTTTAACCTCTTCCTTAGGTTCTTCACATACTCTCCTTGGCTTTCCTCTTGATTTTTCTTCCCAATTTTCTGCAAGAATCTTCAACGGTCCTCTCACTTCTCTTCCAAAATCATCTCATTAGGTGAACATCCCATACTTTCTTGATAAGCACTCCTAACTTCAAACAGCATTAATGGTAAACCAACATCCCATTCTCTGACTCAGAACAATACTTTGTCAGCATACTTTTCAATGTCTGGTGGAACCTTTCTAAGGCACCTTGAGTTTCTGGATGATAGGCAGTGGATAACTGTTGTTTCACTCCTAACAAATTCATCACATCCTGAAATAACTTTGAAGTGAAGTTTGTTCCTCTGTCACTTTGTTACTATTTCTGGTATTCCAAACTTTGAGAAAAACTCCGCAAGTTTTTCAGCAACTATCTGGCAGATATGTTTCTAAACAGGGATGCTTCTGGATACCTTGTCACAGACACATTAATGTCAACAAATACTCATTTCCTTTCTTTGTCTTCGGCAGCGGTCCAACCATATCATAATCACTTTGCTAAAGGGTTCTCCTCTAACTTCTATAGTTGTAGGGGGGCTTTCTTGATGGTTTCATTCGGTTTTTCCAGCTATCTGGCAGGCTGACACTCACGACAAAACCTGCTAACATCTTTGTGAAGTCCAGGCCAGAAAAATATTTCATGATCTTCTCCACAGTCTTCCTGATTCCCATATGTCCAGACTCATGAGCTACTGCAACCACTTGCTTTCTCAACGGATATGGAATCAAAATTTGATGATATTCGCCCCATACAGCATCTCCTGGTATATCTCTGGTCTATACTTCTCATCAGTAAACCATTCCTTCAGATAGTAACAGGTAGGAGTTTGTTGCATCTCTTCTCGATCAACAACTCGAAGAACAAATCAGTTAACGATGCATCCTTCTTCTGCAAGTCCATCAGCTTCTCTCTTGTCACTTGACCAACTTCAAGGGTTGAATTCTCAATATCTGCTAACTCAGCTACTGTAGTTTCACTACTGTCTTTCAGTAACACTTTGACTACTCGGAGTCTCTTCAGGAACATCAGGTTCTTCTTCTTTGTCGTCGTCATCTTCTTCATCTTCTTGGGAAATCTCTTCTTGGTCAGCACTATGGGGAAACTTCACTTCCCTGGAATAATCTTCTAAGCACAAAGATCCTTCACTTGATCCTTCTTGGGTGTGTAAATCCTCAGTTTCTTCACTTACCAGTCGTAGTCCTCTTCTACTTCTGGTAGTTACACAAATAGGAAACAGGTGGGGGTTATCTTCTCCAACTCTTCTATAGGACTAATCCTCAATGGTTTGTCTGTCACTACAGGACAAGGAATAAATGGCACACCACCAACTTCATTCCCCAACAGAATATGTTATACCTTCCACAGCTAGTGAGTCCTTTACAGCAAAATCAACATTCCCTGTCACCAATTCACATGACAGGTGTAAGCGGCATATAGGGAGTTACTTCCTCTCCTCCTATACCCTTCAAATAACTGAATCTCCTGTGAGACTCTTCTCCAACTGAGGGTGAGAACCACGTACTACCACACTATGGTTACTCCCTGTATCACGTAATATCTTTACTGGTACCTGCATACTTCCTTCTTGAGTTGACAGCATACCCTCATATATATGGCTTAAAGCCTCCACACTGCTTAACCACTCACTGCTTGAGGTAACATTTCCACTTGTTGCTAAACATTCAGCTTGTTTAGTTTCATTCTTCTCTGGAGTCTGATTCTTTCCCACACTGCTCTTCGTAGTTTGTTTCACCTGGTCACCTTTTACAACTTGACCAACTGGTTTTGACTGCTGTTGATTCCGGTAACACTCTTGACTGTAGTGTCCTACTCTTCCACACTTGAAACAGACAAACATTAGGTTTCTGTAAACTGTCTTGAAAAACTGGATGAGGATTTCACATTAGTTTGCTGAGCTGTATTACCTTGTGTACTCTTAGTAGTATCACTTGAAGGTTTCCCACTAAATTTGTTTCCTGTTATTTGGATAAGACTTAAAACCTGGGCGTTGTTGACTCTGGTACTTGACATTGTAATTACGTTTGCTACTGATTATATTGTTATCTTCACTAAGGGTAGCAGCTTTGTCAAGTTTCTTCACTTCTCTCTCTCTTAAATAAGCTCTTATATGTTCAGGAATTCCTTAAGATACTGTTCAAGAACAAGTTAACTCTTGTAAATCATCAAAAGTTTTAACTTTAGCAGCTTCTACCCAACGTTTGAAACACCTTCTCACTTTGTAAGCATAATCTAAGAATGTTCCCTTCTCATCTTTTCTCAAATTTCTGAATCTTTCATTGCAGTACCTCTAGGGGTCACTGGTAAACTTGTAGCACACTGTGTTTAAGTACCTTGTAGTCTTTACACTGATCAGCTGTTAAGGCTAGATAAGTACTTTCTCCTTTTACCAATTAAGACACTCTGTAGCAAAACTGACCATTTATCCTCTGGCATCCCATACCTGAAGCCACTTTTCTCAAAGTGATCAAAAAACTCATCTGGAGCTTCTTCAGTAAACTTAGGGATAAACTTCTGTACTCTCACTACATCAAATACAGGGTCTTGATTAACCTTGGTTAGGGTTAGACAGTATTACAGGTAATGTGGATCTAGCTCTTATCAATTCCATTTCCCTTTCATGTCTTGCGATTTCTTTCTCTTCTGCTGCTTTTTCTTCTTCTCTTTCTCTTCTTTCTTGTCCCTTGTTTTTTATTCTTTCTCTTTCAGCTTGCATTCTCTCACTTTCAGCAAGCATTTTTAAGCTTAATCAAATTCTCTTCTGCTTCAATGCGTCTAAGCTCTAACTCTGCATCATTTTCTCCCTTTCTTTCTGCTTGCTTATTTATGAGATCAGCACGTGCTACATTCAACAAACTCTGAGCCAATTCTAACTCATCTTCATCAATTATTCTACCAGAGTTTATCAATGATTCCATAGCAATACATCTTATTTGTGCTTTACCATACTAGTAGACACATAACCACCACATGCCTCTGCTAAAGCGCTCCACTGTGCTCTAGACAGAGTGGTTTCAGAAAAATTCCTGCTAAAAATTCTGAACATTGACTGAGCCATTTTCCTCTAAGTTATCAACTTACAACTCAGTACAATAAATGCAAAACAAAAAACTATATGGTCACTCTCCTAACAAAATATATCCCTAACACCACCAGTATATTCTAGAGTGATAATGAAATCTGCTTCCCGGGTTTCTGGGCACCATTAAATAATGTTACGAAGTGCCAAGTATCTGGTTACCTTGCATCAAATATTACCTCACAAAAAGCCAGACACCTGAACCCTCATAACACGTTTAAACGACTGAATACTCTAAAGGCAACAGTGATCCCTTAACACTTACCAGTATTGCAGAAAATCAGACTAAGTTCATCAAAACAGGTGTGAGGTAATCTTTGTAAGCAATTAAAATTAATCAAAGGGGCATCACTCCATCAACAACTTTAAAAGTCTAAAATGTAATTTCCCTGATTTCAAAAGTCTAAGTATTTCCCTGGTTCTAAGTCACTTCAATTAAATTGAAGGAAAGCAAATCAATTACCACTCTATGTCTCTACCTATCATAAATATAGTCATAATCAAATATAATTATACTGGTGTAAGATAAAGAAAACACTTATAAAAATTTAAATACAAAAATTTATTATTAAATTCAAAATTTATAAGTGAAATTCACAGTATCAGGAAAAAATTACTGTTACTTGGAAACAAAGTAAAGTTTAATTAATTCTTGAATCAAATTAAGTAAAATTAAATCAAAATTAATTTATCACAAAATTCAAGAAAATTAATTCAATTGAAATCAAAAGTGTTAGGCAATAATTGAAAATTTGAAATTAATTCACAAGTGCTAAACAACAATAAAAAACTTGAAAAGAATTCTAAGTAAATGCAAATTAATTCACAAGTGTTAAATTTAATTAAATGTGCAATGATTAAGCAATGAAAATAACTAAGTCAATTAAATTGTGAATGCAAATGAAAATATAAAATAAAAAGACACACTTCAATAAGAAAATGAATAAGTGCACAAACAATGGAACAGACACAAACACAAAAAATATCAGCAATGTGTAAAAGTGTAAATCTTTTTCACTCAAAAACACTGTAACCAACAGTTTTTACCAAACCATCACAACCATCTGTTATCAGTTAACCACAGTTCCAATCAATTATTAGTTAAACACAATTCCTATCCATTATTAGTTGCAAACTAAATAAAGATATTAACACACTTTACCTTTTTGGCCTTTATACCTAAACTTCTTTCTCTCTTGCTGCAGTTTGTATATTCACTTTCACAAAAACCAGGCGCCGTTACGAAACTGTTTGTTCAGATTCCACAAAAGAAACTAAATAATACTAAATAAACTCTAAGAAATATCAACTCTGAAATTCTAAAATGTTATGAGTGACCAATTTACGTTACGTTAATATAATCTCAAGGATGTCGCGGGAGAGAGAGAGAGAGAGAGAGAGAGAGAGAGAGAGAGAGAGCGAGATGTTAATGCCTCGAGGTCTTAAGATAGAATGAAATCTCTTCCTTCACGGAAACGGGAGAGAGGGCAGATGTCAAATACGTTCTTGGTACGAAAGCTTCCAGAAAGTTCTGAAATCTGATGCAATCTCACATACAAAATATGCAATACCCACGTGGGACTTGACAAAGACATACACGTACAAGACGAGTGTGTTAAAAGAAAAAAGACGTACTCTACTCGATTGAGACGGAGGCTGGGCGACAATTAAAATTGACATGTTTTGATGACAACGCAAGAGTCGAGCTCACTATCAAACGTGTTGACAGATTAGGGAAGCAAACGGAGATCTCTCTCTTTTTACGTTATATACATATTCTTTTATAACATGTAATGCGAAATCTGAACACACATTTTAAAAACATCCTATTCTAAGCTATCTAGGAATCTGAAAAAATGTTACACAATCTACAAGACATTTCAAAGAGGGGAAACATGCATTTTGAAAGTAGCAATATATATATATATATATATATATATATATATATATATATATATATATATATAATATATATATATATATATATATATACTAACACTAACTCGGGTCTAGCTATGCAGTTAGCACGTAACTGGTTGTGGATTGAGCCTTTAAGCCCCGTCCACACGGTCGAGTGTGTTCGATGTGCCCATCTGAAGTGGGGAAAGTTTGAACTTTTCCCATGGTCTCGCTTCTGATGTCACCTCGAGCAAAGTTTGTCAAGCAGAGCTCGCCCATGTGGACTGGGCCTAAGTAGGAACCAGGATTTCCCTGTGAGCCCTTGTTGGAAATCAGGAAGGGAGCTATCAAGAGCATAAGTTATCATAGAGAAAATACGCAAGCACAACCAGAGGCAAATAGAACAAGCACAGAGCAGTTTCGTAGGCAAATCTTGACCACTACTCAAGGTCTTAGTGGGACTCGTCTATTGTTATCATACTTTGTGATTTCATTTCTCTCTATGAGTATTATTATTATTTTACATTGTTAGTCTCTCTCTTCCTTAACTATCCTTATGTATAGTCTATATATTATTAGTTTTTTTAGCGGAGGCTACTCTTTACGGTTGATGTTGCATTCATACCAAAGGCTGGACTCCGTTGCACCTTTCAAACCTACCTATCTACATTAACTTGGCGTAATGCTGTTTTCATGTTAACTGATTTCATTGAAGATTAACGCTGTTCCATTGCTATCTAATTTAAGTGAAGATTAATGCGGTTCATTGTCTATATATATATATATATATATATATATATATATATATATATATATATATATATATATATATATATATAATATATACACATATATATAATATATTATATATAATATATAGTATATATATATAATCTATATATATATATATATATATATATATATATATACATAACCATTTCAAAAGGAAATTCTTAATATATTAAAACGTACAAAATAGTATTTTGTCTTGCAGAGTAAAACTTTTTATCCTAAAAATAATGTGGAAAGAAGAGATTGGGGTGGGGGCTGGCGAATAAAAACTCGGGAAATACTCACCAGTCTCTCGAGAATATGGTAAAAGTCCTGTGGGGTTGCCCTGTCCTCTCAAATAAGGAAGGAATTGGTGTTGTGAGTTGTAATTACTAGATGCTGAACCACAACTGGCATTCTGGGAGTGAACCACGGTCCCTCGGTCAAGCAGCCCTGAGTCTAATGTGTAGTTACCTTCAGGCAGCCTGGTGTCATGTGGTTTATCAATCCTTGCTAACCTTGAGTACGATAGACTTGGATCGTCATCCAGCCCGGAGCAAAGTAATTCAGGGCCTTCACGCTGGGGCAAATCTAGACGAAATGAACACTGTAACCGCTCAGTTGAAGTCAACGAATCTGTAAGGGAAATGAAATAAGTGTCATGATTTTTTTAGTAACTTTAAAAAGCCACATTCTCAAATTATTATGATATAAATAAACGAAGAAAAAATTTCTCATAATGCATAGAGATTAGTAAGATTGCATCATCTAAGCCTGGAAGCATAACTTTTCAGAATCTCTTTAAAATATCCAAGAAAGCTTTTAGTCTGTCATATTTTAAAGACACATGAAACACAGGGAAAGATGAATGACTTTCACGGGATCGTGAAGACAAAACCAAGTTTTTTCTTAGGAACAGCTGCCCAAATAAAAGGAGAACACTTATGTTTTTATTTTTATTTAATTTATTATTATTTTTTTTGGATAGCCTCTGATAGAGCTCATGCTGGTACAAAGTCTGCTTAATCTAATCCAACTGCCATTGAGAGCACTTAGTGCTAAAACCCGCCTAAAAGAGATTATATATCAGCTTCTCCAAGAAGGGAGACATTAACCTCAGGAGGTGATATTAGCTTCTTAAAGGAGTGAAGATTTATACTTTACAGCAAAGGAGATGATAAATCAGCTTCTCTAATAAGGTAAGACTTAAACTTAACCCCTAAGGAGACGATATATCAGCCGCTCTAATAAGGTGAAACTGATGTTCCTATTGGGGTGAACTTGGACGGGAGGGGAACCAGGAGAGTGTCTGTTCATCCCAGCGATCTCAAGAACAATGGGTTAAACACAAACATATTTCATTTTTTACCCCGTCACCTCACCCCGCCCTCTCCTTCTTATTGGGACTGAACTTGAATGGCATCGGGAGTATAGCTTTTCATCTCCGTGACCTTTGAGTTATTTTTATTTTCACCCCTTTCCCACCACTCTCCCACACCCCCTGCCTTTGGTGCCGTGATGTCTTACCCCCCACAGCATTCTTTCCCAGTGCTATGTATATGTAAGCCAAGTTTGGTTGAAATTGCTCAATGCATGTAAAAGTGTATGTGGCACACACACATACATACACTCATACATCCATTTATACACATATATATGCGTGTGTATATACATAAATATATACACATACATTTATACATTTATATATACATATATATCTATATATATATATATATATATGTATTATTATATATATAATAATATAGTGTATATATTTTACATGTATATGTATATATTTATAAAAAATGCCATATACGTATATATATATATATATATATATATATATATATATATATATATATATATATATATATTATATATTACATCCATATGTATGTATATGTATTTGTAGATACGGGTGTATATATATATATTATATATATATATATATATATATATATATATATATATATATATTATATATAAAAATTATAGATATAGATGACCACAATTGTCAGCTGACACTTGAAGAATTATTAGGAAACACAGAAGTCATGTGGATTGAGAAGCATGGTTCCACTGATTACAAATAGCAGAAGTTGTGACTATAAATCAGAAGCATTATTTACGCAAAGGAACACGGACTTCATCCTTCCTTCGACATCTGAGAGAATCCAAAGGGAGACATGAATGACAGAATGCCCCTGGACACAACTGCCAACAACACAGGAAATCAAGACTTAATAAATCACGTCCTACGGAGCGCCAGAAGTGCCCATGCTGAGCAGCCCAGATGCCCATCCGATAGAATGAGGTCCACACCGACAAAAATGAAATTCAGCAACCCATTGATGTCATGTTTTGACATCAGACATCCGCATGTCTGAATGTCAATTTATAATCCAGTCTTGATGAAGCTGCCGACGAGGTGGAGAAATGGTCCATCGACTAGAAAAATGGAAAGTGAATGGAGTGAATCCGAAATTATTTTTCCATACTTCTGAGAAGCTTATCAGGCGAGAAAAAAATATATATACACTAATTGAAAATCTTGATAAGAAGAGAGTATATCGGCGAACACTGCCATTGACTTCAATAGAAATTGCGGAAGAGAGAACATTTTTCCAAATAGCACATATATATACACACATTTATATAGTTAGTTCGTAACATAGATGAATGAAGAGGTCACTAGCTACTTAAGCATTCTTCAGCAGGTTCTAACGGCTGGCAACACATGAAGAAAGGAATATCCTTTATATGATCAAGAAAGAGAGGCAAATAAAAAGAAATGTAATAAAAAAAAGAAATTAATGTACAAATAAGCAAAAAAATTACGATACATGTGTATTTAGTTATCACTGGCCTATTTTTATTATATCTCTAAAGATAATTATTTTCAATGTTAGAACAGAATTAGAAGTTGGTTTGCTAAAGGCCAATCGCTGGGACCTATGAGATCATTCAGTGCTGTAACTGAAACTAACAGTAAAAGTTTGAAAGTTGTAACAGGAGAAGACCTCGCAGTTGCACTATGAACCATTTATTAGATGAGGTTGGAGAATAAGAAGAAAGAGACCAAAAACGGAGGTACTGTGCAGTAGTAGGAATGGAAGAGGTTGCAGCTAGGGGGCGAAGTGACGCTGCAAAGAACCTCGAGTAATGCCTACAGTGCACTGCACAAGGTGCACTGGCGGCACTAAACCCCTACGGGAATTTTTCAGTATTACGAAATAATGAATGAAAATGAATGGCTGAAAGGGTACTCACTGGGATTCGGGGACCGGGACATGTTAACGAGTTGCCATTTGATTCTGATAGACAGCCGGCATCTTGTGAGTAAGTTCTGTCGCTTTTTTTTGATCACCGAACTCCAGAGACCCAGGGGCTATTAGGCTGTTACCTTCAAGTGGCAACCGATCCCCAGACTGCAAGTAGAATTTACTTAGGCTGTCACCATGTCGTCCAGAGCTCAGGTGCGTTGGGTGATGAGGTAGGCCACTGCAGGACAACTGAAGGTCCTCCCTCTGGGGTAAGCCATCAGTCAAGGAACTCTGCATCTGCTGAACTGAAGGTGGGTAATCTGCAAGATAAGTCATTAAATAGCCTTTTGACTTTTACATTGTCTTAAAGAGATTCTTTTCCATTCTCGTTACTTAAAATATCGATAAAGAGAACGTTCCATAGGCAATATTTTGAACTAATTTGATACCATCAAGTATTGTGGAAAGGATGCCTTGAACGAAGAGTCAGATGTGACGATGGCAATCCCCTATTGATGATAAAATTTTTGTTAATCTATGTAATAAGAAACCTAACTGTTTTTCTTTTGATCAAGAGATGAGATTTAACTCTCCAAGTTGATTATATCTACGATTGTGTGTGTGTGTGTGTAAGTAGATGCACATATAATAATTAGAAAGTTCTAGACCCATTTGTCGAGGAGAGAAGGGGAAAGGATTGTGGGTCCCCTTGTTTTACACTTGAAATGCAACATTTCTCCCTAGTAGCAGGTATGCACTTGTCTTATTTGCTGTCATATTAGTAGTAATCTTCAACAATTTATAAAAATCCTCAATCTTTAGTTAAGTGCCACCCTTGCTATGAATGCAAAGCCAGGCTGTTGGTGCTGTGTAATAGTCACGTCAGGGACGACTGCAATATAGCCAAGGCTAGGGCCTGCATTCTATTAGGCACAGGAATGCTGTCGCAAACAAACTTCTGTACTACAGGCAACCAGTTCTGCTACAAGGGGACGAGTTATAGAAGGGGCAGATATTGAAGGAATCCTAATAGAAGTAAGATGCTTAAATTAACAAGAATCCAAGTAGAAGTAAGATACTTACATTAACATAAGTTCAGCAAAATATGAGCTGCTGTAAATGCTGAGAAGAATTAGAGAAAACTTTAGAAGTAAATAGTTTCATTCGTCAACCTTAACCTGAGCATGAAGAGTCATTAGTCTTCGACCTCAAGTGCCAGTTAGGAAAAGATGTTATCTTGTATTTTTACCGTCCTAGGCTGAGGATAGACTTGAATGTCATGAACGTAGAGTATACTCCGACTAGACAACAAAAATAAAATTAACAACTTTTTATATAATGTTTTTAATTAAACCAAACTCTAGACTATTTCGTTAGTTTCAGCCTTACAAGTAAAATTAGTCATCCTAAAAATCTTCGCATTCTGTGTCACTACACACTACACTTGAAGAATAGTTTGCTGTAATATGGATGGACTGGGTACTGTAGGACCTAAACTACTAATGTATTTGAGTTTAAGATTTGAGCTGTTAAGAAAGATTGCCAAAGTGCTGAAGTCTTTCTCAAAAGAAATGGATGAAAAATTATGAGTATTTTGAATTCATAAGTGGAGGAAGATGGATTGGCTTAATCCAAAGGAGATGACAGATTTGACTCTGAAAGGAGGATTTATTATGGAAGTCAGGGTAAACGAGAGCAGGAAGGGAAGTCTGAAGCTTGATAGTAGGAAGAATATGTAGTGTGAGGATGAAAAGTGTGTGCATTTAGATGTGGGAAGAGATGGCCAGGTAAGCACCACAAGACAATAAGTTTTAAACTTGGGTAGGGTGCAGAGGTCGACACCAAGCCTTTGTATCCTTTTCGTGCCTTACCACAGATATGGACCGCCACAGGGCAAGGGTCTGTACTAGTATAAAGCAGCCTTAATCAAAGCCAGTCAGTCGACACAATAAAGACAACTGTGTCTTTGTCATAATGTATGAAGCCTAAAGAGGGCATTAGATAACATACCTGGAGGACTGGAGGCCAAGTGGTGGTTCCATTTGTCAGGACTCTGGTAAAGAGGATCTGAGAGGATCACTGGCACTGTGAAATGCTGGAACGAATAGACAAGAAACCATGATGTTCAAACCATTTAGGTATAGTATAACACGAAGCTGTGCAAACTACATTTTCTTCCCCTTGAAACTTGGACTTCAGTTAAAATAACATGTTAAATATGAGCTACCATGTCCAACTGTAATTCATATTCAGAACAAAGTAATAACAAAAAGGGTAACAACTGTATTGAACTTCTGAAGTTAGGAATTGATCAGTGTATAGAAATGTGGTCACCAATGCCTTTTTGCAACTCATTTAATTTGGTTTTTGCCATGATAATTTTAAGTAACCAGATCTCTTATAGAATATGAATGAAACGACTAGGACAGTGAATTTGATACAGTGTTTCTGTGTACCGCTAGGGTAACAGAAACATATATCATCTACACACACATTTCCCAAAGTGGGGTTTGTTCTAGATAAAACAATAGCAACAATCACGCCATATTCATTCTTTAACTGCTAAATCGATGCTGAGGTATTAGAGCCCTTCATTAGTAATATTGCCTTCACGCGACTTGTGTCCCTCCCTCATACCTTCTTGTCACCAGCCTATCATCTCCTATCCTTTTGACAAGACCAAACCATCACAAGACACAGTGAATCATCACTTCACCTAGACAATCACAAGACACAGTAAGCCATCACTTCACATAGCTCACATTTTATCATTTCCATGTACCGTGTATCTCCATATTTCTCACGCTTTCAGTTCCAAGCAATTCACCTCATTAGCTGCAAACTTTTCATACTTAAAGGAGAAATTGATTTGTAGGCCCTTCATACATGTTCACCAGGGCCTCCATTGACCCGCCAAGTCTCTTACAAATCACTGTGTACACTCGGCTACATTCCTGGGACTCACCACCTCTCTCATCCTACAATCCTCCCTACATTTACAAACACTTGCAGGAATCAACTACTTCCATTCAGGTGTTTGGTTAAGCTAAGATATATGGAAATGGAAGTTTCTTGACCATAAGGATGCCCACGTACTGCTGCTGCTGTTGCTGCTGCAGCTGCTGCTGCTCTAGCCTTCCTGTCTTAAGAAATATTGGTTGAAAAACTTTTCACCAAAATATCTGCAGTCAATCCTTGCATGAAATTTTATATACATACATATCTTACCAGGTAAAAATGGCACTCATTTAAACAATTGGAGAAAACTCCTGACTTG
>NC_087214.1:14891167-14931167 GCF_015104395.2 Macrobrachium nipponense | reverse complement strand
AATTTGGCTCACATTTCCTGCAACGTGGCCAATGGGAAATCTCATGGCACAAATCATTAAGTGAAAAATAGTTATATTTATGTTTTTTTTTTTTATTGGCATATATTTGAGTCAAATGGAAAATAGGAAACTTATTTTCGAATTTATATTTCTCACACTTCACAATAGTTTTTGATCAGTGTTAAGGCAACGTATTAATTTTATGTATTTATTATAGCTCTTAAGACATGAATTATTCCATTTTTATTGTATCTGGTTGACAATGGAACTGTGCAGTTTGGAGTCAATCAACTTTGGTATGATGTACAATGTGAGTAATCTTTTGTTTATAATAAACTTTTGTATAAAATAATCTTTTGTAAATAATTTGTTTTTTTTCCTTATATTCCAAGCTATGCAGTTGATTTTAAAATTTACAATGAAATATCAGCAAAGGAAAGCTTTTTGGTATCCGAGGCTGCAATGGTAATATGTATAATATAAGCAAAGCAAAAATTTTGCATAGTTCAGGATATCTGCACAACAAAACCTGAGCATGGCCTTGGTTGTAAATACACAGCGTAAATTTCTTGTGCAAATTGAACATTTTTTGCTGGTATATTTTTCTTTGACTTTGACTAGAATGAATTTGCTATTCATTTCCGTATGGATATTATTAAAAGAATATGCTTTTTTTTTTTATTGCAACATAGATTTACCCTAGCAACTAAAATAAAGGTCTATATTTCCTGTCTCACACCATGTATACTTCCGAAAATGAATTACCATCCATGTTCTAGCCTAACCTGACTAAATATGGACATTTCAAAAACATTGACTCAAAAACTACAAAACAACAATAGAAAATATATATGTATATAAGCAGCAAAGAACAAATAAACTTGCAGAAGAAATATATGATCAACAGGGCAAAATTTGTGCATTTTGAACGGTACAATAATTCCAAATAAATTTCAAAGTAACAAAAATTTTAAACTGTCAGCCTGTTTCATGTCCTAAATGCCTAAGTGTCGAGGCCAATATGAGTAGTTGAGTCATTTTTTTAATGGGTGAAGTATTACGTAACGAAACAGCTGATTGTCAGGGGATCATAGTCCTGTCGAGGCCAATATAAGTAGTTAAGTCATTTTTCAACGGTTGAAGTATTACGTAACGAAACAGCTGATTAACATGGGATCATAGCCCTTCTGGTGTGTTTCATTGAGCAATGTTGCCAGCCATATGCCTTGCGTATCTCGGTACTTTTTTTAATAATTATTTTATTTTACCAATATTATAGCCTCTCACAAGATTATATTCTCAAAACTGGCGCTTCTACATGAATTATTATATAATGAAGCGGCTGATTGCCATAGGCATGGCTTTCTGCGTGTTTCATTGAGCAATGGTCCCATATTCCTTGCATATCAGTAACTTATGATGCATAAGCGCCAGCGTAAATATTAGCTGGTACAACATAGTTGATACATATTTTCTGTATACATCTATAATAACTATATTTAACCAATATTAAACCTATTAAATAAGATTAATATAAAACTGGTGCTTCTGCAAGAATTAAGAAAAGCGTATACATGGTAGCGCTAGGAGGGCGGAGTCTCACGACGTCACCGCTACAAATCACGCTCTGATTGGTTCTAATATCAGAGAGGGTCTATTTTCATCCAGACTTCAGGAATATGCGTCCGGGAGAGCTTCACTGGTGTTGTTGGGGTCTTTTATCTCTCCACTTCGAAGTCTCAACTAAGGCTGAACAACTAAGCTTTGCTGTAGGGGCTGGAAAGGCACAACTGCAGAAAATAGAACACAATGAGTTAGACTTAGAACCGGTGGAAATGAGTGTTGTAGCCGAAATGGTTGGACACTGGGCAACTTCTGTCGAATTTGCGTAGTAAGAGCAGTCAAAAATTTCGTGCACTGAACTCGAAGGGTTGCTTCCTTATCTGAATTTATTTCCAACTCGGAGTGTTTCTTTTCGGCCCTATAACCAAGGTAGATTTTGGGAACCCTGTATTCTTCTGATTAATGAAGTTCAAACCCTTGGAACCAAAGTGTGAATTGGGAGCACTAAATCCTTGAGCAGTTTTGTTGAATCACAATCACGAGTCAGAAACTTTGTTCGCTCTTTGAGCTTCACAACAGAATTTA
The DNA here is from genome assembly GCF_015104395.2 of Macrobrachium nipponense. Classification (NCBI taxonomy): domain Eukaryota; kingdom Metazoa; phylum Arthropoda; class Malacostraca; order Decapoda; family Palaemonidae; genus Macrobrachium; species Macrobrachium nipponense. The sequence continues at coordinate 14,929,019 of NC_087214.1, read as the reverse complement.
GGATTAACATAAAAAACCAAAATGGCTTCATCGTAGTACGTGTCTTGAAGAAGCATTTCAGATGCATAGCACTTTTCCGTCAACCGAACCACGTCAAAATACCTTGTTAGTCCCATCCACTGATCGCAAATGCTTTTCACAGCTGAAGCATTCGTTAACCATCTCGTTTGACTCGCTTGAATTGTCTCGCATGACTCATGTGCCTTCATGAGTCTTTATGACATCTGGAAGCGTCTTTGGAGAAGTTTCTTTCGACGTCAACGCTGTCGAGACTAGAACCCACCGACTCCTTATTGAGAAGGAAGTAAGTCATTCCCCAGAGCTTTTATTTCTTTGAATGGAACTACTCTCCTCGACTGCTTTTGCTCACTAAGCTGCATCATCAGTAAGGTTATGTCGACCGCTTCCTACGTTGTTTATGCCACTGTAGAGAGAGAGAGAGAGAGAGAGAGAGAGAAAAGGAGATAGAGAGAGAGAGAGAGAGAGAGAGAGAGAGAGAGGAGAGAAGAAAAAGAGGGGGGGGGGGGGGGAGAGAAAATTTAGGGCTAGATTAACTGTACGTCTCATTTACCCATTATACGGTGGGCTGCTGTAGGGCAAGAGCCCGTGCCATCACAAGGCTGGCTAAATCTAAATTCATCCATCCATCCATCCATCCATCCATCCATCCATCCCGCCTACTGAATGGTGTAAGTAGACTGACTATCACTGTATCTCAGTCAAAAGGCGCAGGTTCAAATCCTGGCCGGAGCAGATGCACTTATGTATCAGTCGCCATTCCCCTTGAGCGTTAAGATATTCCAAAGGCAAAATGAATTCTATTTTGAACGACGTTTCTGGTTTCATATCAGTGAAAAGAAAAGGAAGGGGGAGGGAAGGAAGGAGGAGGAGAGAGAGAGAGAGAGAGAGAGAGAGAGAGAGAAGGGGGGAGTCCCAAAAGGAGGTTTGTATACGCTGCATGGCGCAACTGGTCGGCGGGAGAGGACCGGGAGTCTGTGAAGGCGGCGGGGTAACTCTGGGAAAACTTTCTCAAAAGGAAGTTCGTATACGCTGCATGAATACAAAGACATCGGAATCCGCGAGGTAGTTCTGGGAACAGTGGGCGACGCAACTGGTCGGCGGAAGAGGAGTGGGAGTCTGTGATGGCCGGAGGCGGGGCAAGTCTGGGGCAACTTTGTTGGCGGCGAACGTTATTATCAAGGCGAGTATACTATCTTGACCTCGGCTACTACGTTTATACTGCGGGATTCTGCTGCTTGCCGTTTATACAGAGGGTTCGTGGTGTGATCTTTGTTTGTGGGCGCGGTGAACAGGTACTGCTTCCTCGTAACTCAAAACTGGGGATCATTTGCGTATTTATATTACGGACGACAGGGATGAGAGTTCTACACTTCGGAGATGATATTTAATATTTAATTTTTTCCTCTCTCTGTGTGTGTAATCTTTGAATTTAGTTTTTTTATTTTCTTGTTTTAATTTTATTGCAGAAGTAATTCAGTAAGTTTTCTTATACTTTTATCAGACTTCTTGTGAGTAATGTTTCATTTTTAACTCGGGTTTATGTGAATTTTTATGAATTTAACTTTTTGAACTGAAGCTGTGACTATCCATTTTCTTATTGATATCATTGAATGTAAACCTAAATTTGTTTTTCTGTATGACACTTTGTGAGCGTGACATTCATTTGTTGTAACTTGTGTTTGTAACACGCCAAATGGCCCTACCCTGACCCTTTAATTTTAAATGTTGCACAAACTGGATGTTACCGGCACTCAAAGGCGGTTGTGGCACTCAAAGAAGAACGGACAATGCGCAAATCATAAGATCAGTGTATGTCTTGCGGGACGCAAGAACTGGGGAGGGAGTGATGAGCTGATTCGATACAGTTTTGAATATGCCTTCTCCATGATAGTCTGAAGTCCCGTGAAACCGTTATAAGTGATTCTGTGTGTATGTGTATCAAAACAAGTCAACCGCCAAAGACGTTACAAGTTGGCGTGGCTTGGCAGTTCAAAAGAGTGCCATGCATCTCTATATTCCTTCTTGATGGCCCTTGTGTCTTAGGAGCCAGAATAACCAATCAGCTTCTTGCATAATGATGCTGTGTGTAGGGGGTATTTGAAAACAGATGAGTTCGTCAGCGGGTCGCATACAGCTCAGACAAGCTGGGTCGAGAGTGCCCAGTGCCCCGGTATTCCCGTCGCCTTCGGCCGCCACACAAAGCCGTGTATCGTCATGAGTGTCAATAACAGGCTAACCGGCCGTCCTGTTGTGCACTAGTATAGTTAACGTAATAATAACAGGCCACCTGTGTAGCTAAGAAGAATACACCTGTGTTAAACGTTTCATCGATTATTATTTTGCATGTCCTACAATCCCGGACCAATTTTGCACGTGAACTTATCTCTCTCCTGTTTTTTCCTTCATATCCCGAACCCACAAATGACCGAGATCAGGTCATATATATATATATATATATATATATATATATATATATATATATATATATATATATATATATATATATATATTATATATATATATATATATTCTTTCCAGACTGACGATGGGTACAGAATGTCTGAAACGATAATATTAATATTTAATGTGGAATGATTATCTAAGATTTGAATTTGCCAGGGAATACTTTCCTTTTTGCACCTACCTATTGAGATTGTGATGTATTAAAAAAGAACGTATCTTCTTTCTCTGCATCGATGTTTCAGATAGCTTTCCTCCACCTGGCTTGGTCGAACACATTGTCCACCGACAACTGTTTGTCTCTCAGATTTTCTCTAATTGCATCCATCCACCTTTGCTTCGGTCTCCCTCTTGCTCTCCCACCCTCAGGCACCTTCATCTACATTACTCTCCTCCCCACATTGATTAAATCTCATCCCTTATTCTCATCCCATGATCATACCACTGTAGTCAGTCTTCTTTCCAGGGTCTGGTTTTCTTTGATAGTTCTATGTCTTTAGTAGTTCCTCTTATTCTTTCTTTCTTGATCCTATCCATTGTTGTCACTCCACATCCACATGAGCACTTTTTCTCTACTGCATCCAATTTTTCTTGCATTCTCTTTACCAGCCATGTTTATGCTCCAGACACCAAAGCTGGTCTCACTACTGCCTTATATACTCTTCCTTCAACCTCCATGTTGATTCTGCTGTCGCACAAGACACATGACATCTTTCTCTAAATTTTCCATCCATCTTGCACTTTGTGTGTTATTTCTACATCTAAATTTCCATCATCAGCTACTGTTGAACCAAGATATTCAAATGTTTCTACTCTGTTCAACCTTATCCCGTCCATACTAATCTCAGAGTCTTGATCTTTATTAAAACTTAGGTATCCAGTCTTCTTTCTATCTATCTATCTATCTTGGACGTTGGCGGTCATTTGCCTCCACCTCTCTCGGTCTCTAGCTACTTTTTGTATTAGTTGATTTACAGTGTAATCTCCATCCAAGTCCCCCCACCAAGCTGTCCAAGTATTTTTTACTCTTTGTCTATCTCTCGCTCTCCTCCCTCTACCCTTCCAGTAAGGCACAAATGCTCTATCTTCTCACTTCTTATTATATGTCCAATAAAATTAATTTGTCTCTTCCTTATTTCTCTTACAAGGGCTCTGTGTGTTCCAGTTCTTGCTAACATCTCCCCATTTGTCACTCTATCTGTCCATGATATTCTCAGCATTCTTCTATAAAACCACATCTCGGCTGCTGCATTCAACTTGGCTTTCAATTCCCTGGTGATTGTCCAGCTCGCTGATCCATACATGAGAGTGGACCACATACGTTTTCAGAGCTCTTGTTCTTGTTTGAGTTCCAATTCTGTTATTTTTCATATCCTTCAAAGAGTTTTTTAGTTATCCTATTCCTCCTCTCAATATCTTGTTTTGCTCTCGCATTGTGTGTTAGTAGACTGCCTAGGTAAACAAAACTGTTGGCTTGTTTTATACCTATGTTGTTTATCTGTATATTACAATTTGGTGGATCTTTATTCTTTGATGCAACTACAACTTCCGTTTTTCTTACATTAATTTTCAGTCCCATTTTTTCACTCTCCTTGTGAACTGTGTCTACTAATGATTGCAGTTTTCAGTTGTGTCCGCAATGATTACTGTATCATCTGCATATCTGATGTTATTAACATTTACTCCTCCGATCTTAATCCCTTCCATATCCTCTATACTTCTCAAGACGATCTCTCCATATATTGCAGACAGATCTGGTGATAATACACATCCTTGGCGAACTCCTCTCTTTATTTCCACCCATTCTGTTAAGTGTTGTCAATGCTGATTGACAACAGCATAAGTTGGTTATGAGTCGGATGTCCTTGCTATCTACTTTTATTCTTTGTAGTACTGTATCAACTCAGTGTGACCTGCACTCTATCAAATGCTTCTTTCTACTGATCTTTAATCCTCTGTCTTCCAGTAACTTCCTCCACTGCTCTGTTGGTGCTGCATAACATGATGTCTTCAGCAAAGAACATCCACTAGGGGGATTGATCTCTTATTCCTTGAGATAGCACATCCATAATCAGGTCAAAAAGATATGGACTTGAAGCAGATCCCTGATTTTAACCACTCTTACTAGTATCCATTCAGTTAAACCAACACTGCTTCTAACCTGCATTTTTACTCCTTCATACATATATTGGAACAGCCTCACGTACTCCTCCAGTGTCTCCTTTAAAGACTCATGTACACCTCCAGACCTCTTGGCGTGGGACTCTATCATGAGCCTTTTCCAGGTCTCTGAATACTATGTGTAGCACTCTCTGCTTTTCCCTTTGTTTTTCCATCACCTGTCACATGGCAATCATTGCACCTGTCGTTCCCCTTTATGTATACACATCTTTAAATAATGTACTCTTCATTTCGGGCAGCTTGTTACTAAAAATGCTAAAATGAATGTACATTGAACATTTTGCATAAAGCATGTTTGTACATTTGTATTAGTTCCTCACATGTGAAGAAATATCGTCAGTATGATAATTGCACCAAATTTTCAGAGCGATGCCAATATGGCGCAATTTTCATAAAGGAATTGGAAGTTTTTTTGTTTTAAAGTTTAACTCATCATTGGAGAGATGACCTTCGAGGACGCAATGCTACGTTGTATGCAGGACTTCGTTACCATACATAATGTGAAAAGTGATGAAGATTTTCCAATATTGGCTTCATAGTAGTTTACAGTTGATTGGCAGAAAATGATGGAACATGCCTAGATAGATCAAAGATTAATGAGAGTAGCTGTTTCAAATACATGGGAGCAATGAGACCCTATCAAGCTTCTCTTGCATTGGAATTGAGTAAAAGACTAAGAATGGTTGATCAAAGAATGGGTAGAATGAAAAACAAAGCTTGAAAAATAAATAGATTTAATCTGCAGAATATAACTTTAACTAGAGTGTTTGAACTCGGATAGCAGGATAAAGTTAAAAATGATAGCGAATGGAAATTTCATAAGTAGATGAAACAAAGGTGAGAGAGATGGAGGTGACCAACAAATGTCCTTTGTACAAATCCGGCAGAATAGCATGAGCATCAGAAAAGTTAGAATACCCAGACTGGTCTGGATGAGAATTAGCAGACCTAAGTCTTTTTGTCAAAGGTCAAGGGATGTTGAAAGTTTTCATGAGGCATTTGGGGTAATGAATCGTGGACGAGTGTTTGAATATAGATCTTATCCTCGTTCAACCTGTCACTATGTTACCTTTGGAGTCGTACCTAATCAGTTTTAATATTATGGCAATATGAACATTTAGACTATGATAAAGTTGTCAATATTATGATATAGCTGATAAAAACCGACTGCTACTTGATAAAAATAAAGACTGTTCATGATTCCATATGCAACACAGAACCAACAATATTTTCTCAAATTGAGCCATACGGAAGAGAGAAGGCAGAAAGCTAGATAGTGTCAAATGCTAAGCCTTTGAGAGTCATGAATTCAATAATAAAGCATCTCCGGCCACTAAACATACCTATTTTAAACTTTAGATAGTACAACTAAATGTAATGCCACACAACTAAAAGTACAAAGGCCCTCCAATATTATCTTACATATCATCGCTTTTGCATCATTAAATGAAACAAATATGATACAAAATATCCATGAAATATCGTAAAATAAACACAACCTAAATACTCACCAACATTTCCAAATTATTCAGAACGCTGACAACTCGGCTAATGAATCCACAACAGATTTCTGAAAAAAATTACCATTCTAAGGATAATTTGTTCATTTTGGGAAACAATTAAGACTGTTTTATACAAACAATAAAACCTCTGAAGTGGATAAAATTGAGTGATCTCAGGTGAATGGACTTATAGTTTGGAGGGTTAGGTCTTTCCATGAGGCTCACTAGCTAGTGTCCTGCGTCTGTGAGAGCGAGATGAAGAAAGTGAAGGGCACAAAAGAAGTGAGTACAGGTTACTGGGATCCTGGGGAATAGCTCTGGAAGGCCTCTGGATCAACAATCTCCAAGTGTTCAAGGTTATTAAATTGTCAAGGCCTTGGGGTCATCGTTTGCATGGTTTCAGGGTCAAGCGACTACAGTCTCTTGCTCTACGTCATTAATTAGTATCACGAGGTTCCATTGATCAAGAAACCTTTCAGAGCTCCAGAAACCTTTGGTTCTCCTTATCCACCTGCTATTTCATACGACAGTCTGAAGCGCATCCTCCCATTTCGGAATATTTCAGCGGGTAACTGAGTTGGGGTTGTATATTTAGATATGTTTAATTAGAAAAAATTTTGGATCGATGGTAGCAACATTTACAGATACAAATAGAATATAGTTGACCAAAGAAACGTGCTCAGAGCTTGGAATATGGGTGAACCGACTATAGTATTCTTTTTTAAATGTTCTAGGTCCTAGGAGGTTGTTCAGTTGTATTTTTACCAATTTCTTTGTACTTCTTATTTTAATAACAATGTACTTTGATAACCATAGTAGCAGTAGTGTTTTAGTAGTTTGCGTTTTTTATAAAAATAGCTTATAATTGGGCAATATGACAGGGTAAGAAGTGATAGGTAATTAACTTGCTTACTAGGAATTATTTATAATTAAGATTTCAGCTCCCAATTGCAATCATGTTCACTGATACTTTTGCAAAGCTAGTAGATTATTATTATTATTATTATTATTATTATTATTATTATTATTATTATTATTATTATTATTATTATTATTATTATTATTATTATTGTACTTAGGAAGCAGACCCTCTCTCAAGCATACTTTATTAAAAATAATGGCCTGTTTAAGTAGCAAGGAAAAAGCTGCTATTCGCAGAATAGAGAAGAATCTCTACAAGTGTAACGCTGCTGAAGTAACCATTACTTTTAATAAGGTATTATTATTATTATTATTATTATTATTATTATTATTATTATTATTATTATTATTATTATTATTATTATTATTATTATTATTATTATTATTATTATTATTATTGTCTTGATATTCAAGTTACCAAAGATTATGGTGTTCATTTGAAAGAAGATACAGAAGACAACAGAAAATACAGATAGAAGTGATCAGTTATTAGAAAGGAAAAAAGATGAATTAATAAAAATGTAGATAAAATAGAAATTATTTAGTAAAAATCCAGGTAAATTGTTTTAGGGCTGTAATGTACTGTATCTTCGCTTGAACCTTTGAGTCTTATAATTTAGAAGTAAACTGAGAAAAGCCATGAAAGAAATAAACCTTAATCTGTTAGGTAATATAGGAAACATCCATGTAATTGTTAACCTCGTGCCATTATTATGAAAGCGCTTCTCTAATCGACTAGCTATGTAAAAATATCCATGACCTTGATTGCAACTGGGACCTCAAACCTTTCAGTTGAAATAAAAAAAACAATAGAACTCATACATGAACTAAAGAAACATTCCAAGCCTGTAATTCTCAACAGTGGGGTTACTTAGCCTATTAGGTCATGACCTGTCTTGTGGAAAGGGTTTTTTTCAGATATGGCCTGGGTTGGACGTGCCGCAGCTTACAATGGCTCTATCACGGGTACCTGCCTTGGTATGACCTCGACCAGTAACTCGCCTGGGGCTAAGAATCTGTCCTGTGATTCCAAACTCAGATATGCTGTTTGTGTTGCAAAGAAATACTATTAGTTTGAGCAATTGCCAAGGTGTTCCAAAGTTGTAAAAACAATTTTTTTTCTGCCAAAAAATATATTTGAACCAATCTGAAGGTTATTTTGAATTTGTAAACAATTTATCTGCAAGGGACATTTAGATTTGAGCATTCTCCAACGTGTATTCAAAGTTGAAGAAATAAAGTTTTATCATCAAGGGACTTTTAGATTTGACCAACCAATCTTCAAGGTGTTTTTAAAGTTGTATAAATAAAATTTGATCTGAAATTACTATAATTATTGTTTTATGGCTGTCCATCACAATCATCCTATTCAACAGTATGATTTTTAAAGTGTGGGTTCTGGGTTCCATTCCTGCCTCCTTAGGAGTCCATCACTTTTCTTAATTGTTAGCTGGAGCTATTTTAACATCCAGTTGGATATCCCATATCCTTCTTATTTCTATTTTCAGGTCTTGATAATTTATCAGATTTTTTATTTCTTTCTATCTACTCGTGTCCATGGTATTTTTACGACATCGACGAGTGATACTTTCTTCTCGACTTTGTCAATCAACATCATGTCTGGTCTACTGGCACCTATCACCCTATCTGTTCTGATACCATAGTCCCAGAGAATCTTTGCCTGATTGTTTTCTATCTCTCCCCCCAATGTTGGTGCTTCTAACCACTTATCAGCCTCCAAAGTAGCTGGTTTTTTTGCCCATCTCCAGTGGAGGGCTTTTGCTACTGAATCGCTGACTCTTTTTATACTGATTCTGTGCATGTGCTGGATATCAACTTGCTATGTGGTTTATGGTCTCGTTTTTTCATATTTCAGTTCCTGCCAGATGGGTGAGATGAATGATGTTTATTCCATCTATACGTTCTTATGAACATAACTGATTCTTAGGTGGCCTATCTTGTGCCGCTGTTAGCATAACCTTCTGTTTCCTTCTTGAGTTCTCCTCTTTGTGGGATGCTGACCAAGGCCTATTTTTCTATTCAAATTCCATTTGATGTTTGGATTAAGGTAGCTCTTCCCTGTTGCTTTTACAAGCATCTACGTAGATGTCGTCCATGATGGTTGATTCTGTTACCTCCTATCTTGAGTTGGTACCCAGCATCCAGCTTCTACTGTACGTTTTTCATAGAAATCCTAGCTACTACAGGCGTAGTGGGGACAGCAAGTCGCTCTGAAGACCCCTCTCCTGTTGTTAACCTCTGCTAGTCTTATTCCAAAGCTAATAAGTATTGTATTCCAGTTGTGCATTATTGTTTATGAAGCTGATAGTTTATGGTCTCGTTTTTCATATTGCACTTCCTGCATATGGGTGAGATGTTATTTCCATCTATCAATCTTTGAACATATCTGGTTCTTAGGGCCTGATCTTGTGCCACTGTTAGCATTCCTTCTGTTTTCTTCTTGAGTTCTCCCCTTTTTGTATGTTGACCAAGGCCCATTTTCCTATTCCAAACTCCATTATGATGTCCCCAGATACAATCCTTACAGTTTGTATTAGAGTATCTATTTCCTTGATACTCTTACCATACATCTTGATGTCATCCATGAGCATCAGAAGGTTAATTCTGTTGCCTCCTTTCTTAAGTTTGTACCCAACATCCATCTTCTGCAGTACTTTTTTTCATGGGAATCATGGCTAATATGAAGAGTAGTGGGGACAGTGAGTCGCCCTGGAGGATCCTTCTCCTGATGTTAACCTCTGGTAGTCTTATTTCAGAGTTAATAAGTATTGTATTCCAGTTGTGCATTATTTTTTAAGGAAGTTGATGGTGTTTTCCTCTGCCCCATATACTTTCAGGCATTCTATTAGCCGCATGTGTGGTATCCTGTTGAAGGCTTTCGTGTAGTCAATCCTTGCCATGCTTAGGTTGGTTTTCCTTTTCAGGTTCTTCATTATCATTTTGACTTCCTTCTGCACCCTTTCTGTTGGTAGGGGATGGTGTTTGTATCCTCTAGGTAGTTGTATAGCCTTTCACTGATTGAAGTTTTTGAGCCAGTATCCATGAACCTCATCGGGACTTGCGGCTTTCAAGTTGGGAATTTTTTTTAGCTGGTGGTCTGATTGTATGTTACGATCTCAGCGAATCTTTGTTTTATTCTCCCCATTTCTTCTGCCTTGACTTCCTGGAGCCAAGATGCAAGTTTGTTGTGTGATACCGAATTGCTCCATATTTTTTCCAAGATTCTCTCACTCGTTTCAGTTTCAGGAATTTCCTGGTGGCTATCTTCTCCTCTTAGTTAGCTGCATAGTCTTTCCTGGTTCGTTATGAATGGTTTGTTCCATTGGTATCCTTTATTCCTGTTCGTGTACCATTGGATCTGATGTGTTTTGACTTTAAGCCTCTGTTGTATAATTATCTTCTATTGTGTTGTTTAGTCCCTCTTCTCGTAATGTGTCTTTCTCGTTCAGTTCCTCCCTTGTTTTCTTGCTTCTTAGCCTCTTTTCTGCCAACTCTTTCAGTTTACTCAAATCAGATCTCATCACCATGACTTGTTTTTCCAGGAGCCTTTTCCAATGCAGTTGCTGCTTTGTTTTCTGTTGGGTTGGTTGTGATGGTGGTGTTTTTGTATCCTCATGAGTTTCTGCTATCGTTCACGCTCCTTACTTGGTCAGCCAGCCTCTGTTCTGCTTGATGGGTGTTATTTCTCTCATTCCAGATGTTGACCAATCTTCTTCTGTATCCTCTCCGTCGGGTTGCTTCTGGTGTAGCATCTCCATATTTTCTTATTCTCTTCTCTTGTCCATTCCTTCTTCTGCGTTGTCTCTGTAGCCCTAGTCTCTGGTTGCTGGTTACTGTCGCTGTGGTGGTCAGTTGATAGATGACGACCTCCAAGCACCTGACGTCTTCCCCTTCAATTGGGCTGTATACCTGGCTGCCAGAGAATCAATTGACGTCGTTGTCATTTAATCTTTCATTACTTTCCATCATTGCTGAATTTTGCTATTTAACCCATAGCTGGACCCTACTCCATCTGGGATAGGTACTCACTTACAGCTGAGTAGATTGAGGAAATTGTGGTAATGATCCTCTCCCAAGGAATCAGCGCCGAGGAGAGCAGTCACCCATCCAATGACTGACATAGGCCCGATGTTGCTTAACCAGTCCATTGATGACCTAAACCACTCTGCCACGGCGCTACTTTTATTATTATTATTATCATTATTATTATTATTATTATTATTATAATGATTATATTATTACTTCGGAATGAGACCCTCTCATAGACAAGTTTTGTTAAAAAATGGTTACTGCTTCAGCACTATTAATCTTGTAGAGAGTCTTCTCTATTTTTTTAAAGACAGCTTTTTGTCTGTTGCTTAGACTGGCAAGCAACGCACCAAAGAGCATGGTAAAATTTGGTCGAGTCATTTTGGTGTTTATTATTGTTTATACAATTCTCTCTCTCTCTCTCTCTCCAACGCGACATTTTGTCTAAATCTACAGGACATTTTCCAGCGATGACTGCTGAGGGACTGAATTCCAGTGGCGAGTCCACAGGAATTCAATTCCTCAGCAGTCATCACTGGAAAATGTCCTGTAGATCTAGATGAAACGTCACGTTGGAGAGAGAAAAGAGAGTGAGAGACGAGAGAGGAAGCAGATAGAGAGAGAGGAGAGAAGGAGAGAGAGAGAGAGAGAGAGAGAGAGAATTGTATAAGCAATAATAAACATCAAAATGACTCAACCGAATTTTACCATACAGATTAATAGTGCTGAAGCAGCAACAATTTTTAGCAAAACTTATTATTATTATTATTATTATTATTATTATTATTCAGTAGATGAAACCTAATCGGATGGAACAAGCCAACAGAGGCCATTGACTTGAAATTCAAGCATCTGAAGAATATGATGTTCATTAGGAAGAAGTAAGAGGAAGTAAAGGAAAATACAGAAAGAAGAGATCCTACTTATTAAATTTTTTAAAAACTAATAAATAAATGATTAGACTAAAATGCATTAAAATGCAAGAAGAATAGCATTAGGGTAGTATTGCATTGCATTTTCTCTTGGACTTCTGAATTTACAATTGCATGACAACCTTTGGGAGGCTGTTCCACTCTCTAACGGTGCGATGAATAAAAGACCTCTGGAACTGAGAAGTTCGACAGTGAGCCACATTTATTGCATATTGGTGCTGCTGTTCAGCGAAACTGGTCGCTCTCTCTCAGCAGGAAAAAGGAATCAGGGATCAATTGTGAATGTGAATTACAACTTTTAGGAAAAATGGAAAACAAGAGAACACTGCTCCGGTCAGGAAACAGAAAACCTGCCACCACGAACCAATCTGTCTAAAAGAGATAAATATCTGGCAGAAGCAGACAGCCACAGTATTTTAGTAAAGGAACGAAATATGACCTAATACAAGTGGAACAGTTATAAATATATGAGGCCTTATGAACAACACCTAACTTTCGTGGAGCATTTGCTGGAACTTTCATTAGATATCTCTGCAAAGTTAGATGTGAGTCAAAGGTTGCACCTAGAATAGTAAAGCTTCAGACAGAATCAGCAAAGTTCCATCCACCTTCCTTACTTATTTTTTTACCTTCTTGGTTTCCCTGAGTATTTCCTCTTGGACCTTTGCCAGCTTCACTATTTGTGTATACATCGGTTTCATCTTCACTAATATTTTCAATTCCTCTTTGGCTCTCACTTACCTCTTGTCCCTCAATGTTATTTCCTTCTCTTATTTGTTCTCTATTATCACCATTATCCTTCTCTGATTTTATTATAATTTTTTTGCCTGCTTATGTCAGGAAAGTCTTTTTCATTCCACATACTAGTCATTTCCATATTGTCGATGTTACAAGCTTTCACTAGATGGCCTTCTTGTCCGCATCTGTAACAGGTTCTTTCTGCCCATTATATAATATACTTAAGTTAAAACCAGACTCGATAATCTTCATCTTTATTGTCACTATCCCATTCAGCCAGGCCTTTCAGGGGCACCATACTGAATCTGTTCCTTCTTATTGAATCCACTTTTCCATATCTGCTCATAATGTTTATTATCAATTCATCAGTCAATTCAAAAGGTGCATTCCTTATCGATATTTATGTATATGAGGTACTCATATTCACAACTTTCACATACTATCTACCTCATTTATCTTGATATGCTTATCCTCAAATTGCCTTGCTAATTTCCAAGAATTTGTTCTTTGAGCTGAACTTAACTACTACCTTATTCCTGCTTACATTCTGTACACCCAAGATGTCAGCAATATCAAGTTTTGGGCAGTTTATGGTTTACCGGGCAGTTTCCCGGCCGCACGCCACCCAAATCCATCCGCCACGGTAACTAGTCCCTACGACCCCGACCTCTCACGACCTAAACCCTCGAAACATGGTGCGAACATTTAAAATAGGCAACATGTCTCCTATAACACCCGCCCAGCCCCCCATTATTGCTTACGCTAATGTCATTCCCGTTACGATACCTCTTTATTAACATAGGTGTCGATGTATGCGTATTCCATAATTATTTACCTATAGTTTTGCGAACCAATTTCCAATTTCCCGGGCCGCACGCCATCCAAACAAACATGGCGGCTCCTCCGCGCCGCGAATTTTCAAAACTGTATCCTCTAAAAACCTCACCAAGCCCCCATTGCCTTTGATTCTGCGAATTCCGTTACGATACCGCACTTTATTCACATGGGTGACACTGTAGGCCTATTCCGTCATTATTTACCTACAGTTTTGGAGCCAATTACCAATTTCCCGGGCCGCACAACACCCAACCTCCGAACCGCCCTAAGCCCTAAGTAGTCCCGGCGACCCAGCATGGCCTTTATCACCTGGGCCGACCCCGCGAGTTTTCAAAGCAGTCAACATGGCGCATCTCGTAGCATCGCATCCGTCACTCGCTGCTTTTTTGAGTGAAAGCCCTGTTACTTTTGGTGTGCTATATACGTTATGCCAAGATGTTTATGTACTACGTACATATCTTTACAAAAAGCGGACTGTTGGGCGATTTCAGTGGAATGTGCGACAAGTGTAAGTGGGAACCGTGAGCCTCGTTAAAGAGGAAGACAGTTTCGTGTGGCGCTGCAACTTCCGCACGTGTCGTAAAAGAACAACGATACGGAACGGCTCTTTCTTCTCCCGCTCACACCTGGATTTCGGCACAATCCTCCAATTAATTTATGGCTGGATCCACGAGCTACCACAGGCCTTTATGAAAATGACTCTCCATATCGGTTCACCGAACACCATGGTGGACTGGTATAATTTCTGCCGGGAAGTCTGTATCGACATTTTGGTCCAGGACAATCGCAAAATCGGTGGACCCGGCCACATTGTTGAAATTGACGAGTCAAAGTTTGGCAAACGCAAATTCAACAAAGGTCGGCGTGTTGATGGTTGTTGGGTTTTAGGTGGAATAGACCGCGAAACAAAGGACACGTTTTTCCAAATCGTTCAGGACCGATCGGCCGAAACCCTGCTTCCCATCCTCATTGAAAATATTCATCCAGATTCAATCATTATTTCAGACTGTTGGAAATCATACACTACACTAAGTCAGCACTTTAAAGAACACTTAAATATCAATCACTCTTTACACTTTGTCGATCCAACCGACAAAAACATACACACCAACACTATCGAATCTACATGGCGGGTTTTTAAAAAGAAAAAACGTTTTTTGCCGCGGAGTGGTACGGTGAGAACACTACCCTTCTTATTTCTCAATGTACTGCATTAAAAAACGTTACTTTAACAACAGTGGTTGCCCGTTCAAAACATTTCTCGAACTCATTAAACGCACGTATCCATTAAAGAAAGCAGAGTCAACGCCAACGAAAATCCGTCCTTTGTCCCGCAGTACTCCTCAACCTCAACAAACCCGAGATTGCGGTGTTCAAACCCAAATGCCTATGCTAGACGTTCCGCCCCCAGTCAAAAGGCCCAGAATTGCCCAACCAGAATTCTCCGACTCTGACATGGAAGATTTTCAATTGTAAGGTAAGTGCAATAATGTATCTAGGGTAGTTTAATGGTACTTTAAAATGGTGGATTGTCCGCAGTTAGAGTGGCCAGCCACGCGGTTAGGTCGGTTAGACTGGCCAGTCGCTCGCAGGTGGTGGATTGTCAGCGGTTACACTGGCCAGCCACGTGGTTAGGTTGGTCGGCCCACTGTAATCCCTGTGGTTAGCGCGCGCAGCGCAATATTACCGCTTGCCAGAACATGTCGAGCCTGCCAAGAATCTTTAAAAATGCGGATAAGGCGCGAAGCGCCGTTCCGCCACGGCCTTACTGACAACACACATAAATCGTTTCCCGTTTGGAGAGTAAAATATGTAAGTACGTAGTCCTAAATTTGGGTAAGCAGTAGGCTAGCATAACCCACATCGCGTTTGCAGAGTAAGGGGTCAACAATTTAAATACGTTTGCAGGCCCAATTTGGGGGGTCGATAGTAGGCTAGCATTGTCCGCAGAGCGGTTGCAGAGTAAGAGGTCAACAATTTTAAAATACGTTTGCAGGCGGCAACTTGGGTCGGTAGTAGGCTAGCATTGCCCGCAGAAAGCGGTTGCAGAGTAAGGGGTCAACCTACTGTTAAATTTTACGTTTTTTCCCTCCCACAACCACCCAAAAACACGGTTCCCAATACGGTCCCCCATTACCGTTTATATAAAGTTTTCGGTGGTCAACGACACTCGTATCTGCGTTCCCCCACCCAAAAACCCCGGATTCCCAATGGGGTCCCCCTTTACCGTTTCGCTTTAACTTTCGGTACTAGTTTCTTTATTATTGTTTTGGTATCGCCGCCATATTGGTTTTGGTGTTCTTCCGCCGATTTCGGTCGGCGGGCGGGAGGGCCCGGCAATGTGTAAGCGCTCCCCAAGTTTTAATTCTCTGAATAACACCAATACATACATTTTCGATGGACATATAACCTCCCAGGAATTGTAGACCAATGGAGTCCTCTCTCCTTAAAAAGCTTGGAAACGAATCCATGTTATTTTATAGTACTGTATCTCATGAAACAACAAAGAGAACGGGAAGGGTAAAAGTTTGATCATAGAAAAACACGGACCTTCCAACGCAAACGCCTCTGGGTATAACAAATGTTTCCAAATACCCCGTCTATTTTAGCCTATTTTTGCACTCATCACTTCGCTATGCTCCATGCATTGTTATCAGTGTTTGAGTACATTATATCACCAAAAAATAAAGGCCAAAGTACAGAGCGAAAGTAAACATAAATCCATACAATGAAGCAGGTATAATAGTTAGAGCCAGAAAGAGTTGGTTTGTTACAAGTGGGGAGCCTGTCCGGGATTTCTGTTATATTGACTCTGCCTGATAACTTGGAACCTCTTCTTTCTTACATCATTGCTTGTTCGTGCACTGGCATTGCTCACGAGAACCCTCGTATGACATTGCCGTCATACCATATCATTTGGTTGAATGCTAATGATCCTATTTGAACTTATAATTCTCTTAATTCATTCCTATCCGTATTAGCTCGAGTTTGAAGCCAAATTGTTTATGCCTTATTGTATTTTGTTGGAGGACCATTATTTTGCTCGCTCACAAAGTAGGAAGGTTTGTAAAAATAATGAAGAAAGCTGTTCTTCCTTTGACTATCTTCAATTGCCCTTTAGTAGAGATAACTTGATTGAGGCACAAAGGAATGATCCTACATCAACTGATTTTAAATAAAGACTGTCGACAAAAGGACCTTGTTACTAATCCATGGTTTTTATTTTGAAGGTAGAGTTTTGATGCGGAGATTCCGTCCTGTAGATTGTCCAGCTGAAGAATGGTCGGAAGTACATCAGGTTAGGCTCCCTAAATGTTTTAGAGATAAGGTGATGTCAATGGCCCATGATGGGATACAAGGTCATTTAGGAATCCACAAGACTTTCCAAAAAATCCTCTCTCATTTCTTTTGACCAAAAAATGAAGGCCGATGTTTCAAAGTATATCCAAACCTGCCATGTTTTCCAACTTGTCGGTAAAGTGAATAGGCCCCATTCCACATGCTCCTTTATCTCCTATACGTGTGGTAAGTGAACCATATTATAAGATTATGTGGATGGTGTGGGATCTTTGCCTAAGACAAGGAGAGTAAACCAGTATCTACTTACTATTACGTGCACAAAGACAAGATATCCTGAGGCAGTTCCCCTTAAGAATATTAAATCTAAATCTGTAGTTCAGGCCTTGTTAATTATTCACGTACTTTGGCTTCACTAAAGATATTCAGCATGATCAGGGAACAAATTTTACTTCAAAGATGTTTGTTGAAATAATGAAAGGGCTTGACGTAGGTCAATTTTTGTATTTCCAACGCTTATCATCCTGAGTCACCAAGGGAGCTCTAGGAACAAGACAATGGTCAGAAACGTATTGCTTTGAGACACAGTCAGAGTGGGATGAAGGTTATCAGTATCTACTATTTGCTATTAGAGAAGTAAGCATGGGTCTTCAGGTTACTCACCTTTTGAATTATTGTTTGGGAAAGAGGTAAGAGAGCCTTTAAGAATTTAAAAAGAATCTTTGCTTTTGTAGGAACCACCAGATACAGTACGGTCATTTACTCAATTTTTTTGTGAAACTGAAGACGAATTTGGCTCAAGTTCAAGTTACATTTACTCAATTTTTTGTGAAACTGAAGACGAATTTGGCTCAAGTTTAAGTTATTGACACTGAAAATTTGAGAGGAATGCCAAGTTAGAATGAAACATTATTATGATCGTAAGAGTAAGATTTTAGTGTTCATGCCTGTTTCAGGGGGTTCCTTTTGGAGGAAAGTATTCAAGGTCCTTACCTTATTAAAGAAAAAGTGGTTGAACTTAATTACGCAATAAGTACTCCTAATAGAAGAAAGGATTCAAGAAAAGTACATGTTATCCTCCTTAAAAGTTATCATGGTAGTGAGACAGAGACAGACTCCTCACACAAATGATGTAAGCGGAACTCTCTCTAAGAATGTAGTGTCAGGCATGAAACCCTTGTGTTCTCGGGTGGAGAAATAGAGTTAGGAGTGAAAGGTTTTGAATACCCTGTGAAAAATTCTGAGGTTATGAGAAATCTTGGTGACAAGAATCCACATTTGGATTACGAAAAACTTTTAGATTTGATTCACACACACACACATACTCACACACGCACACACATTATCTTCTCAACGTAACACATCCCTTACAGTGATGGTAGGTGGAGGCCCCTTGCATGATGGGACATTCCCTGCTGTCCTTCCTTCCTCACGCAATGACTGAACTCCTTTGCGTGTTTAGTATCAGCTCCTTGTAGTAGCTAGACAGGTCGAGGTCCCCCCTGCAGCAGCTAGTATTTTTCGGGAGATGAAGAAGCCAATTCGTCTTGAACAAGGCCACCAAAGGGGCCTTTGACTTGGAATTATTATTATCATTATTATTATTTACGTTTGACGAACAATAAGACATTACTATATATATATATATATATATATATATATATATTATATATATATATATAAATATATATATATATATATATATATATATAATCCACTACATCAAAGGGTACTATATATAGTAGGCAGGAGAAGGGCGCAGGAACCGTACACATCCAGTAGATACATCTATTGCCAAGGCGTTTCATGACCCTTGGAACAACAGAATTACCTTCAGAAACCAGTCGATATCCTATCTAGTTCACTTTGCATGAAAAACACTTTATACCAACCTCACTTTCATAAACATTTATATAAGACACATCAGAAGCACGGGATGAATAACTACATTAATTATAATTAGTACGACAAACCTACTACTCTATTCAGAATGAAATCTGTGGTCAGCAAGAAGGTTCCTGACCATTGCTCTATTTACGATTCTGGTAAAAAAATTCAGACCAGTCCTGTGTAAGTCTTTTGACCTATTCCTATACTTCCATATCCATACATTGACACATTAACTATGCATAAGGCCTCCAGTAACCGTAGATTTTACAAGAGAAATGGTATTTTGACTGAATGTAAACTCTTTTGCAACTCGACTCCAACCTTGAGCGACAGAGAAGATATTTTTTTACCTTTTTTTTAATTTTTACTTTTGACGAAACGATATAGAACAAACAACAACATAAGTAGTTGTTGGTTTACTCCACGAGTAAGAGAAGATAATAAGAATAAACTTACCGAGTTCAGTCGTCGACTCCTGCTATGAATGTTGAATAGCATTAACCTCGACGTCAGCTGACGTATTTAGGCTTCAGGTGGTCAAAAAGTTCAGACCAGTCATGTGCAAGTCTGTTAGCCTATTCCTACCTCCATATTCATGCATTAACATCTTAACTATGCCTACAATGCACCATGTGAGGTGGTAAAAAGGAAGAGAAAGAAGTGCCTTTTCTCTTGTAGCTTAATGACTTGACCAATCAAACAAAGATTTTGAATTGTGTCGAACCGTCTTTGTGGATGCACTGAAGCGACTTGGATCAAAATGGCCGTTATGTGGACCTTGAAGCAAAAGCTTTCTGTCTGCAAAGAAAAACTGGTCAGTATTAATTACATGTCAGGTCAAGTCCACAGTGAACTTATTGTTACAAAACATAGCATATTAGGAAAAATAGTAAAAGAGCTTATAGCTTCCGTTCAACTGCTGTGGACTTGATCACTAAAATGAAGTATGAAAGATACAATTCAGAAACATCTGTTGACCTTTCTTACCTACATATTCATACATTGACATATCTTAAAGTATGCATAAGGCCTACAGTAACTGTAGTGTTTACAGGAAAATGGTTTTTTGATCGGAATGCAAACATTTTTTGCAAATTCGTCTCCAACCTTGAGAGACCGACAGGATATCTTTTACCTTCTAACTAAGCGAAATAGTGTGTTGTTTCACCAAACGAATTAGAAATACGCTATATCTTATTAGAATTTATTCTTCTGCACTGTTTAACACGCTCATTAATAATTCTTTGCGTTTGCATTCTCATAGATAAATCATAAATATCCTATCCTACAATTCCCTGTATCTTTAGCTTTCCTATAAGGCTGTCCCCAACCAGAAGAGCAGCAGCAACAACAACAACAAAGTAGTTTGTAGAGCTTACTCCCCAAGTAAGCGAAAATAATAAGAATAAACTTACCGAGTGCAATCGTCGACTCCTTCCATGAATGTCGAATAGCATTTAACCTCGATGTCAGCTGACGTTATTTTGGCTTCAGTGGTTCCAAGTTGGTTCCTAGTGGTTCATGGTGGTTCCGCCTCCTCCCAAGTTGTTTGGTTCAAACAAAACTCGTTGAAAAATCGTTTCATTACATCCCACAAAGCTGATTTTATACAAAAGCAGTTCGTTCTCCATAAAAGCAATTGAAACGCTAAAACTGATATCTTCAAACAATTACGAGTTTTATAATAGATGTCATCTTTGCGTCATACTGATAGGTACTTATCCGACGGAAATAAAAAATGTATCCATTTCAGCTGAATCGATGTTTACATCAATCAGTTCTCCAGTTCGTTTAGAAATTCTCTTAATTACTCGTCGATCACAGATATGAATGACTCGACATTTCGTCATAATAATTCCTATTAAACAAAAGCTACCTCAGATATACAGCGTTGATTTCGCAATTACGAATTTCAAAAGCTGTCATCGATTTACTTATCAATTTCTCGATTTACTTATTGATTATCGATACTAATTGACTACAAAAAATGGAATACTATATCAACTCTTTTTAGCTTTGCAAATGGTTCCTATAGGCGGACTGAAGACAACTGCTTCTTCCGGAGACGAATTTTTCACGACCGCTGATTTCTTTCAAAACGACGAATTGGCAACAATAGAGCGCGTATCCAATTTCACTTATTAGGGAACATTCTGTGTGTGTGTGTGTGTGTGTGTGCATATGTGTGTGTGTGTGTGTGTGTGTTAAGGAACTGGGTTTACCAATTTAATAAAATTCTCCATTTGATTTAGCCTCAGTATTCAATTTCAATGACGGTTTTTTCTGTCTTATTCAGAAATGGAATGACTTGAATTATCTATGTAATAATATAATAATATAATAATAATAATAATCAATAATAATAATAATAATAATAATAATAATATGTGGCGCCGTGGAGGAGGTGGTTAGGTCGTCAATAGACTTAAGTCAAGTAAGCACATTGGGGCTGGTCAGTCGTTGGATGGGTGACCGCTCTCCTCGGCGTTGATTCCTTGGGAAAAGGATCTTTACCATAATTTCCTCAGTCTACTCAGCTGTAAATGAGTACCTATCCCTGATGGGGTAGGGTCCAAGCTATGGGTTAAATAGCAAAACTCAGCAATGATGGAAAGAAATGAAGGAATAAACGACGACGACGTAAATGGTACCTCTGGCAACAGAGGAACCTTGTCCGGCAACCAGGTATTCAACCCAATTGTAGGGGAGACGGTCAGATACTTGGAGGTCGTCATCCAGCAACTGATCACCACAACGACAGCAATCAACAGCCTGAGATTGGAGCTACAGAGGCAAAAAGGAAGAAATGGACAAGAGAAGAAAATAAGGGAAATATGGAGATGCTACATCAGAAGCAACCCGACGAGAGAGGATATAGAAGAAGATTGATCAACATCTGGAATGAGAGGAATAACACCCCCAAACAGAGCAGAGGCTGGCAGACCAAGTAAGGAACATAAAGAAAAAGAACTGGCTCTCCCCACAGAAAGAGAAGAACTGGGAAAGGGAAATGTCACACGACAACGAATTACACGAAGACGAACTGAGAGACGACTTGCCAGAAGACGACAGGGAGGATGAAGTATCAAACAACGGCACACGAAGAAAACACCGACGCAGTAGCACAGAGAGGACGGAATGGGTAGAAAATATTAGACAATGGATGGAGCCAGATACAGAGAGAACAAAGATCCCTTCCATGAAAGCCTACAACACCAGAAATTAAGGGAGAAAACAAGTGAGGTCAATGAAATAATGGGCCTAATACACACCACCAGTATCACAGAAACAAATAACTTGACATATGCAGGAGCAAGATTAGTAGCAGAACTGATGGGGATTCGAACACCAACACCACCGTCACAACCAACCCAACAGAAACCAAAACAGCAACCTCCTGGAAAAAGGCGCCTGGAAAAGCAAAATCATGGTGATGAGATCTGACTTGAGTAAACTGAAAGAGATGGCAGAAAAAGGCTAAGAAGCAAGAAAACAAGGGAGGAACTCAACGAGAAATACAAAGTACAAGAGAGGGGACTAAACAACACAATAGAAGATGTAAAACAGAGGCTTAAGGCCAAAGCACACAAGATCCAACGGTACATGAACAGGAATAAGGGATACCAACAGAACAAACTATCTAAACCAACCAGAAAAGACTATACGCCAAACTAAGAGGGGAAGACAACCACCCAGAAATTCCTGAAGCCGAACCAAGTAAGAGACTATGGGAAAAACATATGGAGCAATCCGGTATCACACAACAAACATGCAACATGGCTCCAGGAAGTCAAGGAAGAAGAAACAGGGAGAATAAAACAAAGATTCACACAAGACATCACGACAGACACAGTCAGACACCAACTAAAGAAAATGCCAAACTGGAAAGCCCCAGGTCCCGATGAAGTCATAGGATACTGGCTCAAAAAAACTTCAAGGCCCTACACCCACGAATAGCAGAAAACAACTCCAGCATTGTATCTCAAATCACCAAGCACCCAAATGGATGACCACAGGAAGAACGTCCTTAGTACAAAAAGACAAGAGTAAGGGAAATATAGCCAGTAACTACAGGCCTATCACCTGCCTACCAATAATGTGGAAGTTACTAACAGGTATCATCAGTGAAAGGCTATACAAACTACCTAGAGGAGACAAACACCATCCCCCACAACACAGAAAGGCTGCAGAAGGAAGTGTAGGGGTACAAAAGACCAGCTCCTGATAGACAAAATGGTAATGAAGAACAGTAGGAGAAGGAAAACCAACCTAAGCATGGCATGGATAGACTATAGAAGCCTTCGACATGATACCACACACATGGCTAATAGAATGCCTGAAATGATATGGGGCAGAGGAAAATACCATCAGCTTCCTCAAAAATACAATGCACAACTGGAATACAATACTTAACAACGCTCTGGAATAAGACTAGCAGAGGTTAATATCAGGAGAGGGATCTTCCTTCCAGGGCGACTCACTGTCCCCACTACTCTTCGTAGTAGCCATGATTCCCATGACAAAAGTACTACAGAAGATGGATGCCGGGTACCAACTCAAGAAAAGAGGCAACAAAATCAAACCATCTGATGTTCGTGGACGACATCAAGCTGTATGGTAAGAGCATCAAGGAAATAGATACCCTAATCCAGACTGTAAGGATTGTATCTGGGGACATCAGGATGGAGTTTGGAATAGAAAAATGTGCCTTAGTCAACATACAAAAAAAGGCAAAGTAACGAGAACTGAAGGGATAAAGCTACCAGATGGGAAGCAACATCAAACACATAGATGAGACAGGATACAAATACCTGGGAATAATGGAAGGAGGAGATATAAAACACCAAGAGATGAAGGACAAACGATCAGAAAAATATATGCACAGACTCAAGGAGATACTCAAGTCAAAACTCAACGCCGGAAATATGATAAAAGCCAATAAACACATAGGGCAGTGCCAGTAATCAGATACAGCGCAGGAATAGTGGAATGGACGAAGGCAGAACTCTGCAGCATTGATCAGAAAACCAGGAAAAAAACAAATGACAATACCACAAAGCACTACACCCAAGAGCAAATACGGACAGACTATACATAACACGAAAGGAAGGAGGGAGAGGACTACTAAGTATAGAGGACTGCGTCAACATCGAAAACAGAGCACTGGGGCAATATCTGAAAACCAGTGAAGACGAGTGGCTAAAGAGTGCATGGGAAGAAGGACTAATAAAAGTAGACGAAGACCCAGAAAATATACAGAGACAGGAGAAAGACAGAGACTGGATGGCACAACAAACCAATGCACGGACAATACATGAGACAGACTAAAGAACTAGCCAGCGATGACAATTGGCAATGGCTACAGAGGGGAGAGCTCAAGAAGGAAACTGAAGGAATGATAACAGCGGCACAAGATCAGCCCTAAGAACCAGATATGTTCAAAGTACGATAGACGGAAATAACATCTCTTCCATATGTAGGAAGTGCAATACGAAAAATGAAACATAAACCACATAGCAAGCGAACGCCCGGCACTTGCACAGAAACCAGTACAAAAAGAGGCATGATTTCAGTGGCAAAAGCCCCCCTCTGGAAGCCTGTGCAAGAAACATCAGCTACCTTGCCAGTAATAAGTGGTACGAGCACCAACCTGAAGGAGTGATAGAAAACGATCAGGCAAAGATCCTCTGGGACTATGGTATCAGAACGGATAGGGTGATACGTGCAAACAGACCAGGACGTTGACGTTGATTGACAAAGTCAAGAAGGAAAGTATCACTCATTGATGTCGCAATACCATGGGACACCAGAGTTGAAGAGAAACAGAGGGAAAAAATGGATAAGTTATCAAGATCTGAAAATAGAATAAGAAGGATATGGATATGCCAGTGGAAACAAATCGTACCTATAATCATAGGAGCACTAGGCACGATCCCAAGATCCCTGAAAAGGAATCTAGAAAAACTAGAGGCTGAAGTAGCTCCAGGACTCATGCAGAAGAGTGTGATCCTAGAGACGGCACACATAGTAAGAAAAGTGATGGACTCCTAAGGAGGCAGGATGCAACCCGGAACCCCCACACTATAAATAACCACCCAGTCGAATTGGAGGAGGACTGTGATAGAGCAAAAAAAAAAAAAAAAAAAAAAAAACAAAAAAAAAAAATAATAATAATAAAAAATAATAATAATAATAATAATAATGACTTTTATCTACTGTCTTTGCAGATGTACAGAAACGACATACTTGATTCGAAATGGCCCCTAAAGGAAAACCTCGTCTCTAAAAAAAAAAAATTAAAAATCTACATAAATTACATAATGAAAAAAAAAGTTTGATGCAAGCAATTATAGAATGGCGTGAAACTGAAAGCGAATTGTACCAGTTAATTCCTCAAGCAATTACGTCATCTTTGGGAGAATGGGATAGGCCTAAAACTAAAAAAGGAATTGTATCAGTCAATAGCATTCTATACAATTTAGGCCGATAGCCAAGTACTCCTGCAATATGAAACAAATGATTAGAATAGGGTTAATAAGAGTAAGTTGGAAGAGAGCGAATGTGAACGGAGGAGGTACAGTAATAGGAATGAATGAAAGGGGTTGAAGCAGCTTAGAAACCTTAAGTATGCTTGCATGCACCGCGCGAGGAGATGCACTTAGGGTACCAACCCCTACGTGTGCTTTGGGGGCCATGAAAGCCACAGAATCCTCTCTTCAAAGCACTTGAATGGCGTCGTGTAGCGTCACATCAGAAATTTTTGAAATGCCATTCAATTATTCTGTCAACAGATCCTGGTGTTTTAAACGAGACTGACAGATTCTATGAGACTGGGGAACAGTGCGCCATTTTCCCTTTAAAAATGGTTTGATAAGGCATTTTAAAATGCAGTACGTCAAGATTTAATAGCCTTTATATCGACTAGTTTAATACAATGAAATGAAACTTTCTACAACATTTTACTTTCACATAGCAACCTACGTCAATGATCACACACTCGATAGTCAAACATTTTGTTAAAGTCTCTCTCCTCTGCTTGGCAGCCAGACAGTTCCCACCACCCCTCCCCGCTCTTTTTTTTTTCTTTTTTTTTTCTTTTTTTTTTCTTTTGAAGCTAAATTAATATGTTCAGAATCCTGACTCTAAAGACTAGGAGAGTTCATGGTCATCTGTATATGGTTTTTAGTACTTAAAGTTTTAAGTTTTTGAGGGTTCGACTTCCATATCGAGCCGAAACATGACATGAATGTCTGGCTAAACTACTAACGCATGAACGATTGCAAAACCTTTTAATATCACACCAAGGCTTTGACACAAAGGTCAAACGTCCACTGAATGCCGACTAAAATTCCAGTTGGATTCTGTTACGTAATGCATCATGATAAAACTAAATCTTCATTGATACAGTAAAAGAAAACACTCTCATATTTTACGGTGGCTCATGCATCATACCACAGTTGGCACAGGAGGACCTTCAGATCACAGCAGAGACAAGATCCCAGAGGGGGGAGGAATGCTTTATTCACTTAACCTCCGATTGGCAAAACCTAAAAAATGCAAAGGTTTGACGATGATTTCAACAAATACCTCTCATTACCTGGCCAGCTTCACCTTTACTTGGTTTGGTTAAGATAATTTTATTTATGTATAAGTCAATGAATATCCCTGTAAGGAACTGCTATTAAGACGATAACATTCGTACCAAACATTAAAAAGTACCAAGCCACAGAACAGGCTACAGTTTATTTGCAACTAACTTTGCAATGTCATGAACTCGGCACATAATAGCAAGCTTGCTCTTTGACGACATTAACAAAAGTAGTTTAATTTTCGCGAGTTCCAAGGCAGTCCTACCAACCCTGCAGGACTCCATCTATTGCAAGTTCATGTAACGACACTTAAACCACGTTATTTTTCCATATGTGAACAAAGGGCATTCCTTTGAACTCATCCTCGGAACTATCACACCAGATGCCGTAAATATCCAGTGGCTGTTTAAGTGACTACATCTCGCTATTTGGGCACTTGGCACCAACTCTGCCAATACGAAATTAAACACAGCGCAGAAACCAAATACCTATGCTGCCCAAAGTCACGTACGATGTGAACGACACCAAACTTTATTAGAATTTTTTTCAAAACCTTCAAGGTTTGGCGGCAGCCATTAACACTGATACGTCCAGCTCGTCTCGAGCAAGACAGACGAACAATAACCTGTCAAGACTCAAGATCACTAGCCGTAACTATGGCGGTGAACTTTGTCGGAAACTAGACCTACGTTAATTAGCGTCAGATTTGTCTTTATATGTTAATTAATATACAATTTTCGTTTATATAATGAAAAGTAAAATGAGACTGAAATACGTGCAAGGCCGTTAATATTCCCAAAACAGTGATTCAGCTTTCGACTCACAAAGTTTTCTTTGAACTGTTCCTGGAGTTTAAACGAGAGAGAGAGAGAGGAGAGAGAGAGAGAGAGGAGAGAGAGAGAGAGAGCGAGAGAGGAGAGAGAGTCTTCACTCAATAAATCCTAACTAATCTCTAATAAAAACCGAAGGAATACCGGATTAGGTCTTTCTTCGAAATCCCGGGCTACTGGAATAAAAGGTGGGCGTGGCAGAGGCTTCGAGCTGTCAAACTCGCAAACGGCCGATGAAAAGACTCATTAAATCTCTCTTCTTCATTTCTGATGATAAAAGATACAAAGATGCACTAATGCTAAAAAGCTTGTGCTTAACGTGTGCTTACCCGCATGTGTAAGATTTCCCAACAACTATCACCTACTACGTAGCATCTATGGATCCTACCGAGAAACTGGTGCAAGAAAATTATGCTAAACACAAGCGTCCCTTTGTACTTTGGCGACCATCATTGAAAGCGTAATACTACTACTGCAATCCCACTCAAATTGATCATTTTGAATATACAGTCTAGAGCCTGGATTCGTAACAACGCCTAACTAACTATGGACATTTTTAAGTAGGGTCCCCACTGGAAGCCTTCATCGTCTGCCATCTGGTATAAGCAGGCAATGGACTCGTGATCACGGTTGTTCCCACTATTTAAGGAGAATGTTGCAAATTCGTGATTATCATCCAGCAGGTTGTTAGTCAGGTCACTTTAGTTACAGAATGACAGATAATGCTAAGAATTTGGTGATACTGTTTCAGTGAACACTTGGCCGTTGATTACCGATGTTGGCCAAATTGAGCAGCTGCAAATAACCTCATTTTCGTGTGAATGTTTAGACGCTGATAATGACATTTAAGGGCCGTGTCATCTCGAGCCTTGCTATTTCGATTTCCATAACTTTAATTTGATTTCTGCACTTTCATATTTCTCAGTTTAGGGTTTCATAGCACAATAAATCAAGATAGTTGGCTCTATTCCCCATTATGTAAGTTATAAAAGGTCTGCATGACCTCGTCTGTGTCGGTTCAAAGAGCCCAGATATACACAGCAAGCCTCTTTTTCCCTTCAATACCTTAGTCAAATTAAGACGAAAGCTTTGCTTTGGACCCCGAACCACAAGTACATTGGAGATCCTCGCAATCCACAGAAATTTGCCACATGTTAATTTCTCAAAAAGTAAACTACAATGGTCTTCCAGCTTCTACAGACGTCATATGACGCCCTGCAGAAAAACTTGGCAAAAGTGCCAAAATTCTCAATACCATGACCACAATACCCCTTTCCATGACAATATAAATATTCCTGATGGTCATTCTAATCTACAACATCAAGAATATGACCCAAGAAACTCCATATTCTTACCAGTTCTTAGCTCTTGTTTAGGAACGAAACCGTCCTCCGGGCTCCGGCTCCGACTTGTCACCTAGACACTGAGCCATCTACCGTCAGGGAAGGAATTGCTTTGGCCAATCAGAGGCCTCAACCATACACAAGGTTTCTGTCGCCCTCTCTCATTGGCTATGGGGACCGTTCTTCCCTTTGATGTCTAACATATATAGAAATACTTTTATAAACGTGTAAGCACATACATGAAAAATAAAAGGCCAGTTAACAAATGAATAATTGTAGAAAGGGAGGATAGAACAACAAGAGAAGAGATAAAAATCTAATCAGAAAATCTCAAACCAGCCATATCCCAAATATGCAAAATGTACATAAATGTATATTGAAATTTAAATCTGCTTCTATATGTTTTTATTTGACCCCTCCCCCCCAACACACATACACAGTTCAGAGTATGTGGCCATCCTGAGTTTATAACCAGAACACGAAGCATTTGAAAGACTTAAGTGTCTGGGCAAATTTTACTTTGAACTTTGTTGCCACATTAAAAAACATCTAATATTATATGCATTGTAGGAAAAGTGAGGTCTTGGAAACTGCAGAGGAATTCTACAGGACTTCAAATTCCTAAAGGTATCACCTTCATTGGACTTTTAGTATGCATCCACACACATACACACACACACACAAACATACATACACTCAAACAATTAGCCAAGGTGATAGTATAAGAGATTTCATCATATATTACTGATACGACACTTAATTCAAAAAACACAGAAACCAAAATATCCAATAAACACTTGGATATTTGTGCACCCAACCCTCTCTGTTGACAAAGAGGCAAAAGCATGGAAGGAATGAAGGACCTCTGGACTCGGCCTTACCAACAGAGACGTATTCTGAAGCTAAGACAGGAGATCCTACTGAAATAATTTGCTGATCAAAATCATAGATATTTCTTATTTTAATTCCTTATTGCTTCTTCTGATCAGGTGGTAGCCAGCTAGATACTTCAGTTCAAAATCAGGAAGAGTCTGCTTTGCCCTAGATCAATATGTTGCAATTCAGTTTTCACAAGAGTCTATTTTGATACAAAACAACAATTCATATTCTTTTTCCGACCCACAGAAATTCAGTACATTACGTAAATCTTGAATACGAACCCATCAAATATGTGAGCGTTATTAGTAAATAAATGATCAACTTTAGCAATCGGAGGAACTTCACTGATATTCAGAGAGAGAGAGAGAGAGAGAGAGAGAGAGAGAGAGAGAGAGAGAGAGAGAGAGAGAGAGAGAGAGAGAGCGACATGCTCTGTGAAAAAATTAAAAGGAATTTTTTTCTGGTCCCGAACGAAATAGAATTATAGATTTATCTCTGTCCATGAGCCCGAGAAATAAATAAATAAATAAACATGTAAATAGAGAGATAATTACACAAATAAATAATTAAATAAACAAATAATTAAATAACTGAATAATAAGCTAATTCATTGACCTACCTATTTATTCTCCGAGCCGAAAGAATATTATATCATCTCTGTAGCAAGAACAGATTCCATTATACCTCTCAATAGGAGCAACTGCTGCTCCTTTGATGATGACCTCAGGATGCAAGATGACTTCAAGTGACCATTGAGGTGACGACACATATTGTGACTACCACAGGCGATGTACCGACTGGACTTGACTTGTTTACCGAAGAAAGGTTCCACGGCACATGTGGAATGTTCATCGACTCTCCGGAGTGGCTGTAGTAAGTTTGTTTCTGGTGTTGTCCAGGATATGAATGTGTTTGTCTGTGGTGGACAAAACAATATCGACTCTGATGGATGATTCGTTCTGTGGGTCCTGAAGTGAAAACCGCTTCGTTAATTGAATTGGATGAATAAAATATTCACGATAACAGTAAACTTCCATTTCAGTTTTACTTCTACCTGTGAAGGGAATAGGAAAGAAAAAAACAAGGCTTAGTTAATATTATGGAAAAAATTCTATACGTTAGATCATATTTATGGAAAGATTCTGCACTTAAGACACAATATATAGAAAAATTCGATTTGTAAGACGAAATACAAAGTAAACTCTGACACGTGATTACCGTATACTGGAAAATTCCAAAGGTCAAGATATAATGAAATTGTTAAACAATTCTGTTCTAGTTGTTCACCCAACACCGAACTAGTTCTGCGCACTTGGCGCCATCTCCAGACACTGCACAAGAAAGACTCCGACCGCACCCTTGAATCAGGCAATAAAACCATTTGTTTCCAAAAAGCCCCAACTGAGGTCACGGTTGAACAGCAAACTCTCGGAGAGGGAAAAGAGGAGGTAACATCGAATGAAAAACTGAACAGAAAAAAAAAACGATGAAATAAATAACGGAGACCAAAGCTGTATACTGTCATTGGTGTCTACATCAACCTTCAGGGGCGATACGAATATCATTACTTTACTGAAATATTTCCACTAGGGATTAGTATGAAATCCGAGAGTTTGTCCCCGAGAGAAATGTGGTTTTTGAGGTCATCAGATCTCCAAATTGTGAAGGAGTCATAATGTACAAAATAAATGAAGGGAGAGAAAACCTGATGTCAAATTATGCTTTTACAGATACGTGAAAAATTGAGTGTCTACTTAAAAGAGATGGGAGCTTATTCTAAGCCTAAAAGCAATGAATCTTACTGTTAACTTATAAGCAACATAGCCTAGGCCTATAGGAACAGCCTAAATTCGATGGGTGGGCAAAAACGTAGTCCAAGGGTGAAAATACATTTTGTAGTTTCATGAAAAGAGTCAAGCACTCTTGCAATTATGAACGTCTTGATATTTTGGAAACCATCTACCTTCTGAAGAGAACTACTAAGTCTAGAGGTCACTCTGTAGAGGGTACTTCTAAGGTGTATTGTCAACACATGCCACTAGTGCCATCTGTTGGAGGAAAGTAACATTCCAAATTTATTTCCCATTATTTCAAAGACATTCTGATGTGGGCAAAGTCATTTCGAATCACCTTTTCTTTTACCTGGACACTAATCAAAGAGTCTGTTTTATAGGACGTCCAAGAAAGTTGATTACATATGTCAATCAAATCATAAAACTATGTCATATTAGTAACTGAAATTAACTTGGCCATTTCTTTTGTTTCCAAAAGTTTGAAAGCAACAAACTTCTCTGAGTAAACTGTAAAGAAAGCTTCCTCTGAAACCCAAGGGAAAGAGTTTCATTACAATAAACTACAATAAAATAACTTTATTCTGTGGATGTTCCTCCTCAGAGGCTGCTTCCGTGGAGGGAGGCAGGTTCCCTGCCAGGCTGGGGAAGAAGGCATGGGGAGGGAGGCCCTGAACCACAAGTAAGAGTGAGGGGCAGCAAGGCGCCCTGTAGAAACCATCCCTAAAGGGCACCTTTGCCAGGGAAACATTTATCAACTTATAATAATGATTATAAAAGTTGATAGTGATGGTGATGGGCGACGTTTATAATAATATAATAGTAATCGTTGATAGTGATGTTGGAGAGGTTCTAACCTCCTGACAAGGGACTGTGGACAGGAGGGTATTTTAGGGGGAATAATTCAACCAAAAGCCTCTTTATAATCATGAAGAATGAAGGTACCTGGGTAGCTTCTAATGGACGGTACGTCACGTCCCTGGGGTCGGGACCTAAACCCTTACATGACCTTTGTTTTTGAAGGTATAATTGGATCTACTTTCCTGTTGTGGGCCTCATTAGGAATGGAATGGAATGGAATATGAAATTTAGGCTTGAAGCCAAGCACTGGAATCCATAGGGGTTATTCAGCGCTATAATGAAAGTGGTTTGACATGAATATTTATGTTGATGATTTTATAAACTAAATAAATACAGGCGATTTTAAAATTATGATAAAAACGGATATCTGTCATAAAAATTATAACTTCGCATTTCGTGAGTGCAAACAAGAGTAAAAAACTTATACATACATATACCATACACATACTTATATTCATATAAGTATGCTTATATAAACAACTTTAGTGTATACACTACACTTTGCAACGTACTGGGTGGTCAATATTAAATTTCATTAAAAAGGTTAATGTCTCTAAGGAAATCCAACAATTCTATTAACAGCTACATCCGGACCAAGCAGTTCTACTATATCCCTGCCCACTAACCCATGTCTCTGTCGTGCCGCAGAATACCTATGGCAATGGCATATAATGTGTTCCACAGTAAGAGGAGAGTCACACTGCATACAGACTGGAATCGGTGGGTCAATCGAGTATGGCCAATTCTTAGACGACATAATACAGTTTCTACCCTACGATTTTGTTGGAAACCAGAGGGCCAATGTTCAATACTTTGCCGGATCTTCCTGTACTTTTTGTTGTTGGTCAGATGGGGAGACGACCAACGTGCTTGCCATTTATTTTTAACATATGAATGAATAGTCCATTTCATGTCAGTGGAAGGAATATGGTGGAAGAGAATGTCTTCTTTATTAATGACATCTCTTGCTTCATGGTCAGCAAGTTCGTTACCAGCAATACCCACATGGGAAGGAACCCAGCAAAAATGGACAGATTTGAATTTGGAAGCAAGCCTATATAACCATTCTTGAATACGTTGAACAATTGGATGTTTAGGGTTATACTGCTGAATGGCCATGAGTGCACTATAAGAACTCTGAGTAAATGGTGAAATTATTACCCTGTAGAGTAGAAGCAATCTCAAGAGATTTGGCTAATGCAGTTAATTCAGCTGTAAAAATGGATGCATTATTTGAAAGTCTGCCCACATACGAGTTATTACTATGAACAATAGCACAACAAACACCACTTGATGTCTTTGATCCATCAGTGAAAAGTTTAACAGAACCCGAAAGCTTTCGGTCATGATCAAGAAAACAAGCCTTCACTTCTTGGACATTAACAGCATTTTAACCACAGTTTTTTTACAGACCGATGGTTCTGGGGTCAACCAAGGAAGCAGCTTAGAGCAATGTATTGCCTTAATTTTTTGGTCTTTAATAGGCGCACTGTCAATTGCAGCATTAATTCTCACATTGAAAAGGCTTGGATGCTCTAGCATTTGCAAACTGCTGTGAATCGTTTTGTTTAAGGAATGCTGCTGCCGGGTTTTCTGGGGAACCTCTTAGTTTGAACAAATACCGCAGTCCCAGTTCCTCTCGACCTAAGTCTAGAGGGAGCTCTTCTGTGTCGGTATATAAGCTTTAAACTGGAGATGTTTTAAATGCTCCAGAACATATTCTCAGACCAGCATGATGAACTACATCCAACTCCTTAAGCTTGCTTGCACTTGCTGAAGAGTAGACTTGGCAACCATACTCAAGCTTTGATTTACATAAAGAGTCATATAAACCGTAAAAAGTGACCTCTTATCAGCAACCCAATTAATTAAAACCTGAAACTACTTTTAAAATATTAAGGGGACTTCTTCACCTTAATTTTCAGAGTCAATATGACTGACCCCATGTTAGTTTCTTATCAAAAATAATTCCTAAAAACCTTCACCTCCTCCTCATATGGTATTAGTGTTTCTTTCAGCCTAATATTTGGGATGGTTTCCTTTCGGGTACACCTAGTAAAATCGAACTGCCACAGTTTTATTAGGGGAGAATCGAAAACCATTGTCATCAGCCCAGTTGCTGATTGCATTAACTGACTTTTGCAGAAAATTACAAGCTGCAATAGCATCATAACTAGTGACATAAATAGCAAGGTCATCCACAAACAAAGATGTCTTTACTGGAGGAGACACATTCGACAATGCTATTTATAGCCACAGCAAATAAAGTGACACTCAACACACTGCCTTGTGGGACACCCCTCCTCTAGCTCAAAGGCATTAGACAAGGTGTTTCAATTCTCACTTTAATGAGTCTATCACTTAGAAATGACCTGACGAAATTTAACATATTACCTCGTATTCCCATGTCATGAAGCTGCTTAATTATACCTAAACACCAAGTAGTGTCATAAGCTTTTTCAAGGTCGAAGAAGACTCCTATAGTCATGACAGCGTTTTGAGGAAACTTGCGTGAATTTGGTTGATAATTTTATTAGTGGGTCCACAGTGGAACGATTTCTCCTGAATCCAAATTGGACAGATGATAACAAACCATTTTTTCTAGATGCCACATCAATCTAGAATTCACCACTTTCTCAAACAATTTGCATACACAACTTGTAAGAGATATTGGCCGATAGCTTGTAGGAAGATGAGGATCTTTCAATGGTTTCTTTATGAGAACAATGATTGCAATCTTCCAAGAAGGGGGAAGAATACCAGTTTCCCATATTTTGTTAAAGATTTTAAGAAGATAAGATTTAGCCGATTCTGGGAGATTTTTCAGCATGCTATAAAGAATGTTATCATTCCCAGGGGATGCTGATACAGATGATGACAGAGCATCCCTTAATTCCCTCAAAGTTAACTTGGAATTATAAAATTCACCATTTCCAGAATTTAAATCAAGGGAAATGGCTGAATTCCTAATATTCTGGAACCGAATTGAATAGTTCCTGGAACTTGATACTTCGGAGAAATGCTTACCCAGTTTTTCAGCAACTTCATTAGGCTTGGTGACAAGGTCTCCATTGATTTTCAAACTGAGTATTGGTGTTGGAACATACTTGCCACTTAGCTTTATAATCTTTTTCCAGATCAATCTGGTTGGGGTCTTGGAATTTATATGCCATTTATAAAAAAAAGCCAGGATTCTCTTTTTACTTTCTTAAAATATTTTCGCTGTTTTGCCATAGCTCGTTGGTAAATAGATTTTGCTGTTGCAGACTGATTGGATTTATAACGCCTGTAACACTTCCTGGTAATTTTCCTCAAATTACCACAGGTTTTATCCCACCAAGGGACAGCAGGCCTGTGTGGTTTCCCTTTGGTCTTAGGTATTGAGTTTTCAGCACTATTCAATATTTCGGAGGCAAAGTACTCATAAGCCTTTATATGGCATTTGAAGGATTCAAATTCCTGGGATAGGTTAATGCCTTCTTGAAATTTTACCCAATCTGCTTCCTTTTCCTTCCATTTGATAGGATAAATCGAGGGGGCATTTCTCACAAACTTAAGATGAATGGGAAAGTGATCACTGTCATATAGAACTCATCTACAGACCATTAAAATCAAGATAGAGAGAAGAAGAGCAAATACTTAAGTCTATAGCAGATGAACCACCTGTGTAGAGATTATGGTATGTCATAGTACCATCATTAAAAAGTGTAAGATCATTATTATTAACAATGTCATCAATGATCCTACCCTCTGTGTCTAAAAAATCTCCACCCCAAAGTGGATTGTGAGAATTAAAATCACCAAGTAGTAAAAAAGGAGGAGGAAGTTGATTGATTAAACCTTGAATGTCCCCAAGAGTGAACCTACGTCTTGGGGGGAAGGTAAAGAGAGCAGATTGTGATTTCATGGTCAAAAGTAGCCCGGATAGCAATTGCTTGAAGCTGGGTGTTCAAGGGAACCATAAAATGTTGCAATGCTTTAGTAATAATTATTGCAACACCTCCATGGGCGCGATCCCCATCAGTGGGGTTCATTTTGTAGATTTCATAGTTTTACACCTGGATTGTATACTGAATCCCCCAATTTAGTTCTTGAGACATAAAACCCTGGGTTATGCTCACTCAGTAATACCTTTAATATTTCTGAACGAGTCCTTATCCTTTACAGTTCCATTGTAAAATGTCCAAATTGAATTTTAGTGCTAGGATTCCTACCAATGGAAATTCTATATTGATCTGTACTAGTTTTTTTGTTTATTTTCCTTATGGGACTTTATAAGAGTTTCTTTAGATTGTCTTGAGATATGTGGCTTATGATCATGTTTTTTATTAGCTTTTTGATATGGAGGAGAGTGGACTTCCACTACTATTTTCTTTTTATCCAAGGAACTTGATTCCTTGGTTGTTTCAGGGGCAGGAGCATCTTCACTTTTGATACATTTTTTATGGGGTTTGGATATCTCCACCCTTTGAGCAGGTGGAGGAGATGATGAAGGAGTTCTCTCTCTCTTTGGCCCTCTAGTTTGTTCTTGTTCCATTTCCTCATGGGTTTCTTGCTGAAGAGATGGAACAGACACAGGGAAGATTTCATCAACTGGAGAGGAGTCTATAACAGCAGGCACATCTTTCTTGGATAGGGGTGCTTCAACCCTAGCCGGCCTGTCACCTAGATCAGATGACTGGGTTTCAGTAGTTCTAGGTTTTACTGCAGGTAGAGGTGCTTTAGTTTTCATAGGGCTACAGAATTTAGAGCTATAGCATAGGTCTATGTCTGACCAATTAACTTCCTGGCGTAACTAATACTTATATGTTCATCATTAGCTTTACATATAGCTGCCTCTTCATATTTATGTTGACTGCACTTTATATTGAATGGGGTATGATTCTCTTCACAATTAATACATTTTGGATGTTTTGAACAAGGACCATGTTCAGGAGCCGAGCAATTATTACAAACTTTATTGTTTTTACAGAATCTGGATGGATGGCCATATTGAAAACAGTTGTAGCACTGCAGAGGTTTGGATAAAAATGGTTTGACTTTGACCCTTTCGTTTCCAAAATTGATGTACGATGGTACATCAGAGTCCTCAAACGTTATACAGAAGTTGGACTGATTTCTAATATTTCTCTTTCTTTGTCAGTTCACAAAGGTCTCTACCAACCACATTGGAGGTTTTGTGTCTTTCAAAAGTGTCATCGTCATTCAAATTTGGCTGAGCCACTTGTACCCATTGTGATGGTCTGTAAATATCCATATTTTTTAGGGGCCCTGTCGGTCAGTGCTCCCTTGACATGTCAAATCTTTTACAAATTGTTATGTTATTGATACTGCTGCAGGCTTTGAGTGCAGCTTCATGTTTTTTCAAAAGTCAGCCATGCCTCCCATTTTTTCTCACTTTCATCGTAGTTCATCCTCAATTCTTCTATTTTGCCATAACTTCCAAACGAAACAGAGAGCGTCTCATAGTCATATTCCAAGGGAATGTGCTTTACATGCAACACCCTCAAACTATCCACTGTTCCCACAATGGTTTCTTTTCAATTTGTGATGACTATTCTGAGAGGTAGTACCACCACTGGAGCATTAAACCATATCCACGGTCAAGTTCATGTCACGGTCGTCATCTGTGCCAATTCATCATCAAAGGACCAGGGGTACTAGAATCCTTGTGTTACTAGTCATAAAAGCTTTATATTTTAAAAAAATTAGAAAAATTAAACCTGTAAAT
>NC_087214.1:14878667-14883667 GCF_015104395.2 Macrobrachium nipponense | reverse complement strand
GAGTTTGAAAACACTTTGATGATGTTTCTATTTTGAGAAATATTCAAAAGAAAATGTCTTTGAAATTAAAACTGTCCAAATCCTATTGTCATATTGAGAGAGAGAGAGAGGGAGAGAGAGAGAGAGAGAGAGAGCAAGATATATGAATTGAGCCGTAAAAGTTGTGTTCTATTTTGTTTTTTTGTTTCATGACTTTTATTTATACAAAGCTTGAATAATCAATTTTTTGAAGAGCGTCGTTGGTATCGCGATAATAACTAATATATGTTATTCTTATATAGGTAACATTCGTTTGAAATATATCAAATAATATCGACAGTTAATGTTTCACATAACGGGGTTTATAGCGCATGTTTCCGACTCCGCCCCCTCTCTCCCCCTCAGACACGGTGGCCAGACAGTTACTTACCGGACATATGCGTCCCGGACATTTGCGTCCCGACAGTTTTGTGTATCTGGACATTTGCGTATCTGACATTTGCGTACCATGACTTTTTCAAAGATTATTACCCACAATATAAAAAAGCAAAGGTAGTAATCACATCTAATATCAAAGGGTTAAACGAAATAGATTTGTTGGAATTGCAAATTTATTTTAGGTTTAAAAAAAAAGATATTACAAATTTAGCAAAAAGTATAATAATTAAAGGTAAAAAATATTAAATTTCAAGTTTAAAAAAAAATATTCAAAATGTATGAATACTGAGCTATCCCCTTTTGTCTCCGTCGACGTCTATTTCTTCCCATTGATGAAAAAACATGGCAGTTTTTGAAATGGAATTACTCATCTTCTTTAGCGATCGTTTCTCTGATAAGACTTCTTGATGGTTCATATGTTGACACTGAAAGAAGTTTTTTCAAATGGGACATAGCTTCTTGTGCTCTGACTTCTGCAGCTGAGGAGCCATGATAAATGCTCATTGGGGCGCGCCGTAACTGCATCGTTCACTGTATGAATTCTTGCTTTACAAGTTTTGCACTACACACCTCCAGTTATGTTTTTTTTGTTTCATCGGAGTTTTTCTTATGATAGTGGTAGCTGTATTTTCCTCGTCTACAAATATTTTTCCACAGTGTTAGATTTCCGGAACTTAGCCTTGATTTCCGAAATAAGAAATAATGTACGAAAACCTAATTCCAATAGATGTTTTGTGGGTACACACCGCTGGGGAGAACTGGAATTGCTTTTATTATGGTACCTATCCATTCAGCTTGTTTACCAAGCAACTCTTGTGTTTAATTCATAGTAACAACCCTTTTGCTTTAGGGAAAGATTGTTATTGTTAATTATATTTATTGAGAGAGAGAGAGAGAGAGAGAGAGAGAGAGAAATAAGGTAAGTCAAAATAATACTGGAGGTACGCAAATGTCCAGGTACGCAAATGTCCAGGTACGCAATGTCCAGGTACGCAACTGTCCGGGACGCAACTGTGCTAAAACCCTCAGACACCCCAGGGCTGAATATAACTCT
The DNA here is from genome assembly GCF_015104395.2 of Macrobrachium nipponense. Taxonomy (NCBI): domain Eukaryota; kingdom Metazoa; phylum Arthropoda; class Malacostraca; order Decapoda; family Palaemonidae; genus Macrobrachium; species Macrobrachium nipponense. The sequence continues at coordinate 14,882,196 of NC_087214.1, read as the reverse complement.
TCCTCTCAATTATGCATGAATTCGTTAATTATTCCTTATTTCTACATTCCCATTCAGACAGAGGGATAATGACAGCGACTGCAAGACGGACACTGACCCGTGAGAAAGCACTATATAGGACTATACGTAGGTTTGGAAACTTTCCTGGATGACCTGTAGTGGGTATCGCTTACAGTATGCCTTGTGGGTATTGCTTCAGACGGTAGTAAATCAGTGACCAATGGGTAAGATCAAGTGCTGAAGGTTACAGGAGGCCTGTTGTGGACTACAGGACTCCAAACCACCTAACAGGACAGAGAGAGAGAGAGAGAGAGTCAAGTTAGACTGGTTGGAGGTTGTATGATCTCCGTGATGTATGACGTCATCGGGAGGGCTTTGTGTGGATATATTATATCGTTCCATATACTATATGCCAGTTGTTTACTTACTGATTGATTAAGAGGCCTTTTACATCCTCACAGGTTATATTTACATAGACGGGGAGCCTTTTCTTAGTCACTGAGGAAGACAGACTTTGGTTGCTCTTATTTCCATAATATAACACGCAAACACATCCATTATGAAGTACGTATGCAACTATGTATCATTTTATCTTATGTATGGATAAAATAGTATGTGTGTATATCATAAAAAGGACAATTCTTGGAATACATGATAGAAAAACCCATTATGAAACATTTAAAACAAAAAGCAAGAACGATCAAATGGACACATCACAAGTGTATGAAGACATCTTATCTAACAATGAAGTCTTTGTGATTTTGACAATGATATGAAGTCCTTCAATGAATGATAGTGACAATCAATTACTCTTTGTGCTGCTGATGAAAAGCAAATCACCAATGTAATGAAATTCATGAGGCCAAAATGAAGGAATATTTCCAAAGACATCTGCAAGTCTGGAGACGTCTTCGTCTGAATGATCAGTCCCGGGGGGGCGGGGGACGGGATTTTCAGTTAACGTCACTTGCCTTTTTCAACGGTTCCACTGACGTCGTTCACTAAATGTCCCTTAATCTGTAAGAAGTCCTCCTTATCCCTTACAAAACTCCCAGGAGGAAGAGGAGGAGGTGCACTGTAGGCATAACTGAAGGTTCTTTGCAGCATCCCATCCATGGCCCCCCTGTGGCTGCAACCCCATTCATTCCTTTTACTGCCCCGCCCCTCCGTTCGTTTTGTCTTCTTCCATTTTGATATCCTGAACCCTCTCCCAACAATTGATTGGTGGCTGGTCTCCCCTCCCCTCCTCTCTCTCTCTCTCTCTCTCTCTCTCTCTCTCTCTCTCTCCTGAATCTATTTGTCTGTAAAATAGAACTAATTTTTGGAGAGAAAACAACCGAAATCCATTTACACAATTCTAGGCCTAAGTCGTTTTTTTTCTCCTGTGTCATTCATTATTGAATATAATATTGGAGAAAGAGTATTTCCTCTCTCTCTCTCATCTCTCTCTCTCTCTCTCCTCTCTCTCTCTCTCTCTCTCCTCCGAATGAGAAAAAATAGAGCGTCATCTTTACGGTGGATGGATGTTGATACAATGGTGATGAGTGATGTTGTTGGTGCTGATGATGGTCGTGGTGGTGATGAGAGTGATGGTGATGGTGATGAGAGTGATGATTATGATCTTAAATGGGTGGTAGCGAAGAGAGTGATGATGATGATTATGGTGGTGATGAGAGGGACGATGAAAGTGATTGTGATGATGATGGTGGTGATGACGATGATGATGATGATAGTTTTGGTAAATTTTGACAAAGTAGTAAAATCCACAGATTTATTCCAAAAATGTGCGTTGTTATGGGACCCTGAGGTTCCAACCTGGGAAGAAATTCCCGAGGGTCGAGAGAGAGAGTGAGAGAGAGAGAGAGAGAGAGAGACAGAGAGAGAGAGCCAGCCCCTTCACCATGTCGGGGGAATTTTTTGAGGAGTTTTTTTTCATCTTGATGCAATGGGTACCTTAATTTTTCACTTCGTTTTCGATATCTGGATGAAATATTGCGATAATGATGTGTCTGAACACAGAACGAGTCGTAGTAGTGATGTCACACGGCCCCACTATCTAGGCACGATGTCCTGTCCGGGAGGCATATTCCCGGACTGCACTGAGGCTTCGGCCAGGCCCCTCCAGGCTCCTCCCCTAGAGCACTGTGGGCGGAGATATCTCACTCCCCTAGCAGACGACGCATTTATTTTCGCTCCATCATGCTGCCCTCTTCGTTTTTTCCTCCATCATTAGCTTATTTTGTTGTGTTTTTATTATTTTTATGTTGTGTAAACATGAATTGTGACATATATCCATATTTTACGATAGCAATATGCATAATTTACTGTATAAATCAATATTATTCATAAATTTATTGTAGTATTCTGCTAGCCAAAGTTCTTTAGCGAAAGTGTTTACAATGTGAACGGATGCTTATGACAATTACACGAATATGTACACTTTTCATCGTAATTGAAGCTCAAATTTGACAGTTAAATGGTGTTTCCAGATGATATTATACACATTTACTTGATTAATATGAGTAAATAGTCAAATGACTGCACATTTAATAGGAAAGGAACTTCGTTTTCCTAAACCTGAAGTTTTGTTTACATTCGTTAGCTGACGTGTGGCCTAACTTCTGTTTTTCTCTTACTACTATGTACGAGAAGGAATTTGTAAATGAATTTTTGTTTTTCAATAGAGTAAACATCACATTTAGTAATAAACACAATGTTGAATTTACTAATGGCTAAAATACTTTATATAGTTTTGTTTTTACCAGTCAGCTAACTTTGCCCTTTTGATTTTTATCTCTAACTGCTTGTGGTAGCCTAACCTTTGAAATTTTGTTTGTCTTTTCTTTTATGAGACATATAAGGTGAAAATTCAGTCAAAGAAGGGGGCTGTGTCAATGTAGAATATATGTATGGGGGGGGGGGGGGGGGGGTGGGGGGGGGGGGGGGGGGGGCGGGGTTAGATGATGCGTTTTCAACTTTGCTCAACATATCCTTTACAAAAGAAAGAGGAAAAGATGGTACCAACCCATTTGGCACCTAGTAGTTAATGCTGCATTTGTAGACTCAAACATATGTTACAATATTCAGAATCCCACTAATAACGCTTGATAAAAGAATCGGGGGAACATGATTGACACTGGGTTAAGCTGTAAAGGGAGCAAAACTCAAGGGGTAGGCATTCAAATCCTATGGAATGTAGGTTAAGAAAGGCATTTTCCAGCACAGTATGACGACCAAAAACCACAAGCCCCAATGTATTGTAGGCTATACCTTACCAAAGAATTGGTTTAAAGAAAGATAATGGTTCATGTAAAGAGAAGCAATCCTATTTTTTTTTATGATCAGTGTTTTGAAAAACGACCTTTTCTTTTGTATCATTCCAATGTTTTGAGACATCATACCTATCAAGTGCACTAAAGGCGTGCCAATGTGGGAAAATAAATGTGTAGGCATTGATGAATTGGGAAAAGGAATGTTAGTGAAATTATTAGTCATATATGAAAAGGAATTTTTACCCTTGCATACACTT
>NC_087214.1:14804777-14878167 GCF_015104395.2 Macrobrachium nipponense | reverse complement strand
CTAGCTCATTTCAAAGCACTATCAATAAAACATAAACTAAATGGGTATCTATCTCAAACGAAGGTTTCTTGTGGGCGAAGAGGGACAATCCCGAGAAAGTTAGCATGGTTCGACTTACAGTTCTGTCTGCGTGCGAGTTGTACTGACGTCCTTAGAGACGACAGAGTTACGTACCTTGACCCTGGAATACAAAACAAAAAGAACATTAGCCTCACATGATATTCAAACTTTTACTGTCGCAAGCTAAATAGACAGTGAAAAATAAGCCAGTAAATATGTAAACAGTATATGATGAAATTATATTCTCAGTGGTTTTTTTTTTATGAAACTCAAATAAAAATGGATAAATCTATACGAAGGTTACCGATTGCCTTTAAAAAGATATTAGTATAATTAAAAGAGAGAGAGAGAGAGAGAGAGAGAGAGAGAGAGAGAGAGAGAGAGAGAGAGAGAGAGAGAGAGAGAGAGAGAGAGAGAATCCATACCGATATAATTATATGTGTTTAGAGTCAGATTTTTATTTTTGTCCCTGTGTTCAACACTGACTGTTTAGTTATTTTAGCCAGTTACTCAATTAATTTACACAGTTACACAATTGATTTAGACAGCTACTCAATTAATTCTGTGAATTTGACATTATTTTTGACATTCAACATTACAAAATGGACTTTGAATAAAATGATAATAATATGAAAATCCACCACTGTCAAGCTGTAAATAATGGCCTTACTATATGTAGATATTATCAGGACAATTGAGACATCAGTATTGGTGTAATACAAGTTAAAGCGTTGACGTTTTTCCAGCCAATAAGTAAAAAATGAAAAAAAAAGTTAATTAAGTTGTCAATTTTGTTTATCAAGACCGAAAACTTAGACTTTGAGAAGAGATGGAAAGTTTCTCACTAACTTATTTCTCTCTTTCTCTTTCTTTTCTGACATTTTAGCAACAATTCAGTTCAAAATATCAGTTTCAGGAAATACTCAAAATTTCTTATCAGAAAAGAACCGATGCTATTTTTTTTTAAATATTTTTTGAGTCAATCATTTTTTGTCAACAATTTATTACGTCAGCCGAACTTTTTTTGACTCAGTTTAAGTTTAAAGAGGAAATGGGTCAGTAGTAAATTTCCCTTCGCCTCAGAGTACGAGAGACAAGAATGAAATATTGGATTAAGGAAACAGCTCTCTCTCTCTCTCTCTCTCTCTCTCTCTCTCTCTCTCTCTCCTCTCTCTCTCTCTCTCATCTCTCTCATGTTCCCTTCGTCTCTCTCTCTCTCTCGATCTCATTAACATCTCTCTCTCCTCTCTCTCTCTCTCTCTCTCTCTCTCTCTCTGTCAAAAACCTTCGAGGTATTAATTCTAATCTTGAGAACTTTGTTTCACAAACGTTTCAATTTTTTGACCCGTTTTCAAAGAAAAGTAAATATCTTTCAAACTGAAACAGTTTAAAATAAACTCTTATTTCGATTTGTCTGGCTACAGAACTGGACGGTCATAAGAAAGTGAAGTTCTTTACTGAAACTGACAGACAGACAATAAACACAGAAAAATAAAAAATTCTACCTGACAGACGAAGGCAGAAGCTAGCAGGGTCGCCAAGACCAGACAGACGCCAGAGATCTCCATCGTTGGAGCGACGGAGAAGAAGAGGAAAAGAGAAGAACGGCTGGACTGATCCTTCTGGACTCAGGGGAGCTGTTCTTCGGCTCTTCGGGGAAAGGCGAGGAAATCAGTCTCGACTGACGACGATGCCCTCTGCTGTGGTTTTTTGTAGCTCTTCTGTACCACGAGGGGTGACCTTCGGAGTTCAGACACAATTGTGCCCCTGGTGAAGTCACGTGGACCGCCGCCGACGAGTAATTTAGTTCGCGTCGGTAGGGGAGGATCTTTTGTGGGGAGGGGGATCATTTTGGGGGGATGGGTTTGTGTTCATAATTGCATTTTTCTGCGTGTGCACCTTTGGCCTTGAAGCGATCAGCAAATGGCTCTATCCTAGACCGGCTTTGTTTTTATTCCTCATGTTGAAACAGTTATAACCAACAGAATTATTTCGTGGTAACTTTAAAGTCTGTTCAGTCAGAATTCGTACCAGTTCTTATGCTAATGAATGCAAATGCTACTCCATAAATTTAAAAAAAAAGGTTATACTATATTGAGTTTTTAGAATATCCTCAAAATATCTTGTACGCTCAAAATTCAAACTTCCATAGAAAAAAAAAAAAAAAAAAAAAGAAAAAACTTTATAATTCTAACTGACTCTTTGAAGGTGTTTAGACGAAGGAATAAGCAATTGGAAACAGAGGGAAGGTACTGAATGGATCCAGTCGATTTCAACAAAACCTTTTGAGAAATATTTCACCCTAATAAACTCGCTACACCAGAACTAAAACCATCCCTGTTTTTCAAAAATGTCCTATCTTCATGGAATAGTGTCATCCACTACGTAAAAAAGATTATTTGCTTAAATTGATAGAAGTCTTCGAATACGAGTCGTTCAAACGATACACGAGATTTCTCCTCTGATCTCCCACAGGACATTGATGTCCATGAAATGGGTTCTAACATCAGAGAAGGATGCCTTTTTTGGAAAAAATATTGACTGAAAACTTGTATTATTATTATTATTATTGAAGATATTAGCTACTTCACCGCGTTTATTTTGTATAGCCATTATCTTCAATAAGACCTGTATTAATAAAGGTGTTCTTCCAAAATATTATTATCATTATTCAAAGAAAACTCATAATCATACGAGTCAATAAAATGGAAAAGTAAATCCACAATAGTAATGCCTGTTTGAATTTGTTATCTAAAATGTAAAGCAGAAAGCTTTCGATGACCTGCACGGTCATCCTTGTCCATCTGACAATAATATCAACCAGCTAATCGCCTAGATCTTCCAAGTGGAAGTTCGGCTCTTGAGTCACTTGGTCGGTTGTCCATGGCAGCTTGGGCACCTGCAACAACGAATGCTTTCATTTAAAACAAAATCTTCCTGCGTAAAGGATTTATTGCCTTCCATAGAGAGACCCCTGTTAATAATTATTGCTCCTGCAACCAACCTACTAATACTCGTATCTTTATTATTGAAAATTACTGTTGACTTCTTCTAATTAATGCGGTGATCGTCATTTAACCTATGTGAGACTAGTGCATTATTCTCAGCGTGCAAAATTATAGACTCTTTGTGTTCATTGATTCAGATTGGTAGTCCCCTCCCACTTTCTCCGATTTTTTTTTTTTTAAATATTTCGTAAGTTAGGAATAAATGGTAAGGTTAGAAGTTTTTTCATTCTTTTTTGTATTCATATTGACTTTTGATGCCCATACAAAATCAAACAGACATACTATTGTGGATTTTCTTTTCCGTTGTTGTTGCTATTATTATTATTATTATTATTATTATTATTATTATTATTATTATTATTATTATTATTATTATTATTATTATTATTATTATTATTATTCAGAAGATGGACCCTATTCGTATGGAACAAGCCCACCACAGGGGCCACTGACTTGTAATTCAGGCTTCCAAAGAATATTACGGTGTTCATTAGGAAGAAGAAACAGGAGATCGAGGAAATACAGAAAGAAGAGATGTCACTTATGAAAAGAGAAAAAATGAATTAGTAAACACATATTGCTGAGAAGGTGTCAGTCAGGCATTTGTTTTCGAAGCGAGGAACTGGATAAAAGGAAGTAGGTTGTTGAACTATTCTCCTCTTCGTCACGTTTTTTTGATGCCTGGCGTCATCAAAATGCGGCGCCAAAGTTAATTGTCGGTAAACACCTGCGATATCACTGTTTTGCTTTGTGTTTGAGGAACTCGTGGCAGATTTGGGGGTTAAATTAACCCCATTGGGGTAGATTATAATGCTAGGGGGGTTAGCAACAAGTGTGCAAGTTGAAAGGCGCAATAAGGACTCTTTTTCCGTTGCTTTTGTACTGATGAATTCGTTCGCTTAATCCCTGAATAAATCAATAAAAAAGTTTACACAGAGTTACAGTTTGTTGTTGAACGAAAAAGTCCCACTATTAATCCAATTATTATCATCATTGTTATTCAGATGAAGATGGACAAGTGACGTTAAAATGGAATTTGGTCATCGTAGCTACTTTAGAGATGACAAAGGACATGTTTCATGCGTCTGTGTCTGATGATGAGTTTTATTTTTTTTTATTTATTTATTTTTTTTACCTAGAACGGACCCACTTGGCTACCCCAGAGTTCAATTTCCTCTCAAAAGTTCCCCTAGGAAATCTGTCACAACATCTCCACGAATCAGCAAAGGAAATTACGGAATGCAAAACCAGATAACCCACATGAAAATTGAACTGAATTACATTTAGTTTTGAAATTATCTTAACAGAGTTGTCGTTGAAAAAGATGTAGTGTCTTTGAAATGAATCGTCTACCTATTCGGCCCAAGAGATTGTGTGAGACCAGGTCAGCTCTTCTGGCGACAGATCACTTCATAGGGAAAGAGAGATTTGCGAATCTGCTTAATGAGATTTGGATTTTCTTGAGGATTTGTTCCTAGTGAGGCAAATTTAATTAGTACTTAAATGCATTTTGTGGGTTGATATTAATCTGTAAAGGAAATCCGGCATGTGAAAATGACAAACATAGACACTGTCGTGTAAAATGGCGCTCATATTTGTAGAAGAATGAATGGAAGACGCAATTCAGTCAGAACAAATAAAAAACAATATCTAAGCTACCTTAAGTTCAACCTAAATCTCTCTCTCTCTCTCTCTCTCTCTCTTCCATTCCTTACATAATTGCCTGATTCCTATCATGGAGGCCATTCAGTTTAGAAGGAATTTCTCTCTCTCTCTCTCTCTCTCTCTCTCTCTCTTTTAGCTTTAGCTACTAGGATGTCGAACGTTTGTTTAAAAGCCCAGGCATACTATAATATGTAAGTAAAACTCACGTTCATGTGGGACGAAAGCGAACAGTTAGATAGAGAGAGAGAGAGAGAGAGAGAGAGAGAGAGAGAGAGAGAGAGAGAGTAATTATTGTACACGTAAGTTGACGAGCAAGCAAGTAATTCAAATTCAAAGTCAAAAGTTTATTGATATACATCAATTTTCAGAAGATTCCAGGGAAAAAAAATAATAAACAATTGAATGAATAAAAATAAAAAGTAACGAAAAGCTAACATTTGAAATGAGAAGGTTATTATATAAAATTCTTCTCATGTAAAATATTTACTTTTCGTTACTTTTTTATCTTTATTCATTTTATATAACCCAATTTATACAAAAGCAAATGCCAAACTATAATGCAAATTTTATATAAATCAAATGTTCATAACATAATATAACGAAATTACAATAGCTAATGTCATACAAAACAAAATATGACAAAAGTAAACTTTATATAAAAGAAAAATGTTAAGAAAAGGTATCAAAAAAAGTTATAGAAAATCATACTATAGAACAGGCAAACAAAATGGCTCCACGATTACTTATTCCAAATAAATCAGGAAATTTGTTTCTTTACAATTTTGGAACAAACGTCAATTTTCAGAAAATATCTTACTTGATTTGTTGCCTCATCTATTCTGGGGTTAGGAACTAATAATTTATTACATTCCATAACATAATGTTGTAAAGTATGTTTCCGTAACCTACCGCATAATTTATATTTAGAGTTTTTCATCGTCAATGTATTCCCAAGAATATTTATATCCCAAACGTAACCTCTTATCAAAGTATCTAGTTTAAATAATGCCCTTCCGTATATAATATATACAATATTGCTGTTTTCGGACGCAAACAAATAATGTCTCATACTGACACTAACATTGTTTAAAAATTTGTCGAATTTCAGCCGCTTCCCACAAAGACCTCTTTGTTTTTAGCCCTTTCTCTATTCGCAAGCAAGTCATTCCTCTCTCTTTGCCCACAGCATATTCAGTCAATGTTCCTTGTATGGAAATTCCCGATGGACTGATGGACAAGACTCCGAGAAATGATCTCTCGCAAGAGAAATGACCCTCGAATTCGACCTGTATACAATTTTTCACAAAGCAAGAGTAATAAACTTCATGCGCATTCACTTTCCATATTTTATAAAAAAAAAAAAAAAAATCATCTTATCCGTGACAGTAAAACGGCTTGAAAGGTGTAACAGGAGAAAACCTCGCAGAAACCACATGAAACCATTATTCTTAGAAGAGGGAGGAAAGTAAGATGAAATAAAGGATATGAAAGAAGGTACAGTAAAAACCAAAATAATTGAAAGGGGTTTGTTGCTATGGGCCTCAGGATGGGGGCGCTCCAAAGAACCTTCAGTAATGCCTACAGTGCACCAATCCCCCCTACGGGTCAAAAGAGTAGGTGACGTGAGGAATCGTTCGTAGGCAATGGAAAATAGCTGCCCCGTCGTTCAGACTTAGTTGTTGTCTTCTGATTGGTTAGGTTAATCCACGAAGCTAAACAGCGGCGTAAAACAACTCTTTGTTCTCTAACCAACTCCGCAGATGTTTCAAGAGCACGCGCTCCATAATGTCGAGGTCACTCGTTTTACAGCTTAACAACAATTATGAATTAAAATAAAAAAAAAACACTTCCTAGTATTACGTCGAGCAGCGCCAATACTTAAATTTAGTTCAAATAAATAACAGAATTTACAGACAACAGCTGTGTCAAGGACCTGCTATTTTTACTCAGTATTGATTTTTTGTGCAAAGCAAAAAGCGATATTGCTAAACAGCTGCTCCCTGCCTTCCTGGTTTGAGTCACCACGTGCTAACAGACCAAGGGGCGCTGGGTACATGATAAACCGCATAAAACAACATAATAATGCATACATACAAGTAGTATATTAAGATGAAAGGCCCATAAAACACTATTTTTAAAACGTTGCAACCATATATTTCGAGCGCTTCCTCCTGTGCCCGAAATATGTGGTTGCATCGTTCAAATAGTATTTTATGGGCCTTTTATCTTCATACTATACTATTGTATTACAGTAAAAAGACATTTATATTCATATATATATATATATATATATATATATAATATATATATATATATATATATATATATATATATATAAATTACACATATCAATATAATTTTTATTTATAGAATTAATTATATATACACTTATTTATATCCGTGATTTATACTCTTTACTCACGGGCACATAACTTTGAAGCACATAACTTTGAAGCACATAATTTTGAAGCCCATAATTTTGAAGCCATAATTTTGAAGCATATAATTTTGAAGCACATAATTTTTGAAGCACATAATTTTGAAGCCATAAACATAAGTTTGAAGCCCATGATTTTGAAGCACGCAAAAGGCTTCAAGTACCTTAATAATTCACTTGGATTTTCATATGTTTATTTTTGATAAAATGATTTCTTCTTTCTGTTTCATCTTCCTAACAATAATAATGATAATAAATGTTACCACCCACCCTTCCATAGCAATAATTTCAGCGTGGTTTTCAGCGCTGAATGACTTTCATAAGACGCAGCACTTGGGAATAATTTTATATTCCAGTTCCCACTTCCCACAAAAACCTTAATTTTTTAAAGGAAAAAAACATAGTTCCAATCCCACCCCAAAAACCTTCATATTTTTTAGGAAAAATAGTTCCAATTCCCACTCAAAACCACCCATTTTCAGAAAAACGTTCCAATTCCCACTCAAACTTTCATTTTCTTAGAAAATAAGTTCAAATTCCCACCCAAAATTTAATTTTCTTTTAAAAAATTAAATCCAATTCCCACCCAAAAATTCATTTTTGTGGAAAACCCCAGTTCTAATTCCCACCCAATCCTTATTTTTTCTTAAAAAAAAAAAAAAAGAAATTTCCAATTCCCGCCCGCCTTTTGGCAAAAAAAAAAAGTTCTAATTTGGCAGTTCCTATTTTCGTCCCACCTTAAAGTGCTTCCCTCCCCCAAAAAAAAAAAAAAATTTCCTTTTAAGGAAAAAAGAATTAATGGGTCTAATTCCCCCGGCAATTCCAACCCAATTCTTTTTTCTTAAAAGAAAAACAAAATGTCTTATTTCTTCATTCCCAAACCCAAATTCTTTTTCAATGGTAAAAAAATAGAAAAAATGTCTAATTCCGCTTTCCAAACTAATTCCCCCCTTTTTCTTTTAAGGAAAAAAAATGTCTAATTTCAAACCGATTTCCAAAGGAAAAATTAATTACCCAAATTCTTTTTTCTTAAGGAAAAAAAGAAATGTCTTAATTCCCACCGGTCCAAACCATTCTTTTCTTTTTAAGGAAAAAAATGTCTAAATCCTTCGCAACCCTAAAACCCCCCCAAATTCATTTACTTAAGGAAAAAAAACAAAATGTTCTTAGGTTCCGGCCGAACCCAAACCCAAAATTATTTACGTAAGGAAAAAAATGTCTAATTCCCATCCAACATTCTTTTTCTTTAAGGAAAAAAAATGTCTATTCCCATCCAACATTCTTTTTCTTAAGGAAAAAAACAAATGTCTAATTCCACCCAAACATTCATTTACTTAGGAAAAAAAATGTCTAATTCCCCCCACCCAACATTCATTTACTTAAGGAAAAAAATGTCTAATTCCACCCAAACATTCATTTACTTAAGGAAAAAATGTAAGGTAATTCCCCCCAACCCAAACATCAATTTAAACTTAGGAAAAAATGTCTAATTCCCCCCAAAAATCATTTACTTTAAGGAAAAAAATATCACCCCCTTCAAACATTTTCATTTTTAAGGAAAAAAATGTCTAAATTCCCCCCAAACATTCATTTACTTAAGGAAAAAATATAATTCAACACCCAAACAATTCCCCCCCAAATTCACTTAAAGGAAAAAAATTCTAATTACCACCAAAACATTTCATTTTCTTAAGGAAAAAAAATTCTTAATTCCCTCCAAACATTTCTTTTTCTTTAAGGAAAAAAATGTCTAATTCCCATCCAAACATTCTTTTTCTTTAAGGAAAAAAAATGTCTAATTCCCCCACCCAAACATTAATTTACTTAAGGAAAAAAAATGTCCTAATTTCCCAACCCAAACATTCATTTACTTAAGAAAAAATGTCAATTCCCACCCAAACATTCATTTACTTAAGGAAAAAATGTTCTAATTACAACCCCAAACCCCAAATTCATTGGTTACCCCCCCTTAAGGCAAAAAATGTCTAATTCCCCCCCAAAATTTCATTTATTAAATTCAAAAAAAATTCTTTTTAATTTCAAACAATTCCAATTACTTAAGGAAAAAAAAAATGTCTAATTTCCCCCAAACATTCATTTAACATAAAGGGAAAAAAATTAATTCCCCCCCTTACTTCCCAACCCAACCCAATTCATTTTCTTAAAAGGAAAAAATGTCCAATCCCACCCAAACATTCATTTCTTAAGGAAAAAAATGTCTAATTCCCACCCAAACATTCTTTTCTTAAGAAAAAAATGTATTCAAATTCCCATTTCCAAAATCAATTTTCCCCCCCTTAAGGAAAAAAATGTCTATTCCCCCCCAAACATTCATTTTAACTTGAGGAAAAAATATTTTTTCTATTTTTCCCACCCAAACATTCCATTTAAACCTTAAGAAAAAAATGTCTAATTCCCACCCAAACATTTAATTTTTCTTAGGAAAAAAATGCTAATTCCCCCCAATTTTCAAAACCATTCTTTTTCTTTAAGGAAAAAAATATCTAATTCCCATTTCCACAACAATTCTGTTCCTTTTTTCTTAAGGAAAAAAATGTCTAATTCCATCCAAACATTCAATTTTCTTAGGGAAAAAAATGTCCCAATTCCCCCCAAAACATTTTTTTTTTAATTTTACTTAAGGGGAAAAAATATCTAATTCCCACCAAACCAAATTCATTTACTTAAGGAAAAAAATGTCTAATTCCCACCCAAACTTCATTTTCTTTAAGGAAAAAAATGTCTAATTGTCCCAAACCAAATTCTTTTTCTTAAGGAAAAAAATGTCCAATTCCCATCCAAAACATTCCTTTTTCTTAAGGAAAAAAGAAATGGTCTAATTCCCCCCCAAAAACCTTCATTTACTTAAGGAAAAAAATATCTAATTCCCACCCAAACATTCATTTACTTAAGGAAAAAAATGGCTAAATTCCCACCCAAACATTCTTTTCCTTAAGGAAAAAAAGTCTAATCCCATCCAAACATTCTTTTTCTTAAAGGATTTCTAATTCCCATCCAACATTCTTTTTTCTTAAGGAAAAAATGTCTAATTTCCCCCCAAACATTCATTTACTTAAGAAAAAAATGTCTTAATTCCCACCCAAACATTCATTTACTTAGGAAAAAAATGTCTAATCCCACCCAACATTCATTTTACTTAAAAGGAAAACTGTTCTAATTCCCCCCCAACACATTCCATTTACTTAAGAAAAATGTCTAATTCCCCCCCCAAACATTCATTTATCTTAGGAAAAAATATCGAATTCCCCCACCCAACATTCATTTGCTTAAGGAAAAAAATGTCTAATTCCCCCAACCCCCAAATTCATTTACTTAAGGAAAAAATAATTCTAATTCCAGGAAAAAACATTCATTTACTTAAGGAAAAATTGTCCCTAATTACCCAAACCAACATTCATTTTCTTACTTAAGGAAAAAATGTTTCTGAATTCCCATCCAAAACATTCTTTTTTCTTAAGGAAAAAAATGTCTTAATTCCCCATTCCCAAAAAACATTTTTTTCTTTTTCTTAAGGAAAAAAAATGTCTAAAAATTCCCCCCCAAACTTCATTTACTTAAGGAAAAAATTATCCCTAATTCCCAAACCCAACATTCATTTTTTACTTTAAAGGAAAAAAATGTCTAATTTTTCCCACCCAAACAATTCCAAATTTACTTAGAAAAAAATTGTCCTTTTTAATTCCCACCCAAACATTCATTTAACTTAGGCAAAAAAAAAATGTCTTTAATTTCCCCCCAAACATTCATTTACTTAAGGAAAAAAAAAAATATCTAATTTCCCCCCAAACCCAAACATTCCATTTACTTAAGGAAAAAAATGGGAGTCTAATTCCCCCCAACCCCAAACATTCATTTTACTTAAGGAAAAAAATATGTATTCCCCCCAAACATTCAATTTTCCCTTATGAAAAAATGTCCTAAATTCCCACCCAAACCATTCATTTTTTCTTAAGGAAAAAAAATGTCTAATTCCCATCCCAAACATTCTTTTTTCTTAAGGAAAAAAATGGTCTAAAAAAATCCATCCAAACATTCATTTTCTTAAGGAAAAAAAATTCTAATTCCCCCCCAAACATTTCATTTGTACTTAAGGAAAAAATCTCTAAATTCCCACCCAAACCAAATTCCATTTCTTAAGGAAAAAATTTGTCTAAATTCCCAACCAAACATTTTTTCCTTAAGGAAAAAAATGTCTAATTAATTCCCATAACCAATTCATTCTTTTTCTTAAGTAAAAAAATGTCTAATTCCCCTCCCATCCAAACATTCTTTTTCTTAAGGAAAAAAAAAATGTCTAATTCCCATCCAAACATTCTCTTTTTCTTAAGGGAAAAAAAATGTCTAATTCCCCCCCAAAACATTCATTTTTACTTAAGGAAAAAAAAATGTCTTAATTCCCAATTAAACCATTCCAAATTTACTTAAGGAAAAATTCTTTTTCTTCCAAGGAAAAAAAAAACATTGATTTTTCTTAAGGAAAAAAATTGTCCTAATTCCATCCAAACATTCTTTTCCTTAAGGAAAAAAATTGTCTAATTCCCATCCCCAAACATTGTTTTTCTTAAGGAAAAAATTTTTGTCTTTAATTCCCCCCCAAACCTTCAATTTAAAAAAACTTAAGGAAAAACATATCTTAAGTTCCCCCCCAAACCCAAACATTCATTTACTTAAGGAAAAAATGTCCTAATTCCCACCCAAACATTCATTTTACTTAAGGAAAAATGTCTTAATTCCCCCCCCAATCCAAACTTCTTTTTTCTTAAGGAAAAAATTTGTCTAATTCCCTTCCAAGGAAAAAATTGTTTTTTCTCACGGAAAAAAATGTCTAATTCCCCCCCCAAACATTCATTTTTTCCTTAAGGAAAAAAAAAGGTCTAATTCCCATCCAGGACATTCTTTTTCTTAAGGAAAAAATGTCCCCCCCTAAATTCCATCCAAACATTTATTTTCCTAAGGAAAAAACTTTGTTAAGTTCCCCCCCAAACATTCATTTTACTTAAGGAAAAAAAAATGTCTTAATTCCCCCCAAAACATTCTTTACTTAAGGAAAAAATATCCTAATTCCCCACCCAAACATTCATTTTAACTTTTAAGGGAAAAAAATGTCTAATTCCCCCCCAACATTCCTTTAAACTTAGGAAAAAAAATGTCTTTTAATTCCCCCCAAACATTAATTTTCTTGAAAAAGGAAAAAATGTCTAATTCCCCCCCACCTTCAAAAATTTACTGGGGGAAGGAAAAAATTGTCTAGGTTTTCCCCCCCAAACATTCAATTACTTAAGGAAAAAAATTTTGTCTAATTCCCCCCCAAAACCCAAACATTCATTTTTCTTAAGGAAAAAAATCCTCTAAAAAATTTCCCATCCAAACATTCTTTTTCTTAAGGAAAAAAATGTCTAATTTCCCCCCAAACCAAATTCATTTTATTTTTCCTTAAGGAAAAAAATTTCTAATTCCCCCCCAACATTCAGGTTTCTTAAGGAAAAAAATTTCCCTAATTCCCCCTCAAAACATTCATTTACTTAAGGAAAAAAATGTCTAATTCCCACCCAAACATTCATTTACACTTAAGGAAAAAAAATGGTCTAATTTCCACCCTCCAAACATTCCATTTTACGTTAACGGAAAAAAATGTCTAATTCCCCCCAAAAACCATTCAATTTTCTAAGAAAAAAATGTCTAATTCCCCCCAAAACTTCATTTTACTTAAGGAAAAAATATCCTAATTTCCCACCCAAACCCCAAATTCATTTTACTTAGGAAAAAATATTTCTATTCCCC
The DNA here is from genome assembly GCF_015104395.2 of Macrobrachium nipponense. Lineage (NCBI taxonomy): Eukaryota > Metazoa > Arthropoda > Malacostraca > Decapoda > Palaemonidae > Macrobrachium > Macrobrachium nipponense. The sequence goes on along the minus strand of NC_087214.1, from coordinate 14,865,195 downwards.
CCAACATTCAATTTAAAAAAAAAACTTAAGGAAAAAAATGTCTTAAATTCCCCCCCAAACCCAAACATTCATTTACTTAAGGAAAAAAAATGTCTAAAATTTCCCCCCCCCATCCCAAAATTAAACATTTCATTTTCTTAAGGGAAAAAAGTGTCTAATTCCCAAACAGAGTCTTGTTCCTAAGGAAAAAATATCTAAATTCCCAAAAAATGTTCCACTAATTCCCCGCCAAAACATTCATTTAACTCGTAAGGAAAAAAATGTGCTCTAATTCCCATCCCAAACAGTTCATTTTACTTAAGGAAAAAATGTCTAACAATTCCCCCCAAACCCATTCAAATTTTCTTTTTAAGGAAAAAAATTAAGGGTCTAAAAAAATTGCCCCCCCCTAACTAATTCCCATTTTCCGAAAGGAAAAAAATTGTTTTTCTAATTCCCACCCCAAAAAAAAAAAAACATTTTTTTTCTAAGGAAAAAAATTTCCTAATTCCCCCCAAATCCAAAATTCCTTTTTCTTAAGGAAAAAAAATGTCTAATTCCCCCCCGCCAAACATTTCAATTTACTTAAGGAAAAAAAATTGTCTGTTCCAACCCAAACATTCCAATTTACTTAAGCCAAAAAATGTCTTAATTCCCCCCCAAACCTTCATTTTCTTAAGGAACAATGTCTAATTCCCCCCCAAACATTCATTTACTTGAAGGAAAAAATATCTAATTCCCACCCAAACATTCATTTACTTAAGGAAAAAAGTCTAATTCCCCCCAAAAGGAAAAAAATTCATTCCCCCCAAACCATCACGGAAAAAAATGGCTAATTCCCCCCCAAACATTCATTTTTAACTTAAGGAAAAAATTTAAGGGAAAAAAATGTCTAATTCCCCACCCAAACTTCGGCCCCCAAAACCTTTATTTCATTTTAATTGTAAAAAAGGAAAAAAATGTCTAAGATTCCCCCTTCCCCCCGCCAAACATTCATTTTACTTAAGGAAAAAATGTCTAATTCCCACCCAAACATTCATTTTCTTAAGAAAAAAATGTCTAATTCCCCCCCAAACCCAAATTCATTTACTTAAGAAAAAATTGTCTAAAAAATTCCCCCCGCCCCCCATTCATTTTCTTAGGAAAAAAATTCTATTCCCACCCCCAAACTTCATTTACTTAAGGAAAAAATTGTCTAATTCCCACCCAAACATTCATTTTACTTAAGGAAAAAATATCTAATTCCCCCCCAAACATTCTTTCTTAAGGAAAAAAAATGTCTAATTACCCCCCGCCAAACATTCATTTCTTAAGGAAAAAAATGTCTAATTTCCCCCCTCCCCCAAACATTCATTTTCTTAAGGAAAAAAATATCTAATTTCCCACCCAAACATTCATTTACTTAAGGAAAAAATGTCTAATTCCCACCAAAATTCATTTTTCTTAAGGAAAAAATGTCTAATTCCCCCCCCACTTGTTTTTCATTTTCGGAAAAAAAATGTCTAACCTTTCCCCCCCAAACATTCTTTTCTTAAAGGAAAAAAATGTCTATTCCCCACCCAAACATTCCTTTTTCCTTAAGGTTTTAAAAAATTCCCCCCAAATATTTTCACAAAAAAAATCCCCCCAAACATTTTCATTTTTAACTTAAGGAAAAAAAGATTGTTCTAATTCCCATCCAAAACATTCTTTTTCTTAAGGAAAAAAATGTCCCTAATTCCCCCCCAAACATTCATTTCTTTTTAACTAAGGAAAAAAATGTCTAAAAAAAATTCCCATTTCCCAAAAACAATTCTTTTTTCAATTGGAAGGAAAAAAATGTCTAATTTCCCCCCAAACATTATTTACTTAAGGAAAAAAATGTCTCATTCCCATGAAAACATTTCTTTTTCTTTAGGAAAAAAATGTCTAATTCCCCCCCACCCAAACATTTACTTAAGGAAAAAAATGTCTAATTCCCCCCCAAACATTCTTTTCTTAAGGAAAAAAATAAAAAAATTCTAATTCCCCCCACCCCCAAATTCATTTCTTTTTCTAAGGAAAAAATGTCTAATTCCCCCCCAAACATTCATTTACTTAAGGAAAAAATAATTCTAATTCCCTACCCCAACCACATTCATTTTACTTAAGGAAAAAAAATGGAAAAAAATGTCTAATTCCCTCCAAACATTCTTTTTCTTAGGAAAAAAAATGTCTAATTCCCCCCCAAATTCCAAATTCTTTTTCTTAAGGAAAAAAAAAATGTCTAATTACCCCCCCAACATTCTTTTTCTTAAGGAAAAAATTGTCTAATTCCCCCCCACAAACTTCATTTACTTAAGGAAAAAATGTCTAATTTCTAACCAAATTCCCATTTTCTTAGGAAAAAAAATGTCTAATTCCCCCCATTTCCATTATAGGAAAAATGGAAAAAATGTCTAATTCCCACCCAAACATCATTTATTAATGGAAAAAATGTCTATTCCCATCCAAACATTCTTTTTCTTTAAGGAAAAAAATCTAATTCCCACCAAACATTCTTTTTCTTATTTGGAAAAAAATGCTAATTCCCATCCAAACAGTTCTTTTTCTTAAGGAAAAAATGTAAATCTAATTCCCCCCCAAACATTCATTTACTTAAGGGAAAAAAATGTCTAAATTCCCACCCAAACATTCATTTTCTTAGGAAAAAAATGTCCTAAATTCCCATCAAACATTACTGTTTAAAGGAAAAAAGGAAAAAAAGTCTCATTCCCACCCAAATTAAACATTCCATTTTTCTTAAGGAAAAAAATTTTAATTCCCCCCCCCAACCCCCCCAAATTCCTTTTTCTTGTAGGGAAAAAATGTCTAATTCCCCCCCAAACATTCATTTACTAAGGAAAAATTATCTAATTGTTCCCAAACCCAAAAATTCATTTACTTAAGGAAAAAATGTCTTAATTCCCGTCCAAACATTCTTTTCTTAAGGAAAAAAATGTCCTAATTCCCACCCAAAACCATTCTTTTTTCCCTTAAGGAAAAAATGTCTAAATTCCACCCAAACATTCTTTTTCTTAGGAAAAAATGTCTAATTCCCCCCCCAACCCTTCATTTACTTAAGGAAAAAATGTCTAATTCCTCCAAGAACCATTATTTTCTTAAGGAAAAAATGTCCTAATTCCCCCCCAAACAAACCATTTCCTTTAAGGAAAAAAATTCTAATTCCCACCAAACTTTATTTTTCCTTAAGGAAAAAATGTTTCTAAATTCCCCCCCCAAACCAAACAGGTTTCTTAAGGAAAAAATGTCTAATTCCCCCCCCGCCCAAATTCATTTCCTTAAAGGAAAAAATATCTAATTCCCCAAACCCAACTTCATTTCTTAAGGAAAAAAATTTCTAATTCCCAACCAAACATTCATTTTCTTAAGGAAAAAATGCCTAATTCCCCCCCAACTTCATTTACTTAAGGAACAAATAATTCTAATTCCCACCCAAAACATTCTTTTCCTTAAGGAAAAAAAGTCTAATTCCCACCCATCTTTACTTACTGAAAAAATATCTAAATTCCCACCCAAACATTCATTTACTTAAGGAAAAAATGTCTAATCCCCACCCAAACATTCAATTTTCTTAAGGAAAAAATGTCTAATTCCCCCCAAACATTCATTTACTTAAGGAAAAATATCTAATTCCCACCCAACATTCATTTACTTAATGAAAAAATGTCTAATTCCCACCCAAACTTATTTTCTTAAGGAAAAAATGTCTAATTCCCCCCCAAACATTCATTTACTTAAGGAAAAAATATCTAATTCCCACCCAAACTTCATTTACTTAATCTAATTCCCACCCAAACTTCCCTTTTCTTAAAAAGGAAAAAATGTCTAATTCCCACCCAAACATTCTTTACTTAAGGAAAAAATATCTATTCCCACCCAAACATTCATTTTCTTAGGAAAAAAAATGTCTAATTCCCACCCAAACTTCATTTATTAAGGAAAAAATATCTAATTCCCACCCAAACCAAAATTCATTTACTTAAGAAAAAAATGTCTAATTCCCACCCAAACTTCATTTTCTTAAGGAAAAAAATGTAATTCCCCCCCCAAACATTCATTTCTTAAGGAAAAAATATCTAATTCCCACCCAAACATTCATTTATTAAGGAAAAAATCTAATTCCCACCCAACATTCATTTTCTTAAGGAAAAAATGTCTAATTCCACCCAAACATTCATTTACTTAAGGAAAAAATCTAATTCCACCCAAACATTCATTTACTTAGGAAAAAATATCTAATTCCCCCCACCCAAAACATTCTTTTCTTAGGAAAAAATTTCTAATTCCCCCCAAAAACCTTCATTTTCTTATAAAAAGCAATTTCCAATTCCCATCCAAAACTTCACTTTGGTAAAAGAGAATAAAAAAACAGTTCTAATCCCCACTCAAACCTCCGTTTTATTAAATAAAAAAAAATAAGAAAAATAAAACAAATAAAACAGTTCCAATTCCCACTGATCTAACACAGATTTCATTCCTTTTACTGTTCCTCCGTTCGTGTTCTTTTCTTCCATCGTACTTTCAGCCTCTCCTAACATTCATTTCATAATGCTACTGCTTTGAGGTTCTCCTCCTGGTACACCTTTCCAACCTTTTCACAGTCAAATTTCTTTTTCAGGGCTTTGTGTCCTAAATTCTGTATTCTATTCTACGTAACCTTTAACCTCATCATCTGGCTTTTTTCCACTTGTTTTCAGTATTTATCGCCAATCAACGACAAACCTTTACTGTAATTCTGTTCTTATCTGCTTTCTTTACCTTCAAGTCTATTCCTCCAGTCTCCACCTGCTTAGTCAAATAATCATTTTTATTCTTTGCATTCCAAAACAATAAAAAAAAAAAAATGAAAAAAAAAAAAATGTCATTGTTTTGGAGGGGTGAGTTGAAAATAAATTGTTTAAAAAAAATGTTAAATTACACGTCATTTGAGGAAAACCACCGAAATTGAGGACGAAGGAGAGAGAGAGAAAGAGAGAGAGAGAGAGAGAGAATATGTTATGTTGCTGACGCACGTTCATAACCTCGTAAGCAGTAGCACAAGTGTTTCTCTCTCTCATTTGTGTGTGTGTGTGTGTGTTATGTTTTATGTACAGACTTCCTGTTATTGTTCTCTCTCTCTCTCTCTCTCTCTCTCATATACAGTGCGTGTGTGTGAGTGTGTGTGTGTGTGTGTTTTATGCTTTATGCACAGGCTCCTGTTAGTGTTTCCCTCTCATACGCTAATCAATTGCACTTTCGCGTGCTTAGAACCAGTGAACATTATAGAAATGATCAATGTGTTTCCACACTGGTAGTTGGGCTTAAAATATAGCTGAGTTAAAACTCCCCACAACAGCTGTCAGCTAGTGGAAGCGTGCAAGTTCTCAGACCTTCGGCCACTTGGCGGTCAAGGCTCCCAAATTATATCACCGAAGTGACGTGCTTTAGTTAGTTTTTAGCTGAAGATTCGCAATGTTTTTCCGCAAGTGTTGTCTGTTTATGTTTGTAGACCTGTTCAAGTAGTACCAAGGAATAGTCAGAATCCAGCTTTGAAATAAAAATTGAAAATTGAATACCTCTACGGGATTTACAACGAATGTTTAACTACAGCATCAGGCATCTTTTAATTGAATTAAAATCTACTTTCATAATTACCTATTTTTAGACATGCCAACCTTCAGTGCGCTTGCTCAGCAGGTTAAAGCAACCATGGGAAAAGACAAATCATAATAATGAAAAACAACGACCCTACATTAAAAAATTACTGCAGTTGAGACAGCAATTACTTTTAGTTTAACGACTTTAAAAGATGGTTCAATCCTTCCCAGGCGTTTCCCCCCAGCCCCCAAACCCCTCCCTCTTTCTCTCTCTCTCTCTCTCTCTCTCTCTCTCTCTGTCTCTGTCTCTCTCTCTCTTACTAATGCGCGTGCACGTATATCTTATTGAGCGGATATAAAAATATGAAAGCTGCTATATATCTTTATATATCTTTATATATATATATATATATATATATATATATATATATATATATATATATATATATATATATATACTATATATATATATATATATATATATATATATATATATATATATATGTATATGTATTTGGACTTTTGTTTAATCCTTTCGAGGTGTTTCTTCTTTCTTCTTCTTCTTCTTCTTCACAAAACAGAACCAACTCCTTGTGGTCCAAATTAACCTTTCTAATCCCGTCCGGAATTTGCCTGAAGGACTTTTATTTCTGCAGATCCTTCCTAATCTTTTCTTTAATCCTCGTGGGCGGTTCCTCATGCACACACACACGTACACGCACGTACAAATAAACAATTATCATATATATATATATTTATATATAATATATATATATATATATATATATATATAGATATATATATATATATATATGTGAATACCACAGAAAATGATAGGCAGAAATCCAAGCGCATTTGTCTTTACTAAGACATTGTCAAGGAACGAATGAAATACAGTTGGAAAGAGACTTATCAGGTAAACAAAAGATCAAGAATACCAGACGGTTAATTATTGTCAAAAGGGTACAAATCAAAGAGATAATCCAGGATTATCGGAGCTCACACGGTCACAAACCTAAACATAGCTTTAACCCTAACAAAAAACTACAACGTATCGATATAATCCTGACATGAAAAAAACTTAATATATTCATTTTTGTTGCTTATATTTATCTACAACTTACAAACACACACACACACACACACACACAACACACACACACACACACACATATATATATATATATATATATATAATATATATATATATATATATACTATAAACAATTGTTAATAATTTGAATTGAGGATCATATATCGAAATAAAGAAGAAACACGAAGAAGAAGAAGAAGCATTATTTAAATCCTTAGATTGACCTAGAGACGAGGCGACAAAGGAGGGGGGGGGGGGGGGGTTGGCCGCCCGGTGAGGGGTGGGGGTGGGGGAACTTACTGAATCATTCTGGGGGTCAACATTCCCACCTTAATTATCATAATCCCAGATCAGAAATCTGGATGGGCGCCTTCATTGATTCTTTTTTTTTGGGGGTGTGGGGTGGTCCGGTCCGGTGGGCTGAAGGAAAGAAGGACTTAGCTTTCTCTCTGCAGATCCTAATTCCTAAATCCTTTCTGTGATCCTCTTATGAAGTTTCTCCTCACCCACGCACACGTGCAAATAAATAATAAATAAAAATAAATAAATAATAAATAAATATAACCGCCAAGGAAAAATGTTGAGACGCAGAACAACTAATAACTGAAATGTTTGTTTGCTATTATTTAAAATTAAAAATAAAACGTCAAAATGATTGATTAAATATTATATTCAACCGTTGGGGAAGGAGGGGGAGGAGGAGGGGGAGGCTTGTGTTGGGGGTGGGTGGGTGTAGGGGGCTGGGCGGGATTTACTCAAAGAAAGTCATCCTCGGCTTTAACTGATTATATATATATATATATATATATATATATATATATATATATATATATATATATTATATATATATATATATATATATATATAAAGAATATAAAAGTCTACATAACCATTTACTGAAAATGGGCGAAACAACCTGATTATTGTTCGGGCCAAAAGGGAGATACTTGGAGAGGGGGGAAGGGGTGGAAGGTGAATGTCTGTTTGGGAGATAGGGGTAGGGGCACCAAAAGAAAAAAAAAAAGTAAGTCCCCAACTAAATACCATCCCACCCCTCCCCGCCCCCACCCAAAACAGGCTTGAACATGTACTATCTCTCTCTCTCTCTCTCTCTCTCTCTCTCTCTCTCTCTCTCGAGAGAGAGAGAGAGAGAGAGAGAGATACTTACTATTTACCTACAACAAATAAAGTTGTCTATATTTGATTCAATATTATTATTATTATTATTATTATTATTTTATTATTATTATTATTATTATTATCCTATGTTTATTTTTATTTGTGATGTTACATTAATTACATATTAATATATTACGGATGGCTACTATCAAACTGTTACCATAAAACTAAACAGGTTAATTGTAGGAAAACAACGAAGAAACGAGCTGTTACAATGATTGTTATGTTTTCTTAGAAGAAACTAGCTGTTACATGATTGTTTATGTTTTTTCTTACGTCTGGTAGCATACTACAGATGATTCCCGTTTGAAAACCCTCCGGATTCTGGGAAAAAAAAACGTGTGGGAGACCTCATCTCGGCCGTAGTCAAAGTGGGTTTAAAATAATAATAATAATGTAAATTCAATAATAATGATTATAATAATGATAATAATTATAAAGATAGAAATAGCAAAGTAATGTGAAAAATAACCTCCTTAGGTACTCTACTAGCCTGTTGAAGTAGTACCAAGGAATAGTCAGAATCCAGCCTTGGAATAAAAATGAAAATCGAAGAACTCTACGGGTGTTTACAACGAATGTTTAACTACTGACTCGGGCATCTTTTAATTGAATTAAAATCTACTTTCATAATTGCCTATTTTAGACATGCCAACCTTCGTGCGTTACTCAGCATTTTAAGCAACAATGAGAAAATCATAATAATGAAAATGATGTACATGAAATTACTGCAGTTGATGCAGCAATTACTTTTAAATTAACACGTTTAAAAGATGGTTTACTTCATAAATAAAGGTAATAATAATGTAATAATATCACTATAAATTAAAATAATAAAATACAATTAAAAATATATAAATGTAGTATAAATAAAATATCATTAATAGATATATACCATAATTAATAGTTATAAATGTAAAAATAACAAAAACACGAATGAAGATAATAGTAGAAAAATATAAAAATATATTAATATACATACACTAGTAAAAAGGTATACGAAAAAGCTGTACCTGTAGTACATTTTTTTATTTCTATTTTCTTTTTCTTCTTCTAGTTTCCTTGCACTTTAATCCATAGATATGCAGTAAAATTAAAGGATCTTATTATTAAATTTCACCCCATTTAAATACCTTAATGGGCGTAACTAACTTGAATGCTAGTTACGCGTTTCATCGTCGCCGCCGCTTAAAACTACTGTTTACCTGGGCGAGGGTTATCCAAGACCAGACAGATTCCTTCCACTCTTCACGGCGAACACAAGTCACCAATCTTCTTATAATTTGACGTGAATATTATTTTCAGTATTGCATGACGTCGTCATCTGTTACACCGTAAGGATTATCTTGCCATGAGATTCATGTTTGACTTTCGTATTACTGATGGGCTGGACATGAGATCTGCTGCTACGTCCAAGGAAAGTGCCAATCAAGATGGTATTAACTTGGTGACCGTTGGATGGATTATTGCACCTGAATGGTAATACGCACCTGAATGGATTACTCAACTGAACAAACCAGCGCAAGGCATTCTTGAGGTAGTCTCGTTCCGTTTGGCACACAGAACAAGACTTTAAAGTTGCCCTATTATTTTAGTGCGCCTTCATCAAACCTTTAAAAATAAACTCTATTCCTTAACTCTTTATCAGTCAATTTTTTACACTTGCGAGATCCTTTAATTAACTGTGATACTAACTTAATGAAAACCTTCGTAACTTTATCTTGTCACAGCTATTCATTTTGTCTCGTTGATTGATAGTTTTCTTCTGTTTTTAGGATTCGAGGTATTCGAAGTGTAGGGGGATTAGTAGCCAGTGCCTAGGATACTAAACATCTGGGTGGCATCGTTGTCGTCCAGGGAATGTACTAGTTCAAGATAGCTTTTTACTTGCTAGGGAGTGTTGCTTCAGATTCACCTAATATATGTTTGAACTTTTTGCATTCGTATTTTTTTCATCTCTATTATTTTCGGGTATGTTTTGTACCAGACCCTCAGGGATAAATGTGAGCATGCATTGTCAAAGGACTATTACTTATAGCTTTAGGGTAATTCATTCGGGTATATCGTCCTCTGACGATCAACGTTTCACGCCATACAGTTTGAATGAATTTTGCCATGGGCAATAAATGAATCATGGCAACTCAGTGTGTCAATCCCCATAGATTCTTCATTTGGTCCTATCACAATGTAGGGCTAATATCAGGGTGACCAGATTTTGAAAATTGAAATACGGGACACTAAATTGAAGAGGTAGTTGAACAATTTAGACACAACTTATGCGAAGTTATGCACGCAGTGACGCAGGCAAAGTCCATCTCAGCCTTCTTTATTGACTTTTCTTGCATTCATGAATATCTTGTTCCACTTCTCAATGACTGTTATATCCTTGTCCGTGTTTGGCAAGAATGCAGAATTCATCATGGAGCCCATCAACTGATACCACATCCTGTAAATTCAGTTTTTTCCACACAGTCTATTAGAGATTTGAAAGCTAGTTCACCATTCAAGGTCAGGCATTTCAAAACGCAAAATGGACAACTAGCAGAGAGGTCAACCCACTTTTCAATGTAGGCAGTAGCTCTTTTCAGGCAACTGTGGAAATTTTGTGAAATTTCCTCCTTCTCTTTGCCACACAGATTAGCAAGAGCACGCTGTGTTTGATATCCAAAGAAGCCATCTGTGGACTTCCTGTTTAGCTTTTCATAAAGGTGCTTGACAATATCATACAGCTCAGGGAAAGATGTAGAAGCTGACTGCAGCTTGAGGCTACCTCAGGGAAAGATGTAGTGACTGCAGCTGGGGCTACTCGGGAAAGATGTAGAAGCTGATGCAGCTTGAGGCTAGCTCAGGGAAAGATGTAGAACTACTGCGCTGAGGCTAGCTCAGGGCAGATGTAGAACTGACTAGCTTACCCTAGCTCAAGAAAGATGTAGAAGCTGACAGCAGCTTGAGACTTGCCTCTTCAAAATCAGGGAATAAATTTGCACAAAACATGAAATAAATAGCAACAATATTTGCATCTGCTGTGTTTTCTTCAGCCTGAGCTTGCTCCTCGTCTATCTTCAATAGCTTTCTGATATGCCTGCAAACATCTGTACTGTTGAAGTAGGAAATATAATGCAGGCCACACCTTCAGTAGGCGGTCTACAGGCTCAGGGTGACCAGACGTCCCGATCCCGCATTTATGACATTTGTCCGTGTCCCGTATCGACCCTCCCCGGGACACCTTTTGTCCCGTATTTTCAATATCTAAAAAAAAAAAAAGAAAATACAATAAACTAGCGAAAATTTTGCAGAATACCAGGTAAAGGCGGCCGCCCAAAATTGGCAACAGTGTGGACTGCAGACTGCCGTGGGCCGCCGGGCGTCAACGTGAACGTTGCATGATTCATCACTCGTTGTTAAACGCTCGCTTGTACTGACTGAGAACACATGAGGGCAAGCCAGGCGTGTATCTGATTTTTTAAACATAAGGCAGCATGTCCGAGTCCGACAAAAAGTGCAACAAAAAAGTGAAGTGAGAATGTACTTTTAGAAAAGAGTGGTTAAATGACACTGATTTAAAGCAATGGCTCGTCCCCCAAAACAACAAAAGCAGAGCATACTGCAAAATATGTTCAAAGAATTTTAACATTACACATGGTGGCCTCAGTGAGGGTGCGACAGCACGCATCAACATAGCAGCACAAATCCAATAAACAAGCAGCTTCAGTTGGAGCAGTGTTAGAAATAAGATCATTTTTTCCCAGCAAAAAATTCTACAGAGGCCGAAAAGGTATGGCACATATATATTTACATATATAAACATGCGTATGTATGTATATATATATATATATATATATATATATATATATATATATATATTATATATAATAATATATATGTATATATATCTTACAAGTGTGTAATGTTAAGTGAAATCACATATCATGTCTTGCTTGGAGACAAGCTGAGCTGTAAAGGCAGCTTCGTGAGCGAAGGAATTTGAATACGCAAGCAGTTTAACCGAGAGATCACTCACCCTGTCGTTAGGCATGCACATTTTTTGTTTGTACAGATGTTACAGGCCTAATAGTCCAAGGAACTTGCGAAAGTCACATTCATATCGGTGAACACAAAGAAGTCAGGTGGTACACACCGAGTGTCGGGAGAAAAAGCCCCATCGTAAAAGATCGTCCTATTCCATGGCTAATTTAGAGACAGGATTCTCTAACCTGACTATGTTAAATGAACTTATTGACATTTTGGGTCTGGGAGTGAATTCTTAGTCAGGAGGGTACAATGTTAACTTACTGGTTTCTTTATGGGCAGATTTGGGTTTTCTGTCATTATGACTTGTTAATCATTTTGTTATATTTGATATTCAACTGCTTTGGGTAATAAATAGTATATTTTTTTACTTACGAGATCTTAATAGCCTAACGACATGGTTGCTTACAGAGGGCACTATTGACAGCAGTTAAGGGTTTCCAATTTGTGTAGTTTAATAAAAAAGGGGAGGGGGAGGTGAGAGTGGTGGCAGGCGGTTTTAAGAGGCTTTCTATATATTTTATAAACTGTAGGTACACTAATGAAGAGACTGGTGACCAGTTAGACATATATGGGTTTCTTTTTTGGTAGGAAAAGGGTTATAATCATGTCACAGGCAACTCGGGGCTCTTTTTTTGCTGATTCATTGGGTTCGACAAGGAGAAGCAGTTCGTCTATTGGGCTAAGTTAGTGTCAGCTATCTTGGGGTTCTTGAATAACAGTGTTTTTAAAATGTGAATGGGGAAAAGTTTAATTTTCGACGTATTAAAATGTTTCGCAAGTTCATGCATATTTGCTGCGTATACGAATACGGTTTTCAGTCATATGAATATGTGAGTGTATTTTCAAGTTTTCATTCTTATTTTCTTCTTTCTATCTTTAATAATTTTTTTACTTTTTTGTTGTTTATATTCCTATTTGTTTATTTGTGGCGAATTTACTTGAGCGGAATTTTTGTTGTGAGTCACGCCCAGAGCCAGAGAGAGAGAGATGAGAGAGAGAGAGAGAGAGAGAGAGAGAGAGAGAGAGAGAGGGCAAAAGCTTGGGTGGATTGCTTAGTGAGCGTTTTGCATTTTTTTTTTTCCTTTTCTATCCCCTCCCTATTTTTTTTTGTTTATTGTTGCTTTCATGGGATTATTAATAATATACTGGGTGTGGGGTGCGGCTTGCCCTTTGTTATCCATTATTGGGTGAAAATTTGTTTTAATTTTTCTTGATTGGGTTTTGTGTATATCAATACATTGATGTTATTGAGACCGGGAAGCTTATAGAACAAAAGAGCTTTCGGAAACAGAGAAAAATGGTGGACACTAAGAATAACCACAATCTATTACATCACATAACAAACAAGAGTGCAGGTGTGAGTCCATTCAGAGGGATTGTAGATGGCGTGTTATCACAGCCTATACAAATTTTTATTGAAGGAGTTAAAAACATTTTTAGAGGGAAAGAATATATTAGACGATGTAGAGGCATTTGCTGAGTTCAACAGGGGAGACCTCTCCCACCGTTGCAGGAGTTTCCAATTTACAAAATGTCGTACCTGGACGGACTTGCAAGCATTTTTGAAAACAGCTTACGGAGATATGGTGAGGGACCTTCGGGGTCTTTATAAACTATGGAAGGGCACTAATAGCCTCGTAGAACATAATTCAAAACTGATTGACGCCAGTGGCGGATCTTGGGTAGGAAAATTGAAAACACCTAAATGGGCATACAGGGGGTAATCTCTTTCTGGCTAATATTCAAAATAAAACTGATCTATTTTTCCCTGCTCTTGCACGATGTACCGAATGCGATAGTGAATAGCTTTGATGAAAAGATTGAACCTACTTCAGACGAAGATTACTTTATACCCAAATTGAAAAACATATGTCTAAATGTCCCACTGTAGATAGCACAATTTTTAATGGACAGGCCGAGGGATAGAGTGCAAAGAGACAGAATTTTCTCCTCCTCGTCCTGTCTGCGCAAAAGTTGAGTATAACAAAAAAGATCAATTGATCAAAAGCAACAGCAGTTGCGCTGTTTCAACTGCAATAAACCAGGGCATCCAAAGATATTGTGTAGGGTTAAATATTGTGGAATGTGTAAGAGTACTGATCATTATTGGCAGTCTTGTCCGTCTCAGATACGGAGAGATACGAGGCCTGCACCTCAAGGTTCTGGTAATTATAATGTGAGAACTTCCCAGCAGGTCAAACCAGAGGGCAAAGGGATCTGCAAAATTTTTGGAAGCCCGATCAACAAAATGGGTACAGGTGATAGGTAAATGCCATTGTGGTCTCGTGGGGGACGCCCAGAGCCCAGGACTTAGTCTATGGAACAGTAGGGGATGTGGATATCCCGATATTCAAAGACTCGGGGGCATCAATAAATCTAATGGACTATAATTTGTATCAATCCATGTTTTCCAACTACCCTTTGCAACCCTCAACAAAGACGGTGTGTGATGTGCAAGCCCATAGATTAAATACCCTGGGTTGTGTTCAAATACAGTTTACTCTCGGTGACAGAGTGTTAACAGAACCATTTTTTGTAATGAAAGGAATTGCGTTGGGCAACAGACTTTTGCTGGGTCATCCTGCTTGTAGAAGACACAAGATTTCGATCCATGCTGGTGTTAATGGGATAACAGTCGGAATACCAGCTATTTTTCTACCTTATGAGGACGTGAATAGAATGGAGGACATGGAGGTTATTGAAAGAGGAGATGTGCTTCGGTCGATATTTATGGCGGTGATACTTTTGATGTCGTATGGATACGAGTGTTGGAGAAAGGTAATATTAAAACCCACGTTGCTGATATGGGAAATGATTACGGGGGTGGGGTTCTATCAGTGTTCACGTGATAACAATGGTGGTGATGATACTTTGGATGGTGATGTTGATATTAATATTGATGTTATTTCTGATACTACAATGCTGGGGGTGTGATACTGAGGGTGGTAATGTGTATGGGGCGGTGCAAGGGGAGGTACTAACCACAAATATAGAGGTGTTTTAATCCGAAGATATTATGTTACTACCTGGTTCAAAGACTATGGTAAAAGTTAAATTGAAGGAAATGAGGAAAACCCACAGATGTGTGTTATTTTGAAAATAGCGAGAAGCTTAAAGCTTAAGGGGTTCGGTTAGCACGGCACTCGGTGTGGAATGATGAGAAGTGATGAAACAGTGTATCCATCGGAATGGAGATTTATGTGGTTAGAGTTGCTAAACTGTAATGATACAGTTAGGGGATACCAGAAGAACACATATGTATTGGATTTCCAAGATTGGAGTTGTGGATAGTGGCTTCAGTGGCTATCGTACGAGTGGAAACCTGAGTTTTCGGAGGCAGAAATGCAATCAAGGTAACTAATATTTAGAGAACATTTAGCTAATGCGGATTATGGCGAACACGTTGAAGCGATAACGCGGGCTCTTGCAGAATTTGGGGATACGGTAGCTTTACAAGGTGATAAACTTAAATGGGGTTGACTAATGTGTTAGATCATAAGGTAAATTTGGAGAGTGGCACAAAACCTATTATATTCCTGCATATCACATACCTTTCAAAATCAGAGAACAGGTAGAGAAAGAGGTTAATAGATGGGAAGAAGAAGGAATCCATTAGACCCAGCGTGTCTCCTTACAACTTTCCCTTGTTTAGCGGTGCCTAAGCAAAGACGGCTCTGTCCGTGTATGCGTCGATTTTAGACGTTTAAAATGAAAGACGATCCCTGACCGCTACCCCCCAGTCGCGTGTATACCATATCTTTTTTGTTGAAATTGGGGGACATAATATTTATAGCTCAATTGATTTGGCGCAGGGTTTCTTACAGGTCCCTCTTAGTGAGTAGTAGCAAGGAATATACCGCTTTTTTCAAGCTGCCCAAGGGACACTATGAATTTACACGAATGCCTTTCGGTTTATCGGGCAGTCCGTATGACCTTTACCAGGTTGGTGAACACAGTTTTGCACGGGTTATTGGGCAAAATGTTTTTGTGTATATGGATGACATCCTGGTCGCAACGGACACGTTCGCGCAACACCTGGAAGTGCTTACAGAAGTACTTAGGAGGCTTAGATTAGTGGTTGAAAATCAAGCTAGCCAAGTGCTCGTTCTTGAAAAAGGAGATCACATATCTAGGTCATGTCATATCTAAGGAAGGGGTTAGAGTAGATGACGATAAAAATCAAAGCAATAGCGAATTTTCGCACCCCAGATCAAAGAAGGAGATTAAGTCATTCTGGGTATCGCCGGTTTCTTTAGGAGGTTTGTGAAAGGGTTCTCTAATATAGCAGCTCCCCTAACTGATGTGTTGCGGGAAGACGTTCAATTTCAATGGAGGAGCCCCAGGCGGCGGAGATGTTTTCAAAAGCTCAAGGACGCGCTAATGAATCCCCCTGTTTTGAAGTTTCCAGTTATTTTAGTGAACCTTTTACATTAGTGACTGATGCAAGCCAGGAAGGTATAGGTGCTTGCCTTATGCAAAAGAAAGTTTGATGGGAAATTTCATCCTATAGCTTTTTTATAGCAGGAAGTTCAGGACAAAGGGCAGCAACGAGAAGTCCTATGGCCACCATAGATAAAGAAGCCTTTGCAATAGTGTCAAGCTTTAGTTCATTTTAAAATGTTACTGATGGGAATAAAGTATAAGTTCTTACAGACCACAAACCATTACTAGATCTTTTAATAAACCCGATTTGTAGCCAAAAAGAGCTCGATGGTTTTTAACTATCAGAGATTTTGTTGCCAAGCTCAAATATAGAGGGTGGGGCAAATTTAACGTTGTTGCTGATGCTCTCAGCAGGATTTTTCACGACACGGAAGGTTTCCAAGTCGCGCAAGTCACTAGCGAGGCCATACAATGGGATATACCTCTCATAGAGCAAAGGCAAGATGAAGACGAGAGTTTTAGCAGATGCAAAAGCGTTTCTAAGAGGGGAATTAGTCAGGAAACATTATAAGTTGCCTTTTTTGGGTTTGGAGTTAGAAGGTAATCTATTGGTTCAGGAAAATTAAATATCAGTGAGAACGTGAAAAGTAAAGGAATACGACACAGATCGTAATTCCGAAAGGTCATAATTCCAAGTGGTTTTTGGATATAGTTCATTGCAGGTTCGGTAGTCCACACTGGGAATAGAAAAAAAACGTATGATGAGGTTTGTGCTAAATACATTTGGAAAAACATGGGGAAAGATGTAGAAAATTTTGTAAGGAATTGTACAGTGTGCAACGCATGTACGCCTACGAGGACAACTTCATGCAAATTAGGATCGTATCCTATACTGAGTAGACCTTTTCAGAGAATACATATGGATATCCTGGGGAAGTTTTTGTGAGTCTAGATATGCAAACAAGTACTTGTTAGTGATAATAGATGAGCTTACAAGGATAGTAGAAATTTTCCCATTTAAGCATAAAACGGCAAAGAAGTAGACATAGCGTTTTTCAATGGTATCATTTGCAGATATCGCTCACCCGAAGTTCTATTAACCGACAATGGTAAAGAATTTGTGAACAAAACCTTGGAATGTTTAGCTGAAGTCATGGGGATATAAAAGTAACAATCATTCCATACAGATCCGAGGCTAATGAGTTGTGTGAACGAGCAAACAGGAAAGTGCTCGAGGCTCTCAGGAAAACCGTAGGTGGTATAATGATAAGAATTGGGACATATATATTAATGTTGTTAGACATAGTATTAACACTATGGTTAGTGATTCAATTAAAATGTCCCCATTTGAAGCTTTGTTTGGTTGTCCAGCACGAGGCACATTTGATTTGCTAACTATGCCTCATCATGGGAGGATACGGTCGAGGCGTTGGTATCCACAGCGAGAGAGAGACATGCTTGTCTCAGCCGTAATCTCGAATCCACAACCAGAGATATGGTACAGAAGAGTAATAGTAAATCATCTGATCCCACGATCAATGTCGGAAAGAAGGTATTTTTAAAACTTAACGTGAGAAATGAGCTAAATTACAAACGGGGCGGCCCGAAGTTTGAAGGTCCTTTTAAAGTCATTGATGAAAAAATTGGAAACAGATTTGTAGTCTTAGAGGAAAAAACAGGTCGGTCAAGGTTAACACATATCTCGAAATTGAAAAGAATTGGTTGTGGTGATTAATATATTGTCGCGCAATTGCATTTTTTTTTTCCTTTTTTTTCTTGCTGTCTGTTTTTTGCAATTTGGTGGCGGAATGCTTTCACGGTTTTTTTTCTCTCTTTTATTTCCTTCTACTGTTTTTTTTCTTATTTTGCGCAAATCTTTGGCGTTTTGGCATAAGATTTCGGGGTTAATATTTTACGTGGGAATGTGTTGAAATCGGCAAAACATTTTGTTTTAGCTGAGAAACGTGATGATAAAACATGTGATTATTCCTGCGTGTATGATATTTGGGCTGAATTTTTGGGTTTCACGAAGCCGAATAGAATGACATTTTTTGAGGGGGGGGGGTATGATTTTTTTTGTGTGGGGTTATTAATTAAATAGAGGAAAATATTTATATCACTGGAGTGGTGTTATTGTTAAGATGGTGATTTAATATATAAGGAGATGGTATTAATCCTTGGGGGTGGCTTTCCTTTTTTTTGATGGTATATGATTATAGAATTGTGAGTTTATCGTAGTTTTTATCCCGAATAGGTGATAATTTTCTATATAATTGGACATTATCGTTTGGGAGAATTATGTCTTCGAGATAACTTTGGAGTCACCTTTGGTCATGTTCCTGGAGATTAGTTCTGTGGAATGTATGATGTAGTTTTCAGTATAGAACATTTTTTTGAGAATCATGAGTTTTCTGGCGGTGCGAGTCTGACTATGCTGCAGTTCGAAGCACCTGAAGTGTTCACAGGTGGATTTTTGCTAATGTTGCTGTAATGAATCTGGTTGCGGATTTTTCCCTTTCCCTTTGGAGTTGATTACTCGGGGATTTGCACTATTCTTGTAGATGCTGATTATGGCATTCCATGGGAATTTATCATTTAAGGGGATTCTTTTTCGTCATTTCTGGTTTGATGTGATTGCTGCGGTAGCAGATTCTGTCAACAGTACACATTCCGTTTTGGGAAAGATATTGAATTATATATGTTTCTTTTTCTCTTATGGGAAAGTTCCACTTATTATTGTTGTTATTATCTTGTTTTTTTTTCCTTTTTTTTTTCCCTTTTATTTTTTTCCCCTTTCTTACTTTGAGAGATGTTGTAATGGGGGTTAAGCTCTAAATAGCATTTCTATTTTAGATAGGAGATATAATTTGTTGGCGGTATGTGAGTTAGATAGAAGGGGTGTTCGGCATTATAGTTTATGGAGGTTAGTTATATAAACAATAAAAGGGGTTGTTACTGTTAGACGTTATGGGTTCTCTTTTGATAGCATGTTGACAGATGGGATGGATTTGTGTGATTCAGTGGGTAAAGATTATATTTTGTTTGGCGAGGAATTTTTAATATTTGACTAGTAGATTGAGTATATTAATTAGTGACGGATTTGTGGGGTAAAGCAGGAATTTAATTATTTTATGACAAAGTAGACTTTTTAAATTCAGACTCACAATGACTTTAGAAAATTCCCAACTCTAACGTGATGATGGCGATGGAAACGACTTCGTTCTACAGTACCAGAGGTCGAGTCGAGTCTACACACGAATGGCGTTTCTATGGACTCCCTTTGGCAAAGGATGAGATGTCTTCGATATAACCGTCTCAGGATACGTTTTGGGATAAATCAGGAGTCTACCAGTCTTCGATGAGGCGGTGGCGAGTAGCACTTGCATGGAAGGTCACGGGATATTTTCTTGACAACGGGGCTGGTGACCAAAATTTCCTTCAGTAGAAAACGCCGAATCTACAGTCGCGACGAGAGGGTGTTCGATACACTCACGAGGTCGCAGACGCTGAATAATGGCACGTGCTGAGTTGTTTCGAGTTGGTTTACGCATGCGACCTTGCGTCACAACAATTCGCTCGTCCTACAGGGATCCCAGCTGTTTGATGGTTCCTGCAGGGGTTCTCTTGGATTTCTTCTTGGTGCTCAGTCGGCGTGTCTACAACTTGTCCACGAAAGTGTTTCATAAACACTTACATGGAAACCAATGCGGCGGTTCGAATTCCGCCTACAGTGGAGACCGTTCCAGTTCCGCCGCTGGAGGATAGTGACGAAAAGGAATTGTTTTTCCGACGACCGTTACACTATACCAATATCAATGATTATGTTAGGTGCTATACTGATCACAATTTGTGCGCTAGGGGTCTTAAACATTTGTGCATTCGACGAAGCACGGAAGGGCTCCAGCAATGGAGGTAGCCCTAAGTCATGTGGTAAATTGATACATTGTGCATTAGTTGCTGATGTGGTGGTGCGACAGGAGTGCACAGAGGAATATAGGTGGCCGAGCCATCTTACAAGTGTGTAATGTTAAGGGAAAATCACATCATGTCTTGCTTGGAGACAAGCTGAGCTGTAAGGGCGCTTAACGTGAGCGAAGGAATTTGAATACGCAAGCAGTTTAAAAACCGAGAGATCACCCACCCTGTCGTTAGGCATGTACATTCGTTTGTACGGATGTTACAGGCCTAATAGTCCAAGGAACTTGCGAAAGTCACATTATTTTCGGTGAACACAAAGAGGTCAGGTAGTACACGTGGGTGTCGGGAGAGAAAGCCCCATCGTATAGATCGGTCCTATTCCATGGCTAATTTAGAGACGGGATTCTCTAACCTGACTATGTTAAATGAACTTATTAACATTTTGGGTCTGGGAGTGAATTCTTAGTCAGGAGGGTACAATGTTAACTCACTGGTTTCTTTATGGGCAGATTTGGGTTTTCTGTCATTATGACTTGTTAATCATTTTGTTATATTTTATATTCACTGCTTTGGTAATAAAATAGTATATTTTTATACTTACGAGATCTTAATAGCCTAACGACATGGTTGCAGAGGGTACCATTGACAGCAGGTAAGGGTTTCCAATTTGTGTAGTTTAATAAGAAGGGGGGGGGGGTGGGGGTAAGATATATATATATATATATATTATAATATATATATATATTATAGATATATATATATATATAATTCTTTATATATATATATATATATATATATATATATATATATATATATATATATATATATATATATATATATATTATATATATATTATAATGAATAGATATATAATATATATATCTTATATATATATATCTATATATATATATATATATATATATATATATATATATAATATATCTATATATATATATATATATCTTACCCCCACCCCCCCCTTCTTCTTAGTAAACTACACAAATTGGAAACCCTTACCTGCTGTCAATGGTACCCTCTGCAACCATGTCGTTAGGCTATTAAGATCTCGTAAGTATAAAAATATACTATTTATTACCCAAAGCAGTTGAATATAAAATATATATATATATATATATTATATATATATATATATATATATATCTATATATATCATATATATTTATGTATGTATGTATGCATGTATGTATGTTTGTATTATGATATCTGCATAAGCATGTATGGATGTATTGTAGCTACCTATGCTTATGCTAGAGAATGTGAAAAATCTACATTATTCCAACTAAAAAATTAAACATAAGTTTTCGTCGATTTGTAATACTGCATGACAAAGGTTATTTCGGAAAAGAATCACGTTTCGATTGCAATATTAGGATGCATTTTAATCTTTCTCATTTATTATTATTATTATTATTATTATTATTATTATTAATATATTATTATTATTATTATTATTATAATTATTAACGGTTCATATTACTCGTATGGATGCATGGCTTCCTGTCATGCCTGATTCCTGAACGACACAGATTTACACATACACATACATACATGCATACAGCTACTATTATAATTCATAATAATCTATAGGTCGCTCTCATTGAGGTTGCCAGTGTGTACCATACTGTAAAGCATGAAGAATCCTACCGGGCAATAGACTGTGCCATGAAGATTGCACCCCAGCTGTATGTAGATTCTTCACTGGCCAAAAAAGTATCCTGTGGCAGAACAGAAGCAGAATGTATTACAAAGAATGTTCTTAGCAAACTGAGTGTGACAGATCTGGTGAAAGAAGTGAAAGGATTTGAAACATATAATGGTCCATGCCGTATTAGTCAGGTTAGAGAGAACCCCGTCTCTAATACTATGGAATAGAAACATCTGTAATAAAGATAATAATGGATAAAAGATACACTTCACACATCACTCTTTTCAAAGTAATTTAAGTAAAAGAATGTATTTCACACTTCTCTCTCTTTTCAAAGGTAACGGTTTTCTAAGTCTTACAAAATATGTGCCATACCTTTTAGATGGGTTTTCTCTCCCGACACCTGGCGTGTACCAAACTGACCCTCTTTCTTCTCACTAAAAGGAATGTGACTTTCACAAGTGCCCTGCGGGTCGATTAGACCCTGTAACATCCGTACAAACGAATGTACATGCTTGACACACCCCAAGCTGTCTTGGCGACAAGACGAGCAGTCTCTCGATTAAAATGCTTACGTATCAAATTCCTTCACTCAAGAAAGCTGCCCCTACAGCTCAGTCTGTCTCCAAGCAAGACATGATATGTAATTCACTAACATTACACACTTGTAAGATGGCTCGGCCACCTATGTCCTTTGTGCACTCCTGTTGCACACCACATCAGCAACTAATGCACAATGTATCAATTTACCACATGACTTAGGGCTACCTCCGTTGCTGGAGCCCTTGTGCTTCGTCGAATGCACAAAAGTTTAAGAACTCCTAGCGCACAAATTGTGATCAGTATAGCACCTAACATGATCATTAATATTGGTATTGTGTAACGTTAACTAATGAAAGGCTCATCCTCGTCACTAAGATAAGCAGAACTCGACGAATAGTTGTAGACGCAGGTCGAGTGCGTAAACCAACTCGAAACAACTCAGCACGTGCCATTATTCAGCGTCTGCGACCCTCGTGAGTGTATCCAACACCCTCTCGTCGCGAAACTGTAGATTCGACGTTTTCTACTGAAGGAAACGTGGTCACCACCCCGTTGTCAAGGAAATATCCCGTGACTTCCATGCAAGTGCTACTCGCACCCGCCTCATCGAAGATTGTAGACTCCTGATTTATCCCAGAACGTATCCTGAGACGATATATCGAAGACATCTCATCCTTTGCAAAGGCAGTCCATAGAAACGCCATTCGTGTGTAGACTTGACTCGACCTCTGGTACTGTAGAACGAAGTCGTTTCCATCGCCACCATCACGTAGGAGTGCAAAGACAAAATTGCATTAAAACAACCTTAGCTCTTTCGTAAACTATGTCAGCAGTCTCTCTCTCTCTCTCTCTCTCTCTCTCCTCTCTCTTCTCTCTCTATCTCTCTCTCTCACTAAGTAACGTATGGTTCACAGTTTAACGTACCTTTATCCGCGACTTGCTATTAGTATGAAAGACGTTTCTCATTGTTCTCTTTACTTCCTCTGCTCTCTCTCTCTCTCTTCTTCCTCGCTAGAGGATACAACACCACGACAGACAGACAGACGTTGCAGACTGTTCAAGACAGACAGAAGATATTTGGGCCAAATGACAAATGCTCCAATATGAGGCTGTGTCACGGTCTACACAGATGCCCAGGCACGAGTGTTTGTCTGTGTGTGTGTGTGTCTGTTTATAAATGAAGAATGTACAAGGGTTTAAATGTGATTATCTGGGCCTCTAATGTTTTTCAATCAGAGAAAAATGAAGGTACGGTTCATTATATTTGATAATTTTCATGCGAAATAATGCGTCTGTGATTTGTTCTTAATCATTAAAAATCGACTCTGTTCTTCATACTTATATTGTTCATTGATGCAGTTTCAAATTCCTTCACCACCATTGCAATAACAAACGAGACATCGGACTATTTTCATTTGTATTTAATTTATTATTTATATGAATGAATGCAGTTTCATGGAATGAATAAAGAGAAATTCACCAGCAATATTTTTCTTTTTTTAATTTGGTTCAAATTCCCGACCTGCAAAAGAGACGGTTGCTATGAAGCTTTTATGGTGAACAGCCTCTTTATAGCATTTCTGTGCTTTTTTTTATATCCTTCTTTTATATCCTGCTTTTACGTCCTTCCTTTTATAGGCTCCCCATATGTCCTCCTTTTTATGTCCCTACCTTTGCATCCTACCATCTTTTATATCGTCGTTTTATATCCTCTTTTTATCCTACTTTTATATCCTACCTTTATATCATCTTTTCATCCTCATTTTATATCCTACTTTTATATCCTCTTATAGCCTCTTGTATTCTACCTTCATATCCTTTTTTATCCTTCTATCATATCCTACTTTTATATCTTCCCACAAGGACGTGAGAACGGTACGTAAGCACGTTGGCATGACTGAGCTATAAACTCTGGCGTTGGGATATATCCTCCATGTCATTCATGATTTGCACGAAATGGAAAGATATTGTTTATATTATGTAGTATGGATGTATGGGCAGCAGCATCCACTTCTGTGCTACCTATTGGTTTCCATTTGATGATTTATTTCATTTTGTAGGCGCCATAGCATCCTCCGACGGCGAATTTAATTCGACTTTTGTACGTTGTCTGCGAAGTTATTATTCAAGTCATGACACTCATTTTGGTGTCAATGGAGAACGGAATACATGTGCCTTACTCTGGTATATGCAAAAGTAGCATTATAAGGAAAATTCACAATGTCAGAACGAGTTAAAGTCGTCACAAAAATAAGCTGTCAGAACAGCTGAAGCAATTCTGGGCTTCAGATCCGCGATCAGTGTTTGCAACCTGACCAATTCCTTTATATAAAAATCATGTTATCAACATTTTTGTTCTCAATGAAATTACTATTGCCTAATAAACCTAAACAGTATAATAATTGGTCGTCTATTTTCCGTCTGAAATGATCTTGAAAAAGAAGCAGCATCACAAACCCATTGCAAGATGTAATCTTAGACATAAGAGGTCAACAGAATCTTGCAACTCCAAATCGGGAGAGGACTAAGTTCTCTACATCTCCCAGACGTATCAATCTACATCGTGACCTTTACTTTTTTTTTATTATTATTATTATTATTATTATTATTATTATTATTATTATTATTATTATTATTATTATTATTATTATATTAATTATTATATTATATAAGTGTATCATCATGTGACATCCCTCGAACAGAAAAAAAAATCTGGTATTTTGGTAGGCAGTATTTTCTACTCTTGCCTACCAACATAAAGCTGAAAATTCCTTAAAGATTATAGATTGTCTGATAAACGTTAATACAACCATCCAAACTCGAATTACTGACATTGCAAGCTTGAAATTATGAGCAATATATCTCAGGTAAGCTTTCACGAAAACGCAATATATTCCATGAAACGTCTGATAGACTCCATTTCATCGGTATTTATATTAATTATTTTTAAAATAAAAAAGGGCGAACCTCCACGAGAGGAGACCATTTGATGGTTGGGAAACGAGCACTTCCCCAATTAAAATGCCGGTGCCTCGTTCTGTCCCAAGTACCGAAGGACCTCAGGTGACTGTGACGTCTGCAAAATCGTCACTCGAAACTGGATTGGACCGGATTTCATTTCAGAATTGGGGACTGCCCGAAGCAAAATGGTGCTCAAACAGGAAATTGTTGTGCATTGATGGTGAGGAGAGATAAAAAAATGCCGAATAAGTGATTGCAATGACTGCATAAAAATGTAAAGTATACATTTAATTATTTATGCCTATTTGTGACTAGCAAATTAGTATTTGACGCCAAATGACTTGGAATTGTACAAGGGAATTCACGTATGGGGTTCTGGTAACACATTCACAGCCCTGAATTGTTTAGCCGGCAAAAAGCTAGAATTACCAACAAAATGTGACTATTCCACATACTCTTATACTCTAACCTACGGCAAAACTGAGTGAGATTATAAACAGAAGGTTTCATAAAATTATTCGGAACTTTAATCCTGGGAAAACCTTACATAAATTATATATTTATTTCGTTTCGTACTTTTACTTTTTTCCAGGGTTTTGTATGGCCGGCTACAGGGTTACAGATTGTACTTACAGAGTGTCAGCAATGCGATTCTTTTTAAGTCTTCTTCTGACATAAATATTTCAAAAAACAATCACTGGGTACGTTCTAATAATTAATTCGATGACGCTTTTCATAAGACCATAACAAAATGTCCATAAATTAACGTATTTCATCTTGAAGGCAGTGGTCTGTATATATATATATGTTAATACTGATATGGGAAACAGGTTTAATAGTGCAAATGTATTTTCAGCTTGTTTGCAGGGGGAGGAAACTGGATGTAATTCTAATACAAATTGATGGACATTGCATCCGTTCATGATATATATAATTTAATTATAATTATTCATATTCTCAGGGCTGCTCCTCGATTTCCTATCGTATCCTAGAATTTTAATGTTGGTACTTCTGAGTAACAAATCCCGACTTATTTCATCCTCAATTTTCTAATTTCCATAAATAAATTTTAGCAAACTCGAAACGTACTTTCAACAAAAAACAATTACTTTTATTGAATATATCTCCAAAATGGCAATATTTCCTTTTAAATAAAATTTAGATGATTCATGGTGTTTGATATGAATAGTCCTTGATGTCTCATGAATACCAATTTTCTTTTAAGACTTTTAAATAAGAGATTTTTCTGCCTTTTTAAAAAATATTTGCTCATTTCTGGATCGAAAATGACAAAGTATTCTTCGCGGGAATCAATTAACGCCTTTAATTAATTGATTCTCGTAAAGACTACGTCATCATTTGCCTTTAATTGCATGCTAAAGCTTCCAATAATGTTGATTATCCTGCTTCCTTTCCGGACAAGGAGCAGCCATTGTTTGTTTACCAGAACAAACTTTGTCACTTTCTTGAAAACATTTTACGTTCTTCAAAACGTTCCATTATTAAGGTTAAATTTAGAGATATATATTACTTACGTTATACGTTTATCATATATATCGGTCCAGGATTTATTCGTAGCCTTGCTGAACAATATATAATAGTTTCGTCTTCAAACAACCAAACTTCATCCGAGATTGTCATAGCACTCAATAGATGTACAATCTTGAAAAAACATTATATGACAAAAAAAGTCTTACACTTGGTATTCCTAGCACTTTCGGACTACAAGGAAACGTAACCACGGATACGACATCTACTAGGGATTGGGGGGCCGACCAATGTATTTCGCCGTGTTTAGTACTGGCCCTTGGGGGTTAATTACTATCGTCCGAATAAATATTACTTAAAATTTTTTGTTCTCAGTAGGTAAAAACTGCATAGAAAAACTGCAACTGCCATAGTCTAGGCCGCCGCGGATAAGTACCCTAGATCTACCCTTTCTACCCCTTATTTAGTATTAATTTGAAGCGTAAATCTTCTTTGTATTACTAACAAAACCTTTCGTCATATAATGATATAAATATATTTATTTTTATGGTGATTATATTTAATTTTTAAAAACAAACAGCGAAGCATAAGAGCTTACCATAGTTTACTATTTAACTATTTTTTACGTTTTCTATCTAGAAATATATAATTTTCATAGAAAACTGTATTTTGAGGTATTAGATAACTATAAAAAACTAGCTCTCTCTCTCTCTCTCTCTTTATATATATATATATATATATATATATATATATATATATATATATATATATATATATATATATATATATATACATAATATATATATATATATATATATATATATATATATATATATATATATATATATATAGCCGAGATGGGAAAAATTCTTATAAATGCTTCCCCTGTGCTTTCCAAAAATGTCTTTCAGTTTTCTATGTAACTATACTCTGTTTTTTTCCATCTGTCCATCCGCTTGTGGTGTTTTCGCATGGTAACACTGCGTCCCGGCTTTAAATAGTTACGCTATGTGTAAGTTTTAGGTAAATTAAAAAGGATATAACTGGGCGTACATTTGCAACTGAAAAGTGCTTTAATAAATTACTGTTATGCTCATTACACCGTTAATTTTCGAAATAGGATATTATCATTATTGTTGAATGTAAGCTGAATGTAACTATCTAAAGCCCGGGGCGCAGTGTTACCATCATACACCACAGCCGGATGGACAGTTGGAATAAAACAGAGTATAGTGAGGATTCTTAGACCATTTCAAATGTCAAAGAAAACGTTAGGAGTCTTCCAAGATGGGCGTGGTCAAGTTAACTACTGAGAAAAGCCTTGGCTTTCGTTCACTTTTATGGCTATGGTTTTGTACTTGGGCAAATGCTTACGTGCTTGACATGTAGGGTCTAATAAAACATGGCGTGTTGAAACCGTAGAATATTGTCTCGAAGCAAAAATGGCCAAAATATTACTCCTAAGTCCAGGTTTCTGTGGATAACTTAGAAAAAATCTACTGGTTGTAGATATATTCAAAAAAAGTAATTGTTTTTGGTTGAAAGTACGTTTCAAGTTTGCTAAAATTTATGGAAATTTAGAAAATTGAGGATGAAATAAGTCGGGATTTGTTACTCAGAATTGTACCAACATTAAAATTCTAGGATACGATAGGAAATCGAGGAGCAGCCCTGAGAATATGAATAATTATAATTAAATTATATATATCATGAACGGATGCAATGTCCATCAATTTGTGTATAAGAATTACATCCAAGTTCTCCCTGCAAACAAGCTGAAAATACAGTTGCACTATTAAACCTGTTTCCCATATCAGTATAACTATAATACTAAGTATTTCCTGGCATATTTATTACTATTTTTTCTTTATATGATATTGATATAGAGGATATTCTAACTTCAGGTACAGACCTAAGAGATAAATTAATCTTTAGTTTTACAAAAATCTTGCATATACAGACCAATGCCTTCAAGATGAAATACGTTAATTTATGGAAATTATGGTCTTATGAAAAGCGTCATCGAATTAGTTATTAGAACGTACCCAGTGATTGTTTTTTGAAATAATTTAGTCAGGAGAACGACTTAAAAAGAATCGCATTGCTGACACTCTGTAAGTACAATCTGTAACCCTGTAGCCGGCCATACAAACCCTGGGAAAAAGTAAAAGTACGAAACGAAATAAATATAATTTATTTTGTAAGGTTTTCCCAGGATTAAAGCTCCGAATAATTATATGAAACCTTCTGTTTAGTCACTATTTTGTTGGTAATTTCTAGGTTTTTTGCCGGCTAACAATTCAGGGCTGTGAATGTTTTTTACCAGAACCCCCATACGTGAATTTCCTTGTACAATTCCAAGCATTTGGCGTCAAATACTAATTTGCTAGTCACAAATAGGCATAAACAATAACTTAAATGTATAGTCTTTAACTTTTTATTGTAGTCATTGCAAGATCACTTATTCGGCAATTTTTTATCTCTCCTCACCATCAAATGCACAACAATTTCCTGTTTTGAGCACCATTTTGCTTGCGGGCAGTCCACAATTCTGAAATGAAATCCGGTCCAATCCAGTTCGAGTGACGATTTTGCAGACGTCACAGTCACCTGAGTCCTTCGGTACTTGGGACAGAACGAGGCACCGGCATTTTAATTGGGGAAGTGCTCGTTTCCCAACCATCAAATGGTCTCCTCTCGTGGGAGGTTCGCCCTTTTTTATTTTAAAAAATGATTAATATAAATACCGATGAAAATGAGTCTATCAGACGTTCATGGAATATATTGCGTTCGTGAAAGCTACCCGAGATATATTGCTCATAATTTCAAGCTTGCAATGTCAGTAATTCGAGTTTGGATGGGTGTATTAACGTTTATCAGACAATCTATAATGTTTAAGGAATTTTCAGCTTTTATGTTGGTAGGCAAAAGAGTAGAATACTGCTACCAAATACCAGTTTCCTTTGTTTTCTGTTCGAATGATGTCACATGATGATACTACTTATACCACTACTTATATAATAATAATAATATAATAATAATAATAATAATAATAATAATAATAATAATAATAATAATAATAATAATAATAATAATAATATATAATAATAATAATGTGTGGCGCCGTGGAGGAGTGGGTTAGGTCGTCAATAGACTTAAGTCAAGTTAAGCAACATTGGGGCTGGTCAGTCGTTGGATGGGTGACCGCTCTCCTCGGCGTGATTCCTTGGGAAAGGATCTTTACCATAATTTCCTCAGTCTACTCAGCTGTAAATGAGTACCTATCCCTGATGGGGTAGGGTCCAGCTATGGGTTAAATAGCAAAACTCAGCAATGATGGAAAGAAAGTGAAGGAATAAACGACAACGACGTAAATGGAACCTCTGGCAACAGAGGAGCTTCGTCCTGGCAACCAGGTATTCAAACCCAATTGTGGGGAGGGGAAGACGGTCAGGTACTTGGAGGTCGTCATCCAGCAACTGATCACCACAACGACAGTAATCAACCCAAGCCGGAGAGTTGGAGCTACAGAGGACAGGCCGGAAATTGAAATGGGACAGAGAAGAAAATAAGGAAATATGGAGATGCTACATCAGAAGCAACCGACGGAGAGATAGGATATAGAAGAAGATTGGTCAACATCTGAATGAGAGGAATAACACCCCCCAAACAGAGCAGAGGCTGGCAGACCAAGTAAGGAACATAAAGAAAAAGAACTGGCTCTCCCCCCAACAGAAAGAGAAGAACTGGAAAGGGAAATGTCACACGACAACGAATTACACGAAGACGAACTGAGAGACGATGCCACAGAAGACGACAGGGAGGATGAGGTATCAAACAACGACACACGAAGAAACACCGACGAAGTAACAGAGAGGACGGAAGGGTAGAAAAGATAGACAATGGATGGAGCCAGATACAGAGAGAACAAAGATTCCCTCCATGAAAGCCTACAACACCAAGAAATTAAGGGAGAAAACAAGTGAGGTCAATGAAATAATGGGCCTAATACACACCACCAGTATCACAGAAACAAATAACTTGACATATGCAGGAGCAAGATTAGTAGCAGAACTGATGGGGATTCGAACACCAACACCACCGTCACAACCAACCCAACAGAAACCAAAACAGCAACCTCCTTGGAAAAGGCGCCTGGAAAAGCAAATCATGGTGATGAGAATTCTGACTTGAGTAAACTGAAAGAGATGGCAGAAAAAAGGCTAAGAAGCAAGAAAACAAGGGAGGAACTCAACGAGAAATACAAAGTACAAGAGAGGGGACTAAACAACACAATAGAAGATGTAAAACAGAGGCTTAAGGCCAAAGCACACAAGATCCAACGGTACATAACAGGAATAAGGGATACCAACAGAACAAACTATTCGGAACCAACCAGAAAAGACTATACAGCCAACATAGAGAAGACAACCACCCAGAAATTCCTGAAGCCGAACCAAGTAAGAGACTCTGGAAAACATATGGAGCAATCCGGTATCACACAACAAACATGCAACATGGCTCCAGGAAGTCAAGGAAGAAGAAACAGGGAGAATAAAACAAAGATTCACAGACATCACGGACAGACACAGTCAGGACACCAAACTAAAGAAAATGCCAAACTGGAAAGCCCCAGGTCCGATGAAGTCCATGGATACTGGCTCAAAAAACTTCAAGGCCCTACCCACACCCACGAATAGCAGAACAACTCCAGCATTGTATCTCAAATCACCAAGCACCCAAATGGATGACCACAGGAAGAACATCCTTAGTACAAAAAGACAAGAGTAAGGGAAATATAGCCAGTAAACTACAGGCCTATCACCTGCCTACCAATAATGTGTGAAGTTACTAACAGGCTATCATCAGTGAAAGGCTATACAACCTACCCTAGAGGAGACAAACACCATCCCCCACCAACAGAAAGGCTGCAGAAGGAAGTGTAGGGGCACAAAAGACCAGCTCCTGATAGACAAAATGGTGTAATGAAGAACAGTAGGAGAAGGAAAACCAACCTAAGCATGGCATGGATAGACTATAAGAAAGCCTTCGACATGATACCACACACATGGCTAATAGAATGCCTGAAAATATATGGGGCAGAGGAAAATACCATCAGCTTCCTCAAAAATACAATGCGCAACTGGAATACATACTTACAAGCTCTGGAATAAGACTAGCAGAGGTTAATATCAGGAGAGGGATCTTCCAGGGCGACTCACTGTCCCCACTACTCTTCGTAGTAGCCATGATTCCCATGGACAAAAGTACTAACAGAAGATGGATGCCGGGTACCAACTCAAGAAAAGAGGCAACAAAATCAACCATCTGATGTTCATGGACGACATCAAGCTGTATGGTAAGAGCATCAAGGAAATAGATACCCTAATCCAGACTGTAAGGATTGTATCTGGGGACATCAGGATGGAGTTTGGAATAGAAAAAATGCGCCTTAGTCAACATACAAAAAGGCAAAGTAACGAGAACCGAAGGGATAAAGCTACCAGATGGCGAGCAACATCAAACACATAGATGAGACAGGATACAAATACCTGGGAATAATGGAAGGAGGGGATATAAAACACCAAGAGATGAAGGACACGATCAGGAAAGAATATATGCAGAGACTCAAGGCGATACTCAAGTCAAAACTCAACGCCCGGAAATATGATAAAAGCCACACAGGGTGGGCAGTGCCAGTAATCAGATACAGCGCAGGAATAGTGGAATGGACGAAGGCAGAACTCCGCAGCATAGATCAGAAAACCAGGAAACATATGACAATACACAAAGCACTACACCCAAGAGCAAATACGGACAGACTATACATAACACGAAAGGAAGGAGAGGACTACTAAGTATAGAGGACTGCGTCAACATCGAGAACAGAGCACTGGGGCAATATCTGAAAACCAGTGAAGACGAGTGGCTAAAGATGTGCCATGGGAAGAAGGAATAATAAAAGTAGACGAAGACCAGAAATACAGAGACAGGAGAAAGACAGAAAGAACACAGGACTGGCACAACAAACCAATGCACGGACAATACATGAGACAGACTACAGAACTAGCCAGCGATGACAATTGGCAATGGCTACAGAGGGGAGAGCTAAAGAAGGAAACTGAAGGAATGATAACAGCGGCACAAGATCAGGCCCTAAGAACCAGATATGTTCAAAGTATGATAGACGGAAATAACATCTCTCCCATATGTAGGAAGTGCAATACGAAAATGAAACCATAAACCACATAGCAAGTGAATGCCCGGCACTTGCACAGAACCAGTACAAAAAGAGGCATGATTGGCAGTGGCAAAAGCCCTCCACTGGAGCCTGTGCAAGAAACATCAGCTACCTTGCAGTAATAAGTGGTACGAGCACCAACCTGAGGGAGTGATAGAAAAACGATCAGGCAAAGATCCTCTGGGACTATGGTATCAGAACGGATAGGGTGATACGTGCAAACAGACCAGACGTGACGTTGATTGACAAAGTCAAGAAGAAAGTATCACTCATTGATGTCGCAATACCATGGGACACCAGAGTTGAAGAGAAAGAGAGGGAAAAAATGGATAAGTATCAAGATCTGAAAATAGAAATAAGAAGGATATGGGATATGCCAGTGGAAATCGTACCCATAATCATAGGAGCACTAGGCACGATCCCAAGATCCCTGAAAAGGAATCTAGAAAAACTAGAGGCTGAAGTAGCTCCGGGCCTCATGCAGAAGAGTGTATCCTAGAAACTCCTCCCAGAAACGCGCACATAGTAAGAAAAGTGATGGACTCCTAAGGAGGCAGGATGCAACCCGGAACCCCACACTATAAATACCACCCAGTCGAATTGGAGGACTGTGATAGAGCAAAAAAAAAAAAAAAAAAAAAAAAAAAAAAAAAAAAAAAAAAAAAAAAAAAAAAAAAAAAAATAAAAAAAAAAAAAAAAAAAAAAAAAAAAAAATAAAAAAAAAAAAAAAAAAAAAAAAAAAAATAATAATAATAATAATAATAATGATAATAATAATAATAATAATAATAATAATAATAATAATAATAATAATAATAATAATAATAATAATAATAATAATGTAAATGGTCACGATGTAGATTGATACGTGTGGGAGATGTAGAGAGCTTAGTCCTCTCCCACTTTGGAGTTGCAAGATTCTGTTGACCTCTTATGTTCTAAGATTACATCTGCAATGGGTTTGTGATGCTGCTTCTTTTTCAAGATCATTTCAGACGAAAAATATAGCAATTATTATACTGAGGTTTATTAGGCAATAGTAATTTCATTAGAACAAAAATGTTGATAACATGATTTTTCATATAAAGGAATTGGTCAGGTTGCAAACTGATCGCGGATCTGAAGCCCAGATTGTTTCAGCTGTTCTGACAGCTTATTTTGTGACGACTTTAACTCGTCCTGACATTGTGAATTTTCTTTATAATGCTACTTTTGCATATACCAGAGTAAGGCACATGTATTCCGTTCTCCATTGACACCAGAATGAGTGTCATAGCTTGAATAATAACTTCGCAGACAACGTACAAAGTCGATTTAAATTCGCCGTCGAAGGATGCTATGGCGCCTACAAAATGAAATAAATCATCAAATGGAAACCAATAGGTAGCACAGAAGTGGATGCTGCTGCCCATACATCCATACATCCATACCTACCATAAAATAAACAAAATCTTTCCATTTCGTGCAAATCATGAATGAGCATGGAGGATATATCCCAACGCCAGAGTTTTATAGCTCAGTCATGCCAACGTGCCTTACGTACCGTCTCACGTCCTTGTGGGAAGATATAAAAGTAGGAAATGATAGAAGGATAAAAAAAGGATATGAAGGTAGAATACAAGAAGATATAAGAGGATATAAAAGTAGGATATAAAATGAGGATGAAAAGATGATATAAAGGTAGGATAAAAAGGAGGATAAAAAGAGGATATAAAACGACGATATAAAAGAAGGTAGGATGCAAAGGTAGGACATAAAAAAGGAGGACATATGGGGAGCCTATAAAAGGAAGGACGTAAAAGCAGGATATAAAAGAAGGATATAAAAAAGCACAGAAATGCTATAAAGAGGCTGTTCACCATAAAAGCTTCATAGCAACGTCTCTTTTGCAGTCGGGAATTTGAACCAAATTAAAAAAAGAAAAATATTGCTGGTGAATTTCTCTTTATTCATTCCATGAAACTGCATTCATTCCATTATAAAATAAATAATAAATCATAAGTACAATGAAAATAGTCCGATGTCTCGTTTGTTATTGCAATGGTGGTGAAGGAATTTGAAACTGCATCAATGAACAATATAAGTATGAAGAAGAGTCGATTTTTAATGATTAAGAACAAATCACAGACGCATTATTTCGCATGGAAAATTAATCAAATATAATGAACCGTACCTTCATTTTTTCTCTGATTGAAAAACATTAGAGGCCCAGATAATCACACATTTAAACCCTTGTACATTCTTCATTTATAAACAGACACACACACACACAGACAAACACTCGTGCCTGGGCATCTGTGTAGAACCGTGACACAGCCTCATATTGGAGCATTTGTCATTTGGCCCAAATATCTTCCGTCTGTCTTGAACAGTCTGCAACGTCTGTCTGTCTGTGTGTATCCTCTACGAGAGAGAGAGAGAGAGAGAGAGAGAGAGAGAGAGAGAGAGAGAGAGAGAGAGAGGAGTAAAGAGAACAATGAGAAACGTCTTTCATACGAATAGGCAAGTCAGCGATAAAGTACGTTAAATGATGAACCATACGTTAATTAGTGAGAGAGAGAGAGAGAGAGAGAGAGAGAGAGAGATAGAGAGAGAGAGAGAGAGAGAGAGAGACTGCTGACATAGTTTACGAAAGAGCTAAGGTTGTTTTAATAATGCAATTTTGTCTTTGCACATTGTCCAACTCTACGTGATGGTGGCGATGGACACGACTTCGTTCTACAGTACCAGAGGTCGAGTCAAGTCTACACACGAAGGCGTTTCTATGGACTGCCTTTACAAAGATGAGATGTCTTCGATATATCGTCTCAGGATACGTTCTGGGATAATTCAGGAGTCTACAATCTTCGATGAGGCGGGTGCGAGTAGCACTTGCATGGAAGTCACGGGATATTTCCTTGACAACGGGGTGGTGACCACGTTTCCTTCAGTAGAAAACGTCGAATCTACAGTTTCGCGACGAGAGGGTGTTGGATACACTCACGAGGGTCGCAGACGCTGAATAATGGTGCGTGCTGAGTTGTTTCGAGTTGGTTTACGCACTCGACCTGCGTCTACAACTATTCGTCGAGTTCTGCTTATCTTAGTGACGAGGATGAGCCTTTCATTAGTTAACGTTACACAATACAATATTAATGATCATGTTAGGTGCTATACTGATCTCAATTTGTGCGCTAGGAGTTCTTAAACTTTTGTGCATTCGGTGAAGCACAAGGGCTCCTCCGGCAACGGAGGTAGCCCTAAGTCATGTGGTAAATTGATACATTGTGCATTAGTTGCTGATGTGGTGTGCAGGAGTGCCACAAAGGGACATAGGCGGTGGCCGAGCCATCTTACAAGTGTGTAATGTTAGTGAATTACATATCATGTCTTGCTTGGAGACAGACTGAGCTGTAGGGGCAGCTTTCTTGAGTGAAGGAATTTGACACGTAAGCATTTTAATCGAGAGACTGCTCGCCTTGTCGCCAAGACAGCTTGGGGTGTGTCAAACATGTACATTCGTTTGTACGGATGTTACAGGTCTAGTCGACCAGGGCACTTGTGAAAGTCACATTCCTTTTTAGTGAGGAGGAAAGAGGTCAGTTTGGTACACGTTCTGGTGTCGGGAAGAGGAAAAAACCCCATCTAAAAGGTATGGCCACATATTTTGTAAGACTTAGAAAACCGTTACCTTTGAAAAGAGAGAGAAAGTGTGAAATGCATTCTTTTACTTAAATTACTTTGAAAAGAGTGATGTGTAATGTATCTTTTATCCTTTATTATCTTTATTACAGATGGGTTCTATTCCATTGTATTAGAGACGGGATTCTCTAACCTGACTAATACAATGAAAAGATTGACATTCTGGGTCTGGGAGTGAATTCTTAGTCAGGAGGGTAGAATGATAACTTACTAGTTTTCTTTGTGGGCAGACTTGAGTTTTCATCACTATGACTTAATAATCATTTTGTTCCTATTCTATATTCATCTGCTTTGGGTAATAAATGGTATATTTTTGCACTTACGTGATCTTAATAGCCTAATGACATGTTTGCAGATAGAGGGCACCATTGACAACAGGTAAGGGTTTCCAATTTGTGTAGTTTTAATAAAAGGGTGGTTAGATATATATATATATATATATATATATATATATATATATATATATATATTATACATATATACA
This sequence comes from Macrobrachium nipponense, assembly GCF_015104395.2. Classification (NCBI taxonomy): domain Eukaryota; kingdom Metazoa; phylum Arthropoda; class Malacostraca; order Decapoda; family Palaemonidae; genus Macrobrachium; species Macrobrachium nipponense. Next base: position 14,827,950 of record NC_087214.1, on the reverse strand, counting down.
TATATATATATATATATATATATATATATATATATATATATATATATATATATATATAATATATATATATATATATATATATATATATATATATATATATATGTATATATATATATATATATACACACACATATATATATGTATATATATATATCTATAATTATATATTTCTTATAATATATATATATTACTATATATATAATATATAGAATATTATTATATATTATATCTATATAATATATATATAAAGATTGGACAGAGCTTAATGCATAGAAAAAAACCTGGTTTAGTGTTTCCTACATAACCATCTGATTGAAGAACAAAAACTTTTTCAACAAATCTGGTAAAACATAACAGAAAAAATAAAAGAAAAAAACTACAGATGGTTTCAGCCACACGATTACAATAACAAAGACAAGAAGTTTTTCATAGGCAATGGTGTTCGTTCTGAAAAGTTGTGAGTAAAATGAACAAATTTTTATTTCATGAAGCAAATATGCTTATATACCTCCTGTGTGAGGAATTCTATAACCGAGGAAGGAGTGGCTATGAAAAAATACTATATAGGCAAGCATTAAACATACACACACGTCTATAAACACCTGTAACGTGTTCATAACACTCCAGCCTCTGGAATTTCTCACACCTTCTGAATAAGCTTAACGCTGGATGACTGATGTGTGTGTGTGTGTGTGAGAGAGAGGAGAGAGAGAGAGAGAGAGAGAGAGAGAGAGAGAGAGAGAGAGAGAGTTATTCTTTCAATATGAACAAGGCTATCTTGCCTTATCAACAAGAGACCTTATTCTACGGAGGCCAAAATACGTGATCAGAGAGAGAGAGAGAAGAGAGAGAGAGAGAGAGAGAGAGAGAGAGAGAGAGAGAGAGAGGAAGGGTATGCTTTACCTGCATATCATCAAGAAACCTTATTCTATAGTAAGCAACGTACGTGATCTGAGAGAGAGAGAGAGACCGTCTACTGCTTTTCCCAATGAAAGCCAACGTGTGGGCACATGCTTGATAAGTCAACCCATTCCAGCTCAACAAAATCCACAAATTCCTGAAGATTCTCTCGTCTGACTGCAAGAGGAAGAGAAATGCGCATATATCTTCATCACCACAGCATCAATATCAATGTCAAGTTCATGTAATACTGCTTTGAAGGTGTTGTTGACAACATGAGCAAGGCAGCCTGCCTTGAACAGCCTCGATTCTTTTTTTGCAAGTATTTGTGTAGGCAGAGTGATGACGACCAAAGTTTGCATTTGTACTATCTGCAGAAAAAGCTGACACCTACTTCAAATCCAGTCCTTCCCTTTCAAGAGCAGCAAGAACCTGTTGAGCAATGGCTTCTGCAGATTCAAACGCATGTTCCGTGAACTCGAGAAGTTTAGACACTGACACACTCCAATTCTTTAGTATATATATATATAATATATATATATATATATATATATATTATATTATATATATATATATATATATATATATATATATATAATATATATATATAAGTGTATAGTAATTACTCATAAAATGTAGTCTATTTGGTGTTCCATGTGCTTAGTTGCATCAGGGACTGAACACAATAACTGCCTTGGTAGAAATATCTCACAATGCCTTTTATTAATATTTTTTCAGATATCGATGATTGTGCTTCTGTCTTGCCCACAGCAAAAATTTTGTATTGATAAACTCCTGGGTTATGATTGTACTTGCTACGCTTGTGCTGGTGAGTATCCTATATATATTAATAAAGATATAATATATATATATACCTATATATCGAGATATATATATATTTAATATAAAATATATATATATATATATAATTATATTATATATATCTATATATATATATATATATAATATTATATAATATATACTATATATATATATATATATACTATTAAATATATATATATATATATATATATATATATATATATATATATATATATATATAAATATACACACACACACACACACACACACACACACATATATATATATATATATATATATATATTATAATATATCATATATATATATATATCATATATCTATAATATTTATATATATATATATATATTAACATATATATATATAATATATATATATATATATATATATATATATATATATATACATAATGTATATATATATATATATATATATATATATATATATATATATATATATATATATATATATATATATATATATATATTCTTTCCAGACTGACGAGGAGGGTACAGAATGTCTGAAACGATAATATTATATTCAATGTGGAATGATTATCTAAGATTTGAATTTGCCAGGGAATACTTTCCTTTTTGCACCTACCTATTGAGATTGTGATGCATTAAAAAAGAAAGTATCTTCTTTCTCTGCATCGATGTTTCAGATAGCTTTCTTCCACCTGGCTTGGTCGAACACATTGTCCACCGACAACTGTTTGTCTCTCAGATTTTCTCTAATTGCATCCATCCACCTTTGCTTCGGTCTCCCTCTTGCTCTCCCACCCTCAGGAGCCTTCATCTGCATTACTCTCCTCCCCACATTAATTAAGTCTCATCCCTTATTCTCATCCCATGGCCAGACTACTGTAGTCTTCTTTCTAGGGTCTTCTTTGATAGTTTTACGACTTTAGTGGTTCCTCTTATTCTTTCTTTCTTGATCCTGTCCATTGTTGTCCCTATACAACATCCACATGAGCACTTTTTCTCTACTGCACCCAATTTTTCTTGGATTCTCTTTACCAGCCATGTTTCTGCTCCAAACACCAAAGCTGGTCTCACTACTGTCTTATATACTCTTCCTTTAACCTTCATGTTGATTCTGCTGTCGCACAAGATACATGACATCGTTCTCTAAATTTTCCATCCAGCTTACACTTTGTGTGTTATTTCTACATCTAAATTTTTCCTTCATCAAGCTCCTGTTGAAGCCAAGATATTCAAATGTTTCTACTCTGTTCAACCTTGTCCCGTCCATACTAATCTCAGAGTCTTGATCTTTATTAAAACTTAGGTATTCAGTCTTCTTTCTATCTATCTATCTATCGAAGTGCCGTGTCTTGGATGTTGGCGGTCATTTGCCTCCACCTTTCTCGGTCTCTAGCCGCTTCTTGTATTAGTTGATTTACAGTGTAATCTCCATCCAAGTCTCCCACCAAGCTGTCCAAGTATTTTACTCTTTGTCTACCTCTCGCTCTCCTCCCCTCTACCCTTCCAGTAAGGCACAAATGCTCTATCTTCTCACTTCTTATTATATGTCCAATAAAATTCATTTGTCTCTTCCTTATTTCTCTTACAAGGGCTCTGTGTGTTCCAGTTCTTGCTAACACCTCCTCATGATTTGTCACTTTATCTGTCCATGATATTCTCAGCATTCTTCTCTAAAACCACATCTCGGCTGCTGGCATTCAATTCCCTTGATGATTGTCCAGCTCGCTGATCCATACATGAGAGTGGACCACTCATATGTCTTCAGAGCTCTTGTTCTTGTTTGAGTTCCAATTCTGTTATTTTTCATACTTTTAAAAGAGTTTTTAGCTATCAGAATCCTCCTCTCAACATTTTGTTTTGCTCTCGCATCTTGTGTTAGCAGACTGCCTAGGTAAACAAAACTGTTAGCTTGTTTTATACTTGTTGTTTATCAGTATATTACAATTTGGTGGATCTTTATTCTTTGATGCAACTACAACTTCCGTTTTTCTTACATTAATTTTCAGTCCCATTTTTTCACTCTCCCTGTGAACTGTGTCTACTAATGATTGCAGTTTTCAGTTGTGTCCGCAATGATTACTGTATCATCTGCATATCTAATGTTATTAACATTTACTCCTCCGATCTTAATCCCTTCTATATCCTCTATACTTCTCAGATGATCTCTCCATATATTGCAGACAGATCTGGTGATAATACACATCCTTGGCGAACTCCTCTCTTTATTTCCACCCATTCTGTTAAGTGTTGTCAATGCTGATTGACAACTGTAAAGTTGGTTCTGAGTCGGATGTCCTTGCTATCTACGTTTATCTTTGTAGTACTTGTATCAACTCAGTGTGCCTCACTCTATCAAATGCTTCTTACTACTGATCTTTAATCCTCTGTCTTCCAGTAAACTTCCTCCACTGCTCTGTTGGTGCTGCATAAAATGATGTCTTCAGCAAAGGACATGCACTAGGGGGATTGATCTCTTATTCCTTGAGATAGCACATCCATAATCAGGTCAAAAAGATATGGACTTAAGCAGATCCCTGATGTTAACCACTCTTACTAGTATCCATTCAGTTAACCCAACACTGCTTCTAACCTGCATTTTTGCTTCTTCATACATATCTTGGACAGCCTCACATACTCCTCCAGTGTCCCTTTACTCACGTACACCTCCAAACCTCTTGGCGTGGGACTCTCATAAGCCTTTTCCAGGTCTATGAATACTATGTGCAGCACCCTCTGCTTTTCCCTTTGTTTTTCCATCACCTGTCGCATGGCAAACATTGCACCTGTCGTTCCCCTTCCTGTATACACATCTTAAGATAATGTACTCTTCATTTCGGGCAGCTTGTTACTAAAAATGCTAAAATGAATGTACATTGAACATTTTGCATAAAGTATGTTTGTACATTTGTATTAGTTCCTCACATGTGAAGAAAATCCTCGTCAGATATAATATTGCACCAAATTTTCATAGCGATGCCAATATGGCGGAGGTGACTAACAAATGTCCATTGTACAAATCCCGGCAGAATAGTATGAGCATCAGAAAAGTTAGAATACCCAGACTGGTCCTGGATGAGAATTAGCAGACCTAAGTCTTTTGTCAAAGGTCAAGAGATATTCAAAGTTTTCATGAGGCATTTGGGCTAATGAATCGTGGACGAGTGGTTAATATAGATCTTATCCTCGTTCAACCTATCACTATGTTACCTTTGGAGTCGTACCTAATCAGTTTTAATATTATGGCAATATGAACATTTAGACTATGCTAAAGTTATCAATATTATGATACATCTGATAAAAACCGACTGCTACTTTTTATGATTCCATATGCAACACAGAACCAACAATATTTTCTCAAATTGAGCCATACGGAAGAGAGAAGGCAGAAAGCTAGATAGTGTAAAATACTAAGCCTCTGAGAGTCATGAATTTCAATAATAAAGCATCTCCGGCTCTAAACACTACCTATTTAAAAATTTGAGATAGTACAATTAAATGTAATGCCACACAACTAAAAGTACAAAGGCCCTCAAATATTATCTTACATATCATCGCTTTTGCATCATTAAATGAAACAAATATGATACAAAACAGCCATGAAATATTGTAAAATAAACACAACCTAAATACTCACCATTTCCAAATTATTCAGAATGCTGACAACTCAGCACTAGAATCCACATAAGATTTCTGAAAAAAAAGTTACCATTCTATTTATAATGTGTTCATTTTGGGAAACAATTAAGACTGTTTTATACAAACAATCAAAACCTTTGAAGTGGACAAAAATGAGTGATCTCAGGTGAATGGACTTATAGTTTGGATGTTAGGTCTTCCATGAGGCTCACTAGCTAGTGTCCTGCATCTGTGAGAGCGAGATGAAGAAAGGAAGGGCACAAAGAGTAGAGTACAGGTTACTGGGGTAATCCTGGGGGATAGCTCTGGAAGGCCTCTGGATCAACGATCTCCAAGTGTTCAAGGTTATTAATCGCCAAGGCCTTGGGGTCATCGTTTGCATGGGTTCAGGGTCGGCAACTACAGTCTCTTGCTCTACGTCATTAATCTTTGAGAGATGGGACGTCTTAGTATCGCGAGGTTCCATTGATCAAGAAACCTTTCAGAGCTCCAGAAACCTTTGCTTCTCTTTTTCCATCTGCGTTGTAGCCTTGTCTCTAAGCCACATCGTGGATTTGTCATTAGTAGAACTATTTCATACGACAGTCTGAAGCGCATCCTCCCATTTCGGAATATTTCAGCGGGTAACTGAGTTGGGGTTGTATATTTAGATATGTTTAATTAGAAAAAATTTTGGATCGATGGTAGCAACATTTACAGATACAAATAGAATATAGTTGACCAAAGAAACGTGCTCAGAGCTTGGAATATGGGTGAACCGACGATAGTATTCTTTTTTAAATGTTCTAGGAGGTTGTTCAGTTGTATTTTTACCAATTTGTTTGTACTTCTTATTTTAATAACAACGTACTTTGATAACCCTAGTAGTAGTACTGTTAGTAGTTTACGTTTCTGATAAAAATAGCTTATAATTGGGCAATACGACATCGTAAAAAGTGATAAGGTAATTAAATTGGTTACTAGGAATGATTTATAATAAAGATTTCAGCTCCCGATTGCAATCATGTTCATTGTTACTTTTACAAAGCTAGTAGATTATATAAACGTTGTTATTATTATTATTATTTTTATTTTTTTTTTTTGCTCTATCACAGTCCTCCAATTCGACTGGGTGGTATTTATATGGTGGGGTTCCGGGTTGCATCCTGCCTCCTTAGGAGTCCATCACTCTTCTTTACTATGTGTGCCGTTTCTAGGATCACACTCTTCTGCATGAGTCCTGGAGCTACTTCAGCCTCTAGTTTTTTCTAGATTCCTTTTCAGGGATCTAGGGATCGTGCCTAGAGCTCCTATGATTATGGGTACGATTCCACTGGCATATCCCATATCCTTCTTATTTCTATTTTCAGATCTTGATACTTATCCATTTTTTCCCTCTCTTTCTCTTCAACTCTGGTGTCCCATGGTATTGCGACATCAATGAGTGATACTTTCTTCTTGACTTTGTCAATCAAGTCACGTCTGGTCTGTTTGCACCGTATCACCCTTATCCGTTTTCTGATAACCATAGTCCCAGAGGATTCTTTGCCATGATCGTTTTTTCTATCACTCCTTCAGGTTGGTGCTCGTAGCCACTTATTACTGCAAGGTAGCTGATTTGTTTCTTGCACATGGCTCCAGTGGAGGGCTTTTGCCACTGAATCGTGCCTCTTTTTGTACTGGTTCTGTGCAAGTGACCGGGCATTCACTTGCTATTGTGGTTTATGGTTTTCATTTTTTCGTATTGCACTTCCTACATATGGGAGAGATGTTATTTCCGTCTATCGTACTTTGAACATATCTGGTTCTTAGGGCCTGATCTTGTGCCGCTGTATCATTCCTTCAGTTTTCCTTCTTTAGCTCTCCCCTCTGTAGCCAGCCATTGCCATTTTGTCATCGCTGGCTAGTTCTGTAGTCCTGTCTCATATTGTCCGTGCATTGGTTTGTTGTGCCAGTCCTCTGTTCTTTCTGTCTTTCTCCTGTCTCTGTATATTTCTGGGTCTTCGTCTACTTTTATTAGTCCTTCTTCCCATCCACTCTTTAGCCACTCGTCTTCACTGGTTTTCAGATATTGCCCCAGGTGCTCTGTTTTCGATGTTAACGCAGTCCTCTATACTTATTTGTCCTCTCCCTCCTTCCTTTCGTGTTATTATTATTATTATTATTATTATTATTATTATTATTATTATTATTATTATTGTACTTAGGAAGCAGATCCTCTCTCAAGCATACTTTATTAAGAGTAATGACCTGTTTAAGTAGCAAGGAAAAAGCTGCTATTCGCAAAATAAAGAAGAATCTCTACAAGTGTAACGCTGCTGAAGTAGCCATTACTTTTAATAAGGTATTATTTATTATTATTATTATTTTATTATTATTATTATTATTATTATTATTATTATTATTATTATTATTATATTATTATTATTGTCTTGATATTCAAGTACACAAAGATTATGGTGTTCATTTGAAAGAAGATACAGAAGACAACAGAAAATACAGATAGAAGTTATCAGTTATTAGAAAGGAAAAAAGATGGATTAATGAATAAGTAGATAAAATAGAAATTATTTAGTAAAATCCAAGGTAAATTGTTTTAGGGCTGTAATGTACTGTATCTTTGCTTGAACGTTTGAGCCTCCTAATTTAGAAGCAAACTGAGAAAAGCCATGAACGAAATAACCTTACTCTGTTAGGTAGTATACACGTCTTCAAAGGTGTGTATGCATGTGTGTATAAGTGTATACACATGTGTTCAGGTGTGTGTATGCATGTGTGTGTATACATGTGTTCAAGGGTGTGTGTGTGATGCATGTTTTTCAAGGGTGTGTGAATGCATGTGCGTAAGTGTATATACGTACAAGTGTTCAAGGGTGTGTATGCATGTGTAAGTTTGTGTATATGCATGTGTGTAAGTGAGTATACCTGTGTTCAAGGGTGTGCATGCATGTGTAAGTGTGTCTGTATGTTTATACATGTGTGTATGCATGTGTATACACGTGTGTAAGCGTGAGTGTGTGTGTAAGTGTGGATGCTATATACGTACGTAGTTTAAACGCAACAATTAAATCATATCAACCGTGAAATAAAATGGAAGAAAATTATTAAATAAGATATATTTCCTTCCTATATTAATAATAAATAAAAACCCAAAGACAATTGTGGGCTTATTCCCCGAGTAAGCGATAAAATGCTGTCACCAAGCGAGGCAGTTATAGGCCTATAATGTGACTCCACACGAATATATCATCGGGTCAAGAGTTCGGGCGAGCGGGGGCACCCCCCCCCCCCCCAAGACAAGGGGAGAGAGAGAGAGAGAGAGAGAGAGAGAGAGAGAGACAGAGAGACAGAGAGAGAGGGAGAGAGAGAGAGACAGAGAGACAGAGAGAGAGAGAGAGAGAGAGAGAGAGACTGGGATAAGGTATTCAACACTTCACAAACCTCACTTGTGTTACATCGTCGTCAGAGAGAGAGAGAGAGAGATTATGAATATCGGCCTAGGTTTTCAACTTCTTCAACACTATTATACGAACATTGCTTTCTCTCTCTCTCTCTTTTAAAAAGTGTCAGTTGAAGAACGTGATAAATTTGATAAAAAAAAATCTTTAAAGTTAAATTTACAGTGGCTGTTGACACGAACTTCAGGTATAATCATCGAAAAAGAAGATAAATAAATGTGAAAGTTAAATCAAAAATAATTCGGTGAGGGCATGAGTGAAAACAAACTAATTGAAATGTAAAGAAAATTGATAAGGAATCGATAAATGTTTTTCGTTAAGTATCGGGAACTTGTGACGCACTACATTCTACTGGAACTGACGAGAGAGAGAGAGAGAGAGAGAGAGAGAGAGAGAGAGAGAGAGATAAAACTACTTTTGATAGCCCACAGACACACATTCAGGCCTCCTTCCCTCCAGCTCTGAATGTGACTGAGATTTTTACTAGAATTCATATAATGAAAAACTATTCAATTTAGCGAGGGTTGAGGGTGGGGCCGGAGGAAGTGGGGGTGGGGGGTGGTTAGGGAGGACTATTCATTGTCCTCTGAAACTCTCCTCCCCCTTAGAAGAAGAAGAAGAAGAAGAAGAAGAAGAAATACACATACTACAATTTCATTTGGCGATAAATGAGACAGTTTCCTAACCTTTCAAAGACCGTGCAACTGACCAGGTTAAGCAACTCTCTAAAACAAACATTAGCAAACGGTTTGACTCACATAAACAAAATCAAGCTTATTTGAGAGAGAGAGAGAGAGAGAGAGATTTTAGGATCGTCTGGCCGACACACGCCCGTTTCGATGCCATACTTGCTATAATAATGATTTAGATTAAACTGTCCATACGCCAGCACGGCTCTTTCACCATAAAATATACTGAGGAATAAGATCAATTATTCTTAAAAAAATAGAGAGAGTATCGGTAAAGACGACGAGCGGCGAACAGTAATAGAAAGTGTTACTGTAACTATGAGCAGAGTCAAGTATATACGGTCTGCTCAACTTGGCAGTGGGGCGGAGCTAATACTGTGACGTCACAAGAGTAACACTTCCGTGGTCTCCATTGAATTACTTAAAGAAGCTTTAGTTTTTATACATTTAATCCATATCGCATGGTGTTTTTGATAAAATCTTAATAAAAATCTGTGAAGAGGTCCACATGCTTGATGATGTTTTTTTTAATACCCATTCTCTCATTTAGCACCAAGCCTTGTTTTATTGCACAGAAAATATACCAGTTTGAAACACATATAGCTACCCCAGCTTTCTTCATATGTTTATTCTTTACTTATTTATTTACTTACCTATATACTGGTCTGCTGTATTCTCTTCAAGTCCATTTTTTATAACATGACAAACTCTCTCTCTCTCTCTCTCTCTCTCTCTCTCTCTCTCTCTCTCTCTCTTTTCAGGTAGTAAAATTATCAAGATTTAAATAATTCTTAAGAAATGTATTTATTTCTATCACTGTGATCATACCTCACTTACAAAAGCAACTTTTTTTATGGCTAAAGGTTAGAAATGATAGATTAATTATATTTTCCAAATCTTAAAAATATGTGTTGTTATGCAATAAATACAAAGAAAATGCGGATACAGGCAGTGTAAAGAATGGCAGTTGCATTTGCACGACTTGACTACATAAAGAAAACAATATCAAAAGTATAAGAATTACACCGTATACGTACAAGGTATCAAAGGAATAAATGATGAAGAAAATGATACAGGGAAACACATACCTATCCAGCAAAATTTCTCATTAGCACTTCATATCACATAAATATACTTCCGAACACATAATTTTACGGATACGACAAACTGTAACATATAGGTATTAATTATGCATGCCTCAAACCATTATAATATTTTTCGGGAAAAGTACAAAAAGGTATTCGTCAGTCTGGCTGGATGTATCTGATGCGTTTCACAAGGGGCGGGGCTAGATTTCAGATCTCCCAGGAACGCTTAATTTTTTATTTTTGCGTGCGTAGATCATTTTTTTCTGTGCGCGATTATGGGTTTGAAAATAATTGTGATTGTAATGTGTCATATACCAATGAAATTTAAGGGCATTCTTTGTACTTTTACATGATATATGGCAAAATGTAATAGATGAAAAACTTATGTAGAAAAATGTGATAAATATTTACATAAAATTTAAAAATTTTAAAAAATTTTGGTCCGGCTTTGGCCTAGAATTCCTCGAAAATTCGAGAACACCTTTCAATTTTATTTATGCATTATATAGTAAATTTTATCAGCTTTCTAATCCATTTTTCAGTTTCTTTCTATCACCATTCCTTAGTCAGATACGCTACGAAACGTGAATGTATGTAGGTTGGCGGATGAAATAATTGCACATTTTTGTGTGCGTAGATAATTTTTCTGTGCACGCTTGTGGGATTGAAAGTAATCGTTATTGTAATGTGCCATATATCATTTGGAAGAGCATTCTTTGTACTTTAACGTAGTATATGGCAACATGCAATAAGAGCAAAATTTATATAAAAAACGCCATCGCAAAAATAGTCATATGAAATGTCGTAAATATAGTTTCATAAAAAATATGGTACTTTTGTAACTGATGACGTTTCCCAAGGGCGGGGATAGGTTTTAGTACCGCCTCGTGAGCAGACCAGATATACTTTGACTCTGGCTACGAGTTTCAGTTAGTAACTACTACGACGGTCTGGGAAGGAAAAAACGATGCTTTAGCCAGAGAGAAAGAGAAAGAGATAGAGAGTTCAGAGCTTCAGTCTAAAGAAAATGGAAACAGAAAAGCAAGATAGACAAAAATAAAGCAAAAAAGTGGTCATTAACGAGTTTAAGTGAACAACACAGGAATAACGCAAAGCACTGAAGGTGACACCCAGAGGAACACTGGGACGCGTGCCAAAGGTGCCAACTTCCAAAAGATTTGTACACTTCACGTAGAGACTCTCTCTCTCTCTCTCTCTCTCGCTCTTTCTCTCTCTCTGCTGGAATATGACAGTGAATCGTGGAAGCTTATATGAGCTGCTCTCTGTCTCGGTGATAATTCCGATTCTTTATTTCGTCGCAGTAAAATAAGAAGAAGAATACGAACAATAAATGTCCGCCACCATCTTGAAAATGAAGGCCAACACTCCGGGCTTAGTCTATGACCCAAATAATTCGTGTTCCTACCAGTTTGGATGTTATGGACGTAAGGCGATAGGAGTTGGGTCCGATGGGAGCCACAGGAACCTTCAACCCGAATCTCAAGAGTATCCTGAACGGAAAGGATCCTTATACTCCTAATCCTCCTCATTATGTAATCAGAAAACGAAGCCAATATGGCAGGATTAGGATGAAGGAAATTAAGGAGCCCCTTGAGTAGGAATAACGGTCAGGAAATGATAAAAATATTGTATAATAACTAAAGATATAGACCAGTGGCAAACTCTGGAAGATTGTAGGCACTCGGGACAGGGCAGTGTAGAGAGAGAGAGAGAGAGAGAGAGAGAGAGAGATTCTAGAAGTAAATATATGTAGGAAAGACCGAATATTGTAGCAAGAAGATGCTACGAAGCCTTGACGCACCCAAAGGCTCATTAGGTCCAAGGTCGAAAACCCCTCGAAATCTCGAGATGATCGATCCTTTTGGTATCTCACTAAGTACTTAATGTTTGCCAACTGATTCATTCGAAGTCGAACTAGTGACAAGAGACGAAATGGAATTGTTGAAATATTAATGGATACTTTTATTCATATCACTGCTTTTGGTGTCGTTTTTAATATACCATATCATGATGAAGTCTGTCAGGTGCTACTGAAAATAATGCAAATCTGTATCACCATCTTAGAGCGCAGAATTTAGACTAAAAGCCAGGCAGGCTCTAGGCTGGGACCTACGAGGTCACTTTGCGCTGGCAAGGAAATTGGGATTGAATCAATTGCAAAATATATATCGCAAAAATACAGGTGCCATTCATTAGTAACGAAGCCTCAGTTATACATAGTTTATACATAAAATAAATCATACATTCACTTAAATAGAATGAATCATGAATTACTCTACGACCTATGATCGCCATCATGCACAGGAAGTTGATTGATAGTTCAAGTAAAGAGAGAGAGAAAAAGAAGAAAATAGAAAATTTTTATATGTTGTTATCAGGACGGTACTTGACGACCAATATAGGTCAATCTGTATGTGTGTGTGTGTATGTGTGTGTGTATAAATAAACCAACATACAGTGATTATATCATATCGAAACACAAGTGGCCTTACGAGTTATGTGCAGGGCGCAATTATTGTCTTGATCGGGCTATCACCCATTGCCTTGTAGTCTCTCTCTCTCTCCTCTCTCTCTCTCTCTCTCTCTCTCTCTCCGTTATAATGACGTCACTTCACTCATACATTCCGATGGTCGAGGGAACGCGATCATTTAACTGAATTGAAAATCGATAGGCCTACTGGGTCTCTCCACACTACTACATGTTACACAGCTCCAATAAATTATTTTTATAATTATATAACCAATAACTTATTGCCTATAAAGGTACTTAGTTATAGTTACGGGAATTTGGGGGGTTTGGGGTTGAGGAATAGGGGGAGGGGATGAGGTAGAAGGTCGAGGAGGAAGGAGAGAGGTTGAGGGTAAGGGGTTGAGGTTGAAAAGGGTTGAGGCAGGAGGAGGGAGTGACTATGTAGGTTTTTTTTTTTAGATTATTCTCCAGCCAAAAGAAGGAATTTTATGATACTATATGTGTAACTTGTAGATCTAGCTGGCCGGTGATGTGTGTAGCAAGCCACATATACGCCTAATTATTACAAGGATAATTTGAAAGCAATCACAGATAATCAGGAGGTAATTTACAAGTAATTATGAGATATTTTAGGTCATTTCTCAATCGTTTTAAATGTCCAAACCTTGGCTCCATCTGCTTTCATTCCCCCTAACGTTATCTGTATATTCAGCTGGCTTATATATGCCTAGACTAGACATTTGCCTGTGTAACGTACAGTTACTTACAGATCATTAGGAAGTATTTTCCATAGAATTAACTAATTTACTTTATAATCCGAAGGAATTATTAGACAATTTCTCGTGGCTTTTTAACTGAATGGTGGATCTCCCAAAGGCCATTTTAGTCTTCCTTTTGCTCCTCATCCCACAATCATCGTTATTCTGATACAGTTGGCAAAAACCCTCTTTTATAACCCCAGTTATAACCAATCTGAAAGTCACACACATCTATAGTGTGTTCGTGAAGACTTGTGGTGGTGATTTAAAGCACTGTAACTATAGTGTCGAGGTGTCTTGACACTGTAGTACCTCGAGTGACCATTGAAGTTATCTGTGATAAAGTGAGAAGACGAAGAAGCACCTTAGTCTTTTACTATATTCTCCCGAATTTCTTCTCAGATATGAGAGAGAGAGAGAGAGAGAGAGAGAGAGAGAGGGAGGAACAGACCCGCCACCTGAGCAGAGAAATCCAGAATAAGTCATTCATTATCTTTTGTCGACTAGGCTTAAGATCCAATTTGTACTGCATTTTGTATAATATATTCAATTAGACATAAATACAGCTTTTTTGACACGAATGAATCCCCCATTTGGCGTCTGAATAGCCAACTCGAGTACAGAAGAAAAATCAGTAATGAGAAGAATAGAGAAAATTCTATACAAAATAAACGCGGCTGAAATAGCCATTATTCTCAATAAAACATGTATTATTGATACGATTACTATTATTATTATTGTTCAGGAGAACAAGAAGGTAACGGGAAAACAGTTATTAGAAAAAGATAAATTCATAAATTATCCTATCAAAATCCACTGCTGTCGCCATGAATTATAGTGACAGTGAATTCATTGTCAAAGTGAATTCATTCTCACGGTGAATTCACTGTCACAGAGAATTCATTGTAACTGTGAATTCACTGTCACAGTGAACTCACACTGCCACGGTGAATCACTGTAAATGTGAATTTACCACCACTATGAATTTACAGTCAACAGGAATTCACAGTCACTGTGAATTCCCTGTCATTTTGAATTCACGTCACAAAGAATTTAGTGTTACTGTGAATTCACTATCATTGTTGAATTCAATGTCACCATGAATTCTCTGTCAGGGTGTATTTATTGTCACTGTAAATTAACGATCACAGTGAATTCGCCATAATTTTGATTTCATTGTCCAACAATGTGAATTTACTGTCACAGTGAATTCACTATCATTATGAATTCACGGTCACTGTGAATTCACCGTCACCATGAATTCACTGTTACTGTGAATTCCCTTCACTGCGAAATCACTGTCACTGTGAATTCATCATCACTGTGAATTCCCATTCGCAGTGAATTCACTGTTACCGTGAATTCACCATCACTGTGAATTCCCCTCCACAGTAAATTCACTAGTGACTGTGAATTCACTGTCACTGCGAATTCACAGTCACTCTGAAATCACCATAACTGTGAATTCACCTTCACCGTAACTGTGAATTCAATATCGCTTTGAATTAACTGTCACTGCTAATTCACTATGACTGTGAATTCAGTGTCATCGTGAATTCATCTTCACTATGAAATCACTATCACCGTGAATTCAGTGTCATAGCAAATTAACCATCACTGCAAAATCACTGTCACTGTTTAATTAAATCACACTGATTGCTACAGTGAATTCACTGTCACGGTGAATGTGTGGTTACCGTGCATTCATGATCTGCCAATTCACCGTGACAGGGAATTCAAGTCCGATGATAATAATAATAATAATAATAATAATAATAATATAATAATAATAATAATAATGGTTACTTTTGGGGCAGAAATGAGTTAGATGGGTACAAATATATATAATTATTTACAGGAGACGATAAAAATGTAGTAGAGAAAGAGAGAAAATGAACAAGGTTGTGTACGTGCGTCTGCTGTGTGTGTACCCTAACGTACTCATGTGCGTGGATGATTCATTCAGTGGCTCGGTTGGAGCCTTCGGCTGATGACGTGTCGTGTATGGCTCCGATGAATATTATGAAAAATGTAAAGAAAAGGGAAACGAAATGCCAATGCCAGCAAAAACGGGACAAGCCAAGACATTCCAACAAAACAAATATATATAGTCAGCTCCTTGACCCCACATTCTCTCTCTCTCTCTCTCTGCTTTTAAGAATGATTTTGATGATGACGATAGAAAAACGTCAATAATAATAATTCTTAGAGAGAGATAGAGAGAGACCGGACCTCTTCCGCCACCTTGAGTGAGAGCTCCACACCACCACCGAGGGGGAGGAGACTCAAAGACAGAAGAAGAGCGGACGGGAGGGCGGAGACTGGCTCAATAATGCCAGGCCGTTCATCGTTGGAGGAGGAGAACCACTGAACAGGAGGAGGAAGGAAAGGGCGGCGAGGCGGGAGAAGACCTTCCCAGGAGGAGGAGGGGATCTGGCGGACAAGATGGCGACTGGATGAGGATGTGGGAAGGAGAGAGAGAGACAGATAGAAGATATATATATATATATATATATATATATATATATATATATATATATATATATATATATATATATATATATATATATGTGTGTGTGTGTGTGTGTGTACGTATACACACATGGTGTAACATGAGTTTATGCCTTTAGATATAGCGTATTAGATGTGGAAGGGTAGTAGCACCACAATAAGTGCCATCTGCCTCTTGTTTAAACAAGGGCCGTCAAGAATCACTGGACATGGCTTCTTCAAAGGACTTACCAGCAGACATTTAAATTTAATGAATAAAACGCAACATTCGGAGGACCAACCTGAATTCTGTTAACGGACAAGACTTGGAACGGGCACAGCGTTTGAAAAAAGGCAGAAAGGAACACCTTTTAGATAAAGGCAACTTGGAAGTCAAGAAATCCAGAGCTGACTGACTGACTAAAAAACCTTCTCTGCTCAAGGTCTGTTTGGGGAGAGTGCCCTTAGGGGATACTATGTATGCATATCTAGAATGAGGGTAGTTTTCTTGTGAGTCCTTTGATTGACAGTTACGGTGTCATATCTCGAATAATGTCCATTGAAATGAGTAGGACAGTAATCCGGGAGTTGTAGTGGTAGTGTGGGTCTTGGGCTACGATTTTGGGGGCGGGGGGAGGCTACTGAACCCGTAGAAGGCTTGGTAAGTAAATAGTATACCAAGATAAGGAACCCCTCCAACCATTACAAGGACCCCCTTCCAATTGCATTGTAGGCCTAAAGGGATTTTCTGATTGAAATCAACCAAATATTCCACTCCACCTGTTTTCATAAGAATATGAAAAATAGACGAATGACGCTATATCGCATATAAGTGAACCAGCAAAAGTTTCTTTTCTTCCTAATCTCTCTCTCTCTTTCTCTCTCTCTCTCTCTTTAGGAAGTATATAATATGAAGTCCCTCTCAAGTATACTACATTAATGGATACGAACCTCCATATCGAGTGGTATCACTGATTTCATTGCATTCCATAATGGAATGGATGGTCATCCATTTCCTCAGGAACATTTATGGTACTAGTTAATCAATACTGAAGAATTTTATTTAATAATCATTTTTAAATAAATGGATAAAGTATATTGACTCTCTCTCTCTCTCTCTCGTTGTTGCTTTAGAACAAGGAAACTGAGGAAAAAAAAAAAAAAAAAAAAACAAAAAAAAAAAAAAAAGACTCGCTAACAATCGGTGTCTGTCACCCCCAGGGACTGCCTAGGAGCGGGAAGGAGGGAACGAGGGAGGAGACGGTTAACGTCTAACGTCTGAGACGCCTTGACCGTTGCAGAGGTTCAAATTAAAACCTTCGTCTGTGTCAGAGTTCTTGGTACGTTCACTCGAATGCTGCCATTTATTTAAAAAGGTTCCATTAATCCCGTGGCATTTAGTATCATTCTTGGATCGATTTATTTCATTATTTCGTTTAGTATATGTATATATATATTATTATTATATATAATAATATATATCTATCTATATATAATATATATATATTCATTGAATAGAATGGCTTTTTCACTGTTTACCAGCTTTTTTTGAAATTGATTCATATTTTCTAATTATTTTTTCTTCACTTCATTGTTCAGGTACTAATGGACACATAATGGGGTTCTTCCATTTACTCCAGTATTTTTACAAAAAACGCGACAGCTGTTTCGGTTCAACCTATACGTATTGACGTTATCAAGCGTACTGATACAAATATGAGCCTACATGCGTTTTGTGACGTCATGAGGACGGAAAGGTAGTACAATTGCCAGATACCTAGTTTTAAATATTTACAAAAGACTATAGTGAAACATAAAATAAGACAAATAAATAAATATGTTAACAGAAATTATATCAAAAAAAGTTGAAAGTAAGTTATTATATCACAAATTTTACATAAATTATATATTAAATTAAATATCTAATGTTTGAATTAAAAAAAAAAAAAAAAAAAAAAAAAAAAAAAAAAAAAAAAAAAAAATAAAAAAAAAAAAAAAAAAAAAAAAAAAAAAAAAGTTCCAGTGTGCCGCTCGTGTCCCGCGTTGTCTTGGTCCCCACGCGGATTGAAGGCGTGGCCCATCCTACACGAGGGCCAAAAGATCGGTCTGGCCATCGCGTTGGATGTTCAAGGTTTGGGGCGTTGCGTGGCGATGCTGACGGCTTCTGATATCAATAAACGATTGTAGTTGCCTTCCTTGTGGATTATTTTGGTGTTTGTGAGAAGTTCTTGCAAGGATGGTTTTTTATTGTGGGTATCCACAAAGTGCTGGTGAATAGCACCTTGGTTTCTGTGGGCCTGCATGCGACGTTTGAGTGTAGTGTTGTGTGTCCGATATAGCATTTTTGGGGACTGACATTGCTCGTCAGCACAGACAAACTTGTAAACTATATCAGATTCAACCTCTTTCTCCGTCGATGGAGCCGTACTAATTTTTCATTACCAGTGAGGCCGTAAGGTTTGGCTTGCAGTAATTCTTGCTGTTATTTTGTTATATGGTGCTAGGGGGTGGTTCCTCTTCGCAGTATACCAAGGAGGGCTTTCCTTTCGCTTCGTGGTGTTTGTTTTTGTATGATATCTGGTGGTATATCACTATTTCTTTGTCTTTGTCTTGTGTGTTGTCCCTCGGGGTCGGTTTTGGAAAGCCTCTAATCTCTTTTTGACAACTTACTGGATCATGTCATCTGGGTAGCCGTATTTGTGAGTAGCTGTTGAACTCTGTTAATTTCTTCGTTCGTCGCTTTCCTCCACGTCGAACAGTGTGTTAAGGCACGTTTTATGTATGCATTTACCACAGACCGTTTATATGCTCGGGCATTCCCTCTAGCATTTAAGCATCTCCAGCATCTGTCTTTTTAGTGTATACGGTGGTATTGTATTTGTTGTTTTTCTGGGTCACAAGTACGTCCAAGAAGGGGAGCATTTTCTCATTACTTTTTTCTACCGTAAAATTCAATGTAGAATTTGCACGGAGTTTATTCACTAATTCATCTATGTCATTTTCGCCCTTTGTTGTGATAAAGATATCATCAATATATCTCCCATAGATTCTGGGGTTTGGGTGTCTTCAAAAGTGACCTCTTCTGTGTGTGCCATGTATGCGTTTGCAAAAAGAACCCCAAGGGGGAACCCATTGCTACGCCGTCCTTTTGCCGATATATTTCGCCCCTATGTGAGAGGAATGGGGCTTCCTTTGTACATGCTTCTAGCATCTCTTTTAAGATCTTTTCGGGTATCGGTAATGGTGGTTTTTCAGACCGGTATATCTTGTTCATGATGATTTGTATTGTTTCATCCACTGGTACGTTAGTAAACAAACTTTCGACGTCCAGAGATGCTATGTCTTCGTCGGGTGTGGTGTCTTGCAGTAGATCGATGAATTCTGTCGATGATTTTAGCGAGAACGTTGAAGGAATGTACGGCGTTATAATTTCGTTCAATTTCTTAGCCACTTTATACATGGGGGATGTCATTTGGGATATAATGGGCCGTAATGGGTTTCCCTGTTTATGGATCTTGACTGTGCCGTAGCAGTATCCGGGTGCAAAGTCTCCGATGATTTTTGGAAAGTTTACTGTTCTCTGTTCTTTGTTCGCTTTTTCTGTTAGTCTCATCATCTTCTTTTTGAGGTCATTTGTCGGGTCTTTTTTAAGTGGCTGAAACTTATTCGTATCACTTAGTATATTATCCATTTTGGTGTCGTATTCATCTCTGTTCATTATGACGTACACTGCGGTTTTATCTCCTTTGCGTATTATTATGGTTTCGTTTTCCCTCAATTCTTTTGCCGCTTTCTTTAGCTGTGGACTGACTATGCGACTAAAGTAGTTACCACGTGTTCTATTGGCCTCACCCAGTAATTCAGCGATGCACTCTTGTTTAAGTTCGATTTTGCGTTCTTCTTTCAGTCGCAGTAGTTTATCGATTAACCACTTCTGTATTAATCCTCTTGGATTCAGGGTGTGGTTTTCGTATGTAATGGCAGTTCAAGCCTAGATTAGTAACTGCTTTGGTGTTCATTTAACTCATTCCTGATAGGTTAATATACCCGGCTTTTTTTCTCTTCGTTTCTGTAATACTACTACCACAGAGACCCAATGTGCTGTGCAACAACAAGTGGAAAGAGAAATAGAAAAGCATTCGAAAATAGTCAGTGCAAGGCATAGCAAAAAGCTTCTGATATTAAACGGTGGACCAGTGAGAAACGAAGAGAAAAAAGCCGGGTATATTAACCTATCAGGAATAGAGTTAAATGAACACCAAAAGCAGTTACTAAATCTAGGCTTGAACTGCCATTACATACGAAAACCACACCCTGAATCCAAGAGGATTAATACAGAAGTGTTAATCGATAAACTACTGCGACTGAAAGAAGAACGCAAAATCGAACTTAAACAAGAGTGCATCGCTGAATTACTGGGTGAGGCCAATAGAACACGTGGTAACTACTTTAGTCGCATAGTCAGTCCACAGCTAAAGAAAGCGGCAAAGAATTGAGGGAAAACGAAACCATAATAATACGCAAAGGAGATAAAACCGCAGTGTACGTCATAATGAACAGAGATGAATACGACACCAAAATGGATAATATACTAAGTGATACGAATAAGTTTCAGCCACTTAAAAAAGACCCGACAAATGACCTCAAAAAGAAGATGATTAGACTAACAGAAAAAGCGAACAAAGAACAGAGAACAGTAAACTTTCCAAAAATCATCGGAGACTTGCACCCGGATACTGCTACGGCACAGTCAAGATCCATAAACAGGGAAACCCATTACGGCCCATTATAATCCCAAATGACATCCCCCATGTATAAAGTGGCTAAGAAATTGAACGAAATTATAACGCCGTACATTCCTTCAACGTTCTCGCTAAAATCATCGACAGAATTCATCGATCTACTGCAAGACAACCACACCCGACGAAGACATAGCAATCCTCTGGACGTCGAAAGTTTGTTTACTAACGTACCAGTGGATGAAACAATACAAATCATCATGAACAAGATATACCGGTCTGAAAAACCACCATTACCGATACCCAAAAGAAAAGATCTTAAAAGAGATGCTAGAAGCATGTACAAGGAAGCCCATTCCTCTCACATAGGGGCGAAATATATCGGCAAAAGGACGGCGTAGCAATGGGTTCCCCCCTTGGGGTTCTTTTGCAAAACGCATACATGGCACACACAGAAGAGGTCATTTTTGAAGAACACCCAAACCCAGAATCTCTATGGGAGATATATGATGATATCTTTATCACAACAAAGGGCGAAAATGACATAGATGAATTAGTGAATAAACTCCGTGCAAATTCTACATGAATTTACGGTAGAAAAAAGTAATGAGAAAATGCTCCCCTTCTTGGACGTACTTGTGACCCAGAAAAAACAACAAATACAATACCACCGTATACACTAAAAAGACAGATGCTGGGAGATGCTTAAAAAATGCTAGAGGAGAATGCCCTGATGCATATAAACGGTCTGTGGTAAATGCATACATAAAACGTGCCTTAACACACTGTTCGACGTGGAAAGCGACGAAACGAAGAAATTAACAGAGTTCAACAGCTACTCACAAATAACGGCTACCCAGATGACATGATCCAGCAAGTTGTCAAAAAGAGATTAGAGGCTTTCCAAAACCCGACCCCGAGGGACAACACACAAGACAAAGACAAAGAAATAGTGATATACCACCAGATATCATACAACAAACACCACGAAGACGAAAGGAAAGCCCCTCCTTGGTATACTGCGAGAGGAACCAACCACCCCCTAGCACCATATAACAAAATAACAGCAAGAATTTACTGCAAGCCAAACCTTACGGCCTCACTGGTAATGAAAAATAGTACGGCTCCATCGACGGAGAAAGAGGTTGAATCTGATATAGTTTACAAGTTTGTCTGTGCTGACGAGCAATGTCAGTCCCCCCAAAAATGCTATATCGGACACACAACAAACTACACTCAAACGTCGCATGCAGGCCCACAGAAACCAAGGTGCTATTCACCAGCACTTTGTGGATACCCACAATAAAAAACCATCCTTGCAAGAACTTCTCACAAACACCAAAATAATCCACAAGGAAGGCAACTACAATCGTTTATTGATATCAGAAGCCGTCAGCATCGCCACGCAACGCCCAAACCTTAACATCCAACGCGAGGCAGACCGATCTTTGCCCTCGTGTAGGAGGGCAGCCCTTCAACCGCGTGGGACAAGACACGCGGACACGAGCGCACACTGACATTTTTTTTTTTTTTTTTTTTTTTTTTTTTTTTTTTTTTTAATTAAACATATATGTAATTAATATATATATGTAAAACTTTGTATATAATAACTTACTTTCAACTTTTGATATAATTTCTGTTAACATATTTATTTATTGTCTTATTTTTATGTTTCACTATAGTCTTTTGTAAATATTTAAAACTAGGTATCTGGCAATTGTACTACCTTTCCGTCCTCATGACGTCACAAAACGCATGTAGGCTCATATTTGTATCAGTACGCTTGATAACGTCAATACGTATAGGTTGACGAAACAGCTGTCGCGTTTTTGTAAAAATACTGGAGTAAATGGAAGAACCCCATTATGTGTCCATTAGTAACCTGAACAATGAAGTGAAGAAAATAATTAGAAAATATGAATCAATTTCAAAAAAGCTGGTAAACAGTGAAAAAGCCATTCTATTCAATGAATGTTGTATCCGTGAAAAATTGTGCCCTAGAAGTATATATATATATATATATATATATATATAATGGACCCCAAGAGTTTTTGTGCTGTGTGAGTGTCTGTGTGTCATATAAACATTTGTTTTTCCATTTTGTTTCACGACAATGCT
>NC_087214.1:14791724-14804277 GCF_015104395.2 Macrobrachium nipponense | reverse complement strand
ATCATAACCAATACAGTAATCATACTGCGTTACTAAAACGTCAGCTACTGACGTTTATGTCAAAAGACTTAGCCTTTGCGTAAAACCATCTTTTCGGTGCTAACGCACCACAGATACTACGTACGTACATTCGGGAATATTGTTCAATGAAAACCAAGCGTCTTTCAATCCCAAATGCTGTACTAAAGATTTAAGACCTTTTGTTGATACATACCTCTCATTACCTGTACTAACATCTCTACCCGAAAGTACGCAATTGAAGTCACCAGCAAAAATCAAATTTGATATGTTGTTTCCTTAAATAATGCAAAATATCCACAGAGAACAAGTTCTCCCTCTCTCTCTTTTACTTGAGCCTGATGGTGCGATACATTCAATAAGGAGAGGTTTATATCATTATACCGTATCCTTGTAAATAATATGTTTCCAGTGTCATCCTTTTCACTGTTAATAACTGAAATATTGGACTTTTTATTAAACAGAAAACACGTACCACCTTTAAAGCTAGTAGGCATATTTATTACAAACCTCAAAGTATCCTCTAATATTTTGATCCATTCACAATCTCTAATATTATTTTCTTGAAGAAATAATACAATCAATTTTTATTGATCAAACTAACATCTTTTACTTTCAACTGCTTATTAAGCTCATTTAAAAACCACAAATATTTAATGAAGCAGTGACTAAAGCCAATTTTAGGATATATTAAATTAAATACATACTAAATTATTTCCTATTTAGCCAGTTTAGAACATTATTTTTTACCATTACTATTATCATCATCCTCATGTTTGTGTTTACCATAGTTCTGATCACTAAATTGACCATGATCTAATACATTATCAACAAAACATATCCTGGCTTTCATTTAAGGGGTTTGACAACTCAGGAAAAACGAAACATTCACCTTCGCTAGTCTTCAATACTTTTAAGTTTTTCTGTCCATTGTCCTTTTTTAAATGGTAATGTTTTACACCTGAACTGTCGTTAACAGTTGCTTGCCATTTTTTGTCGTACTGGGTAGTTTGACTTTTATCTCCGTTCCTATTCTTATTACCCTTTTCTTTAGTTTGTATTGTTGCCTCTCTTTCTACTCCTATTAAGGTTTCCTCAGGAATATTCCCCTCATAGACTCAACATCCATACCATTTTCACCTTCACCCTTTCCTTCTTTATGAAGTTTTCCCGTTGACATTTGCTCGTCTTCTTCACTGTTGACTATTTTTTCGGTTACGATTTGCATGTTGTCTTCGTATTCCACTTTCTTCCGTTTATAATTTCTTCTTGTGCACATCTTCTCCTTCTTCTTGTTTCTACTTGCACAATTTCATCAGGAGATAACTGCAAAGGAGCACATTATCTCGTCGCCACTGTCTTCACTCATTCGATACTCTTCATTCCCCTCCTCTAATCCTTCTTCCTTATTTATTTTTTTTTCCTTCTTGGTTTCTGAGTATTTCCTCTTGGACCTTTGTCAGCTGCACTATTTTGTGTATACATCGGTTTCATCTTCACTAATATCAATTCCTCTTTGGCTATCATTTACCTCTTGTCCCTCAATGCTATTTCCTTCTCTTGTTTTGTTCTCTGTTTTCACCATTCATCCTCTCTGATTTATTATCATTTCTTTGCCTGCTTATGTCAGGAAAGTCTTTTTCATTCCACATACTAGTTCCTTCCATAATATCGATGTTACAATCTTTCACTAGATGGCCTTCTTGTCCGCATCTGTAACAGGTTCTTTTCTGCCCATTATATAATATACTTAAGTTAAAACCAGACACACTCATCGATGAAGGGATATTGTCTCTAATCTTCATCTTTATTGTCCGTATCCCATTCAGCAGGCCTTTCAGGGGTCCCATACTGAATCTGTTGCTTCTTATTGAATCCACTTTTCCATACCTGCTCATAATGTTTATTATCAATTCATCAGACAATTCAAAGGGTGCATTCCTTATCGATACATATGTATACGAGGTACTTATATTCACAACTTTCACACTATCTACCTCACTTATCTTGATCTGCTTATCCTCAAATTGTCTTGCTATTTCCAAGAATTTGTTCTCTGAGCTGAACTTAACTACTACTTTATTCCTGCTCACATTCTGTACACCCAAGATGTCAGCAATATCAAGTTTCAATTCTCTGAATAACACAATACATACATTTTCGATGGACATATATAACCTTCCAGGAATTAGTAAACCAATGGAGCCTTTCTTAAAAGCTTGAAACGAATCCATGTTGTTTAGTACTGTATCTCATTAAACAACAAAGAGAACGGGTAAACCTTATCATAAAAAACGGACCTTCCCCAAGGCAAACGCCTTGGGATATAAACAAACGTTTCCAAATACCCCGTCTATTTTAGTCTCTATTTTGCACTATCCTGTACTTATAAACGTTTCCACATAAGTCTGTGTACTCACATCACTTCACGATGCTCCATGCATTGTTATCAGTGCTTGAGTACATTACATCACCAAAAAATAAAGACTAAAGTACAGAGCGAATGTAAACACGGGATCCTGTGACGTTGCCTTCTTCTTTCCTCAGAACCCAATTCGTGAATTTCCTCGTGCTATTACATGCATTTGGCTTCAAATACTACATTGTTAGGCACCGATAGGCATAATAATTGAAGACATACTTACTTTTTTATGCAGTCATTGAAATCACTTATTCGGCCATTTTTATCTTGCCTCACTATCAAAAGCACAACAGTTTTCTTGATTGAACACCGATTTGTTTCGGGCAGTTAATAGATGGCGTCTGCAGTCCAAGATTCTGAAATGAATTCCGGTCCATCCAGTTTCGAGTAACGATTTTTGCAGACTTCACAGTCACCTGAGTCCCTTCGGTAATTTGGGGAAAGAACGAGGCACTGGCATTTTAATGGCGAAGTGCTGGTTTACCGACTATCAAATGGTCTCCTCTCGTGTGAGGTTCACCATTTTTTATTTTGGAAAAAAGGATAAATACAATGACAATGAGTCTACCACTCGTTTCTTGGAATATATTGCTTTCGTGAAGCTGCTACTGAGATATATTGCAAGATACTTCAAGCTTGCAATGTCCGTAATTCGAGTTCAGATGGCCGTTTTAACGTTTATCAGATAATCTGTAATGTTTACGGAATTTTCAGCTTTATGTAGGTGGGTAGGGAGTAAGATATTGCCTACCAAATATGCCCCTTTTTTTTTTTATTATTGTGTTTGAGTGATGTTACATAATAATACTTCTACTACCACTACTTATAATAATGATAATAATGTAATAATCATGTAAAGGCAACGAAATAAAATGATACGTCTGGTAATTATGCTTCAAGAATTGACCGAGTGTACGTGGCTGACTTGTATAGCAATATTAAGAATTGTAAAAATATTCCATTATCTTTACAGACCATAATATGATATTAACTGAATTTCTGCTAAATAATCGTTGTAAAATAGGTAGAGGAATATGGAAGCTAAATGTTCCATTATTGGAGAGGGACGACTTCATGGAGAAATTTGAAAGATTATGGCACTTTTTAAAAAAGGAAAGAATTAAATACTCCAACATTATGGAATGTGGGATACATTTGTGAAACCAAAATTAAAAGGGTTTTTCATAAGACTGTCTAAACAAGCTATACAAGAGAAGTATGGCACTCTAAAATTTTTGCAAAATTATCTTGAATACTTATCAAGTAAGCCTCTGTAGGTTTACAATAAATTTGAAGAGATGAAGGCTATAAAAGATAGAATGAAATCAATAAAAGATGAAATATGCGAAGGTATAAAGATTAGGTTAAAGACAGAAGAGAGAATAAAGGAGAGAGATTATCTGCAAATTTATTAGGTAAAGAAAGAAAACTCAGAGGGAAGACGAATAGTCTTAGGCAACTGAGGTTAGAAAGCGGTGTGACGCTCGACAACACAGAGGCGATAGTCAGTCATGTAAAGGATCACTATGAAAAACTGTTCACAAAAATAAATAATGATGAACAGCTACAAGATAGTTTCCTTAATTGTATAGGGAGCACAATAACTGATGAGGACAATGAAATGTTATGTAGAAAGGTATCTGTTGATGAGGTATTAAATACGTTAAAGATGATGAATAAAGGCGGAACTCCCGGTGAAGATGGTCTTCCTCTGAAATTCTATTTAAAGACATGAAATGTAATTAAGTCAGAGTTCTCTGAAATGATTAAGTTTGCGATAGATTTAGACCTTGAATTAGGAAAAAAAAGCCAAAAAAAGAGTACAAATGCATTGCAAAAAATTTTGGCTAATAGATTAAAAAAGTGTTCTTTCATAAAGTTATATCACGAGAACAGTTTTTGTCGGTTAAGGGAAGATCAATAGTGAAATGTAATACTCTAAATTGGGGATGTAACTTATTATGCAAATGAAAATAATTTGGATTGTGCTCTAGTTAACCTGGATTGGAGTAAGGCTTTTGATAAAGTTAATTTGAGGTTCATGTTTAAAACACTCTCACGGATGGGTTTTAGTGAGTTGTTTATCATGAAAATTAGAATGTTATAATATACTGGATGCCTAAGTGCAGTTTGTGTAAATGGGATTGTTAGCGGCTTTTTTTTCCTGTTTGAGAGATCCATAAGGCAAGGATGTCCTATGCAATGATAGCTATATATTATTGTTCCAAGAATCTCTATACAGAACAATTAACAAAGCAATGAAATTGTGCCAGCGAACCTCCCTAGTGGTCCAGTGTTCTGTTGTAGGTTTTGCTGATGACAGCTCAGTTTTTGTTAGTAAAGAAAGAAGTATTAAAGCGTTATTTAGTATTATAAAGCAATTTGAGCTAGCTACTGGTGCAGAACTAAATAGAGATAAGACTTGTGTCATGGGTTTAGGTAATTGGAAGGAGAAAAATGTATGGCCACTTGATTGGATACAACAGAAAAATAAGAGTATGGTATTGGGCATATTGATAACCAATGATTACAACGAAATGGTAGATAAAAACTGGGATGCTTTAATCAATAAAGTTAAGGTAAAAATAAATATGCTTTCGACTCGATACTTGTCATTATATCAAAAGTCTATTCTTGTAAATTCTCTTATTTTAAGTAAAGTCTGGTACATGTGTCATGTATTTCCATTAGGGAAAGAGAAGGCAAAAATTATAGAACAATCTGTTTTCCGGTATTTGTGGTGTGGAACTTACCAACCAATTAAAAGGGATTCCTTGTATCTGCCAAAGACAGAAGGTGGTATTGGGTTATTAATGTTTTTTATAAAGCAGGAGCTATTTTAACGAGTACGTTCTTGAATATTGTTATTTGATAGTTATGGACGAGAATTAGCCTTATATTCACGTGTATTAGAATAAATTTTGTTGTGGGTTGTAGAGATTACCCTAATATGTCTTATGTTGCTACTCCCTTTTATAATATCATTATTGGTAATGCAAGGAAATTATTGAGAATGCATAATTTTCCATACGTCAAAAGTAAGAATATTTATCAGTACCTGATGCCAACCCATAAGCCCATTGTAATTGAGAGATACCCGTTGCATAACTAGGGTAATATATGTTTTGTTTTGTTTTGTATGGTGCTTTTATGTTTGTAATGGTAATTGCTTTATAGCAAAGAAAGATAAAGGAAAGGAAAACGCATTTTCGAGAAGTTCGGCAGCAAGAAGGCATTTGCGCCCGTGTTGGAGGCGCCTGTTCTCGCGGATTGTTCTAGAATCGGCAGGAGTGTTGTGGAACGCAACAGGCGCCGAAGTGTCATGAGAAACGCCGCGACTTCTGATGCAATACTTCTTTGAGAAACTTCTAAATCGTTCCGGTAATCTCGGGAGTCTGTGACGCTCGCCACAGGCCCCACCCCCAGGATGCCGTATAAATACGACGGACGGAGTAGGAGAGAGATCATCAGTTAGTCATAGAGTAGAGATAGAGTAAGAGATCATCAGTTAGTCACAGAGTAAGAGCCACAGATCAGATTATCAGTGAGAGCTCAGCAGCAGAGATCAGAGATCATCCGAGAGAGATAAAAGAAGAAGGAATCGATGAAGGATCAGAGAGAAAAAGGCGCTCGAGAATTGGTCGAATTCTGGTCAAGTCGTCTTCAGGAGTGGACGACCGAGTTATTTCGACGTTGAGTCCCTTTCATTTCAGAGAAGAAACGTCCTGCTAGAGGTTTTGGGAGTTCCTGCCCTTCAAGTATCAAGAGTAGACATTATTTCTGCAATACGGAGCAAGAAGGCGTCTACAATTAGAGTTTTCCTTTTGTGAAGCCATCGTTTCGAGTTTCAAAACTGGTCGACAAGTACTTTCATTACCTCACTGTCCCCCCAGTTCATGCTGTGTAAGATTTTGCCTTTTTATGTAAGTAGGAGACTCCATTCTGCATTTATCTTTGTTAGTAAGCTTGTAAATAAACCTTTGTTGTGTTAGTGCTTCTTTCTATATTCGTATCCCCAGTTTCAACCGTTGGGGTGTTGAATTTTTTTTTTGTTTTTGTTTATTTCATATCGAACCTGAAGCGGACCTCTCTCGGCTCATAACAACGTTGCATGGAACCATGTGGTTTATTCAGCACGGGGACCAACGGCTTTATGGCGACTTCCGAAACCACGTGAGAGTGAACTTCTACCACCAGAAATACACATCTCTCACTCCTCAATGGAAGGTAATATAAGGAGTAACCTTTTATGCAAATTCGTTGATTCCTATCAAAGAAGTATTATGTATAGATTTTTGTAGGAATCTTTGGCTACTAAAGAAAGACAAGATATTGGATATTGCTGATAATAATCTTTGCAATAAATGTATGAATATGTAAATCTCTGCATGTCGTTTATTTTAGTAAATATGTTAAAAATCTTTGTAAGTGGTTCCAGAATTTGATATAAAGTTCAGTATCCATAAAAGTATTGATGTTGGATTTCGATTATAAAGAAAAGAAGAAGAAAAATACATATTAAGTATACTTATTATTGAGTATGTAAATTGTTTGTGGTATAGCAGAGAAGAGGTGTTATCAAGTCAAATAATTTAAATATTAAAATGCAAAATAAAGTACACAAAATGGGTATTATCAAATGCATATGAACTTGAAAAACATTTCACAAGTATGTGAATAATATTTGAATTCATGTAATTAATTTACTTCCATTTATTAGTAAATAATATCTGAAATTATGAAATATACCCCATTTCAATATCTTTCTTAGTATGTTATATTGTTGATATAATTATGAAAAGTTTGTATATAATTAATTGATATTTGTAATAAGGTTTTTATAATAAATACAGACCTTCGTTTCAGTGCATTATGGGGCCCCTTTATTCCCCAACAGTGATTCGAAGTCGCTGATTCTACTACTACTACCACTACTACTACTATTACTTAGGTCTAAAGGTCTTTCCCTTTCCGGGAATGTCGAAGGACGGTGTTTCATTAGTAGCCAGACTTGACTCTTATATATAATAATAATAATAATAATAATAATAATAATAATAATAAAATAATAATAATAATAAGTGACGTTGTTGACAAGGTCAAGAAGAAAGTATCACTCATTGATGTCGCAATAACCATGGGACACCAGAGTTTGAAGAGAAGAGAGGAAAAATTGGATAAGTTCAAGATCTGAAAATAGCAAATAAAAGAGGATATGGTATATGCCAGTGGAAATCGTACCCATAATCATAGGAGCACTAGCACGATCCCCAAGACCTGAAAAGGAATCTAGAAAACTAGAGGCTGAAGTAGCTCCAGGACTCATGCAGAAGAGTGTGATGCTAGAAACGGCACACATAGTAAGAAAAGTGATGGACTCCTAAGGAGGCAGGATGCAACCCGGAACCCCACACTATAAATACCACCCAGTCGAATTGGAGGACTGTGATAGAGCAAAAATAATAATAATAATAATAATAATAATAATAATAATAAATAATAATAATAATAATAATAATAACGTTTATATAATCTACTAGCTTTGTAAAAGTATCAATGAACATGATTGCAATTGGGAGCTGAAAACTTTATTATAAATAATTCCTAGTAACCAAGTTAATTACCTTATCACTTTTTACCCTGTCATATTGCCCAATTATAAGCTATTTTTATCAGAAACGCAAACTACTAACACTACTACTACTATGGTTATCAAAGTACATTGTTATTAAAATAAGAAGTACAAACAAATTCGTAAAAATACAACTGAACAACCTCCTAGAACATTTAAAAAAGAATACTATGGTCGGTTTACCCATATTCCAAGCTCTGAGCACGTTTCTTTGGTCAACTATATTCTATTTATATCTGTAAATGTTGCTACCATCGATCCAAAAATTTATTCTAATTAAACATATCTAAATATATAACCCCAACTCAGTTACCCGCTGAAATATTCCGAAATGGGAGGATGCGCTTCAGACTGTCGTATGAAATAGTTCTACTAATGACAAATCCACGACGTGGCTTAGAGACAAGGTTACAAGGCAGATGGATAAGGAGAAACAAAGGTTTCTGGAGCTCTGAAAGGTTTCTTGATCAACGGAACCTCGCGATACTAAGACGTCCCATCTCTCAAAGATTAATGACGTAGAGCAAGAGACTGTAGTCGCTGACTCTGAACCTATGCAAACGATGACCCCAAGGCCTTGGCGATCAATAACCTTGAACACTTGGAGATCGTTGATCCAGAGGCCTTCCAGAGCTATTCCCCAGGACCCCAGTAACCTGTACTCTACTTCTTTGTGCCCTTCCTTTCTTCATCTCGCTCTCACAGATGCAGGACACTAGCTAGTGAGCCTCATGGGAAGACCTAACCCTCCAAACTATAAGTCCATTCACCTGAGATCACTCATTTTTGTCCACTTCAGAGGTTTTGATTGTTTTGTATAAAACAGTCTTAATTGTTTCCCAAAATGAACACATTATCTTTAGAATGGTAATTTTTTTTTTCAGAAATCTTATGTGGATTCAAGTGCTGAGTTGTCAGCATTCTGAATAATTTGGAAATGTTGGTGAGTATTTAGGTTGAGTTTATTTTACGATATTTTATGGCTATTTTGTATCATATTTCTTTCATTTAGTGATACAAAAGCAATGAGATGTAAGATAATATTGGAGGGCCTTTGTACTTTTAGTTCTGTGGCATTACATTTAGTTGTACTATCTCAAATTTTTAAATAGGTAATGTTTAGTGGCCGGAGATGCTTTATTATTGAAATTCACGACTCTCAGAGGCTTAGTATTTTACACTATCTAGCTTTCTGCCTTCTCTCTTCCGTATGGCTCAATTTGAGAAAATATTGTTGGTTCTGTGTTGCATATGGAATCATAAAAAGTCTTTTTATTTTTATCAAGTAGCAGTCGGTTTTTATCAGATGTATCATAATATTGATAACTTTAGCATAGTCTAAATGTTCATATTGCCATAATATTAAAACTGATTAGGTACGACTCCAAAGGTAACATAGTGACAGGTTGAACGAGGATAAGATCTATAATCAACCACTCGTCCACGATTCATGACCCCAAATGCCTCAAGAAAACTTTGAACATCCCTTGACCTTTGGCAAAAGATTTAGGTCTGCTAATTCTCATCCAGACCAGTCTGGGTATTCTAACTCTTCTGATGCTCATACTATTCTGCCGGGATTTGTACAAAGGACATTTGTTAGTCACCTCCATCTCCCTCTCACCTTTATCTCATCTACTTATGAAATTTCCATTCGCTATCATTTTTAACTTTATCCTGCTATCTGAGTTCAAACACTCTAGTTAAAATTATCTTCTACAGATTAAATCTATTTATTTTTCAAGCTTTGTTTTTCATTCTACCCATTCTTTGATCAACCATTCTTAGTCTTTTACTCAATTCCAATGCAAGAGAAGCTTGATAGGGTCTCATTACTCTCATGTATTTGAAACAGCTACCCTCATTAATCTTTGATCTATCTAGGCATGTTCCATCATTTTCCACCAATCAACTGTAAACTACTTACCCGAAATGCCAGCCAGGAAATATGAAGCCAATATTGGAAATTCTTCATCACTTTTCACATTATGTATGGTAACGAAGTCCTGCTTACAACGTGGCATTGCGTCCTCGAAGGTCATCTCTCCAATAATGAGCTTAAAACAACTTCCAAATTCCTTTATGAAAATTGCGCCATATTGGCATCGCTCTGAAAATTTGGTGCAATTATCATACTGACGATATTTCTTCACATGTGAGGAACTGATACAAATGTACAAACATGCTTTATGCAAAATGTTCAATGTACATTCATTTTAGCATTTTTAGTGACAAGCTGCCCGAAATGAAGAGTACATTATTTAAAGATGTGTATACAGGAAGGGGAACGACAGGTGCAATGTTTGCCATGCGACAGGTGATGGAAAAACAAAGGGAAAAGCAGGGAGTGCTGCACATAGTATTCAGAGACCTGGAAAAGGCTCATGATAGAGTCCCAGGCTAAGAGGTCTGGAGGTGTACGTGAGTAAAGGGAACACTGGAGGAGTATGTGAGGCTGTTCCAATATATGTATGAAGGAGTAAAATTGCAGTTTAGAAGCAGTGTTGGTTTAACTGAATGGATACTAGCAAGAATGGTTAAAATCAGGGATCTGCTTCAATTCCATATCTTTTTGACCTGATTATGGATGTGCTATCTCAAGGAATAAGAGATCAATCCCCCTAGTGGATGTTCTTTGCTGAAGACATCATGTTATGCAGCACCAACAGAGCAGTGGAGGAAGTTACTGGAAGATAGCAAGACATCCGACTCATAACCAACTTATACTGTTGTCAATCAGCATTGACAACACTTAACAGAATGGGTAGAAATAAAGAGAGGGGTTCGCCAAGGATGTGTATTATCAGCAGATCTGTCTGCAATATATGGAGAGATTGTCTGAGAAGTATAGAGGATATAGAAGGGAGTAAGATCGGAGGAGTAAATGTTAATAACATCAGATATGCAGATGATACAGTAATCATTCCGGACACAACTGAAAACTGCAATCATTAGTAGACACAGTTAACAGGGAGAGTGAAAAAATGGGACTGAAAATTAATGTAAGAAAAACGGAAGTTGTAGTTGCATCAAAGAATAAAGATCCACCAAATTGTAATATACGGATAAACAACATAGGTATAACACAAGCCAACAGTTTTGTTTACCTAGGCAGTCTACTACTATGAAATTCAGGGCTTCTGTAACACGGTTTTTTGGCAATAACTTTTTATCTATGCATTTCATAGATATGACGCTTATTCAGAATACACATTATATCTACACATAAATTTTGACTGTATTCTGCATTACGTAGGTTGAATAAATTTGGTACTTATAATGTAAAAGTGACTTTTTTTGAAGACAGGCCAACTTACTCAGAGATAAGGTTTCGAACACACTCGTTACGTAACTTATGACAGCATTTCTTCCCTCTTTCTCAATGGATGATTGGCTATACGTAACGAAGGCTATACCTCTGGCAGCAATGACAAAAATCTAAATACAAGCAAAGCAGTACACCTTTATGAACTCTGAATCCTCTCCACTGATAATTGTCATAATGAACGAACCAACAAAATATGTTAATAAATACAAAAACACTTCGATTATTGGGAGATAAGTGTCCTAAGAAATTATAATCTACTTTATAGGTCACAATCAGATTGACAATATGCAGGGAATAGTTGGTAATTTTCAAAGACATAGTAGACAAGCTTGATTTTATAACTGCTGTATCCAATGTCAAGCAATTTTTATTTATCGGCTATCTACCTATTTACTAAAAAAAGAAAAAAAAAAATAGACGGTACCGTATTTTGAGTCTCCACCCACTTTGGCCTCGTTATAATTCAGGATAACAATGAAGGCTATCATGGACATTGTTGTATTAGAAAGTCTAACTTCTGGCTATATAAACTCATTTCTCGAGTAGTTGTAAGAAGTGCTAAATGATCCTCAGGATCCCAGCAGTTGGCCTAAACGTTTAATTCATATATATTGCTGCTATTACTAATTTTGCGGCACTACTGCTACAGTAGTATTACTAAGCAAGCACAAATACCCCACCCACATCTATGTATCGTTCCGCCATTCATAAAGTCTTTATATCCAACATGGTCGTACAGACTAAAGAAGAAAAAAATTATATCATATCGGATGATCCGTTGGTCTGCTGGAGATTTTTGCACACAAAGCTTGTAGTTACTTTGGATAAACATCTTATTTTAACAAACATAGTTATATAAAGACTGTTTACATACAATCTCTCTCTTTCTCTCTCTCTCTTGGTGGCATAGTGAATAGTTAATGGAAATGTTCAAAATCCTGAATGACATTACAAGTATTATAATCACGTTACGCTAAATACAAATCAGACCATAAACATTGGATTTAAACTAGAAACTGAATAATTACCTATTGAGGCTAGAGTAAGTATGGCCACGGGCTTTCTCTTGACTGTATAAAGTTGCAAGTCGTAAGACAAATGCATTTTTGCAACCACGGGGACAATTCCAAATCCTGTTAGCCATTCTCTACTA
>NC_087214.1:14784224-14786724 GCF_015104395.2 Macrobrachium nipponense | reverse complement strand
AGGCAAGGGGAAAACAGCCGGGAATTACACGGTTGGCCGTTGCTGGGGGTGTGGGAGAGAGGGCCACCTGAGGGCCCAGTGCCCCTCTTTCATCGAGCCACGACGTTGTTTCCGACGCAGAGCAACAGACCACCTCGTGAGCGCTTGTTCAAAAAACGACGACGGCCAGCGGAACAACGTTCCCCCCTCACCAAGGAGAGGAAGGGGAAGGCGGCGTGGAGGAGGAGTCGGGAGGACCCCCGACTACACCCACGGCCGCCGGGTCCAAACAACGACCATGTCCCCGGTAGGACAAGGGACGCCTTGTCGGGGAGGAGGGTAAGTCAGCCAACCCCTCGAGAAGTAGTGGATAGCCCTCCCCCACCCGCCGCTGCCCATGCCCGGTCGTTAAGGGTGCCAGGAGAAAAGGTAAGGCAAGAGCCTATCTCCCACCCTCAATCCACGAAGGAAGCCGTGGTGCCGATCGTGCAAATATGGGTAGGGGAGCGACAGGGAAGGGCGTTGATCGACACTGGTGCAAGTGCGTCTCTGTTAGAAGAACACCTGGTGACAGGATCGGTGCAGCCGATGAAAGGTTCTTTAGTTTTGAGTACTGTAGGTGGTCATCGGATGGTAACCCAGAGGGCTGTGAGGCAGCAGGTAACCATCGATGGGCGAGTGGTGACGCATACCTTTTATGTAGTGCCAGCATTACAAGTAGAAGGAATTTCAGTTATTTTAGGAATTGATTTTGTGGATAGGAACGAAATAATAGTGGCTGGCACAGCCGGGAAAGGGATCGAGGTATGTTTAAAGGGACAAAGAATTCCCACAGAGGGGGAGAGACCGAGGTGCCTACGAGTCTCCCTTAAGTCGAAGGGAGCTGGGGGAAAAGTACCCGCTGCCCCAGAGGCGGGAGATGTGGCACCACCCCGGACCCTCTCATCCCTTGCCGTGACACCCTCACGGAGCATACCGGAAGGCACTTTAGTTATGATCAGACCCCATTCCGGGTCTGAGTGAGGTAATACAGGGAGAAGTTAATGTGCCATCTATGAATGTCAGTGACCAGCGTATCGTACTAGACAGCGAGTCGATATGCGACCTTGAACCTTGTGAAATAGCAGATGCTTCTTACACTCTCACGACCTTGGGTAGCACGTGTCAAGGTCGCAGTGAGGAACGTCTAAGTAGACTCCTCCGGACAGCTGGTGGGTCTACCTCTGTTACTTATCAGAATATTGTCAAAGAAATCGTAGAAGGTTATCAAGATGTAATCGCGATTGGCGACGAAACCCCAGGCAGAGTAAATAGTTTTCCTTTTGTTATAGAAACCGGGGGTCATCCACCCATAAGATCTAAGCCTTATCGAATACCAGTTTGTTATCAGCGGGAAGTGGAGAGCGAGATTAATAAATTAAGGGAACAAGGGACAATTAGAGAAAGTGAATCCCCCTGGGCCTCGCCAATCGTGATGAATAAAAAGAAGGATGGTTCTCTTAGGCTATGTGTTGATTATAGAAAGTTGAATAGTATCACAAAAGAGACCATGCATTCCCTTGTCTTCTATATGAAGAAGTTGTTGATTAAGGTCAGGGATATAAATTCTTCACCTCACTTAGATTTAAAGTCGGTTCATCAAATACCTATAGACGAGAGAGTAGCAAGGACAAGACAGGCCTTTACTAGCTAATGATCAATTGTTGAATATAATTTACCTCCCTTTTGTGGGTAAAGAATGCTCTGCTCATTTTTTCACGTGTTTATGATGTCCGTATTAGCTCCGCTATTAGGACATAGCGTGTTTGTTTATTTAGATGACATAATCATAATAGGGGCTACAGTAGAAGAACACAAGAAGAACATTATTGAGGTTTTAGAAGCTTTAAAGCGACAGGGGATGAAAATTGATCTAACCGAAATGTAAATTCTTTCAGGCAAGAAAGTTGAATTTTTTGGGGCACATCGTAACATCTGAAGGCCTTAAGCCTTGTGCCGATAAAGTAGCAGCGATTAGAGAATTTCCCCGACCGAAGAATGCAAAGGAAGTAGCCAGTTTCCTTGGGCTCGCGGGGTACTACCGTAAATTTATAAAAGATTTCAGTAAAATAGTGAGACCGCTAGATTCATTGAGAAAGCAGAAAGATTTTCATTGGGAACGGGAGGAAGAAATAGCTTTTCAAGAATTAAAGATTTCACTCACTAGTAATGAACTATTAGCTTATCCAAAGTTCGATCGAGCATTTATAGTAACCACTGACGAGAGCAGTATAGCTATTGGGGGTGGGGGGAGTGATTTCTCAAGTTGACGATGCAGGGAATGAAAAGCCGATTTGTTTTGCATCACGGAGCATTGAAAGGGCAGAGAATACTTACAGTACCTTCGATAGAGAGGCATTGGCTATTCTATGGATGCTGGAGAGACATCGCTACTTTTTACTGGGGCATAAAGTCAAAAAAATTAACACAGATCATCGCCCATTGAGAGATTATTCAAGAAAGGGGATTTGACCACTCGACA
>NC_087214.1:14759224-14779224 GCF_015104395.2 Macrobrachium nipponense | reverse complement strand
GTTTGTGGATGCCTTCGCACCATAAATCCATGAATAACCTAACTTTTTAAAGTTTTATAGCTTGTGTATGGTAGTAATATAATTTCCAGTGATATTTCCATTTTATCAGTATTGAGAGATGCCTTTTGATCTTGAGAAATTTTCAGGTGCACCCAGGGAGCACCTGAATACACTACAGGAAGCTAAGAAGGACCAGCTTCGCCAAATAGCTGTAAGGGCAAGAATATCTGTAGGTCATGCTGTGGTGAAAGCTGAACTATTGGGAAAGATCTTAGATTTCCTGATAAATAGTGGTAACATAACTGAAGGAGAGGCTCTTCCCTTAAGGCCTTTAACACTTGAACGAGGTGCTGCTCGTACAGTTACTACAAATGAAGACCCAGAGATAGTGAAATTGAAACTCCAACTTGAACTGCAGCAGCGAACATAGAAGCTGCAAATGCTGCAGCAGCAGCTGAACAAAAAGGCTTGAAGCTGGAATGCCGCAGCAGCAGCTGAATAAAGAAAGGTCGAAGCTGCAAATGCTGCAGCAGCAGCTGAATAAAGGAAGGTAGAAGCTGGAGCAAGAAGACTTGAACTAGAACGAAAAGAAGAGTTCTGTTGGAAAAGGAACTATCAGCCATAAGAATAGAAGAAAGGTTGGCAGAAAAACAGCTACCTGATGCTTTTGTTTGATCATAGTAAAGCACGCAAACTCCTGCCTGTCTTCGATGAAAAAGATCCTGATGTATTTTTCATTACTTTTGAAAAAACAACTGCAACGTTCTCTCAACTGGCCTAGAGACCAATATGTTCTCTTAATCAGAAACTCCTTCAAAGGAAACGCTGCATATGTGGCAGCACAACTTGTCCAAGAAAGGGATTATGAAGTCTTTAAAACTGCTATATTGGATGCTTATAGTGTTACAGCAGAAGGGTATAGACAAATCTTCAGACAAACTTTGAAGAACAAAGCTCACACGTATCTCGAGTTTTTCACATTGAAGTTGAAGCAGTTTAATAAATGGATAGATAAGGAACAAATAACTACTTTAGAACAATTAAAGAATTTAATAGTTTTAGAGGAATTCCTGAGGCGTATTCCAGCTAATGTGTCAATGTTTATCAGAGAAAAACAAAGAAGAAAAAGATGGAAAAATGGCTGCCCTATTAGCTGATGATTATCATAATCATTCATAAACTTAAACCACATTCGTCCTCTCCTTCATCTGCCCCCCAGGTTTAGTACTTTTTGTTAAGAAAAAGAAAAGGTCATTTCAGGTATTTTTATTTTCGAGTTTTTCAACCATTATGGGAAATCTATTATATTGATATTTTTCCCGAGTAAAGCACGTGATAACAAAACACTTCTTCTCAATACATTATTGTCGCTATGCATACTTACAGAGAAAAAAAAAGATTAAGTTTTTACTCGAATTTTTCCTAAGTCGGGAGAGGTGTTTCCTCTACGGTAATGTTTACTTTTAATGAGCCCTCTAACTTACTTTCTTACGCAAACAAAAGCAGTTCCAGTTACTCATTATTGGCTGAGAGGTGTGACATCGTTATGATGTCATGGGTTTCATAACCAATTACGAATGACTTGAGTCGAAAACTAAGTTTCACTAGCATTTAGCGGAGTAATACAGTTACCTGTCTAGTGTCCACTGGTATCCTTGTTTGACTGAATACTCGAATAATGAAGCAAAAAACGGCATTTTGTCTTCCTGTACCTATGGCAGAGGTAGTGGCTGGCCCTTCTGGCATTAATTTTGACAGACCTTCGATTTCCTACCGATTGTTTGCAGTGCAAATGTGGTCGTCGGTACCTGGCCACTCCTACTTTAAGTTGCATGTCAGGGAACCTTGCAACGGCTTCACGTTTTCCCTCAAAGCACAGCACATTTTTATCAACCAACAGTTTAAGGTAAGCTTCATTAATTTATAGAGTATATTATAATGGTGGTAGTATAACGATGTATACAGCAGTACCATCACTTTGGATTTGGTTTGATGGATGTTAGGTAGTGGCCTTAAGGGGGGGTTGCAGGGGGGCGAAGCCCCCCGCTAGGCCTAGGTAGGGGTACAGGGCCCTAGGTAAGGTTAGTATTGTTGGTGTATTAAGGTTCGGTAGGTATTAGGTTCGGGTGTAAGTTGCCCCGAAAATCACTGTGGCCTTAAGGGGGGGTCGCAGGGGGGGGAGCCCCCCCGCAAAGGCCTGTAGGGGTAGGGCCCTTAGGTAAGGTTAGGTGGTTGTATTAGGTTGTAGTGCCCCGAAAAACACTGTGGCCTTAAGGGGGGGCCGCAGGGGGGTGGAGCCCCCCCGCTAGGCCTAGGTAGGGGTACAGGGCCCCTAGGTTAGGTTAGGTGGGTTTGTTAGGTTCTGTGGTGCCCTGAAAATTACTGTGGTTTTAAGGGGGGTCGCTGGGGGGCCCTACCCCCCTCCCCCCGGTAGGCCTAGTTAGGGGTATGGGGGAGGGGTGCTGGAACATTAATTATTCATTTATTGCAATATCAATTCAATGCCCCAACACCCTCCCCCCCCTTCCCCCCACCCAAAACCCCGGTTCCCAAAGGGTGTCCCCCATAATTGGTGGGATGAACTAGGTATACATAGTAAATCTCTAATCGGTTGGTTTGCAGTCAAAATAAACGTTAAATTCATTGAAACCACACTATTTCTGATGCAACAAATATATTTTTATTGCATTTTTCCAAATTTGGCTGAAACTAAAAATTTACCGGTCATCATATTAAAGACTGTCCTAGTCCCAAATGCAATGCATTTCATGGTAAGGCTTCTCCTAATGCTTTTAACACAAGGACCCAAATCAGGGAATACTGCAAATAAAACGACACTTCACTGTGCTCAACCTTTATCAGACTTTACAGCATTTACATATCCTGGTAAAGTAAATGATATCCCAGTGCAAATTTTGAGAGATACAGGGTCATCTCAAACTATCATTAGCTCAAAGTTAAAAGATTTAGCTAAACCAACAGATCAATATGTAACTGTGTCGGATATGACTTGTCAAAAGGTTTTACCTATTGTACAGATTTCTCTTGATTGTCCTTATTTTAAAGGTTCAACTAATGTCTCCTTGTTGGATTCTGACCTGCCTTGCAAAGAACATAGACATGATACTTGGTAATGACTTGGCTCAAACTAACAGTACTCCTAGTCTTATCATTACTCAGCCTGAAGTAGTGATCGAAAAAGCTTGCAAAGAGTTTTTCTCCTGTGGTAGAGCTTCCCTGTCCAAGTAGTCCACCAGGTCTACAACCTCAACTTCTAGAGACACTGAACACACAGGTAAGGTGGATCAAAAAGTACCTTAGGTGAAAAAGTCCTTGCTGATCATTTTTTTTTTTTTTTTTTTGGTTTTGTTGATATTCCCTCAGATGAATTTGTAGAGTATCAAAGGTCTGATGATAGTTTGAAAGAATACTTTGATAAAGTAAAAGATGATGTTGATGAAAGTAAGTTACCATATTTCTATCTTGATAATAACATCCTTATGAGACGTTTAGTGGCCTTTGAAGATTGCAGGACAAAATTCCTGGCATGATAGTTACCAGCTAGTAGTTCCCTTCTAATCTTCGTGCAGCCTTATTGGATCTTGCTCATTCAGCAGAGTCTCATCTAGGCATTTCTAAAACCTATAAGCGTTTGCTGGACGATTACTACTGGCCTAGGTAATGAAAAGCTGATGTAAAGCACCAACATAAATAACTTGCCCATCCCTGCCAAGGTAAACCTGGTAAAAACCAAATCAGGGAAAATACCTCCAGCACCATTTAGTCCTATTACTGTACCTAATTCTCCTTTTGAAAAGGTAATTGTAGATTGTGTTGGTCCACTTCCAAAAACTAAAAAAACAAATGAGTACATTTTAACTGTGTTGTGCCCAACTACTAGATTTCCTTTAGCCATACCTATAAAAAACATATCTGCTAGAACAATTATTGTTAATCTTCTTAAAATATTCACCATTTTTGGTTTTCCAAAAGAGCTTCAGTGTGATCAGGGGACAAACTTCACTAGTGATTTGTTTAAGCAAACTTTAAAGCAGTTAAACATCTCCCATATTTTTTGCTTCAGCTTATCACCCTCAGACTAATGGAGCCCTCGAACGCGTACACCAGACCATTAAAAGCCTCCCTGCGCAAGTACATTTGTGAAACTGGACGAGACTGGGATGAAGAACCTGGATCTGCTTATGTATGTACTTTTAGGAAGTTACACCTAAGATGAGTCGACTGGAATTTCTCCCTTCTTCGAGATGATGTTCGGCCGTATAGACCAGGACAAACCTTAGTATGGTAAAAGAAAAAGCATCCTAAGAGGTACTTACAAAGACCAGCAAGTAAGTTATTCCACAATACCTTCAAAGTCTTAAGGTTAAATTTGAAACCATATTTATGAATTTGCCAATCTGAATTTAACTAACAGTCAGATTCGAATGAAAAAACCATTACGATAAAAAGGCCAGCCAATTAAGAACTTTCAAAGTAGGAGATGATGTACTTGTATATCGACCAGTTCCATGAGCTCCATTGAGAGAAAAATTTATGGGTCCGTATAAAATCACTAAAAGGGTCTCTAAAACAACTTATGCAATTGAAACTCCAGACAAAAGGAAACCTAGCCAGTTAGTGCACATTAATCTAATAAAACCATACCAATCTGCAAAGATTTCTCCACAGGTAGTTCACCTGTTAAGTAGAGAGATTGATCACTCCACTCACAACTCAAGGATAACTACTCCCATCGAGACTTCTCCTAGCACGAAAAACCTAGTACCTGAGGCAGTTGATAATGATAAACTTTTAGCTCCTCTTGAACCAGATGAAGAAGAAACTTTGGCTCATAATCATATTTTGTCATGGAAAGATGCTAGTAACTCACAGATTCTTTCTTTACTTTCACAGTATCTTGGTCATCTCTAAGGTGAAAGGGAAGAATTAGAGGCTGTTCTGAAGTCTTATCCTGCAATATGTTTCAGACACTCCTGGTTGCTGTACCTTGGTGAAACATGATGTTGTTGCTAGAACCAAAACACCAATCCCGGTTCGTCAACCTTTTTATTTTTATCGGGTGTCCCATCGTTTATTACCAGCCTTGAAGGCTGAGGTTGAGTATTTACTAAAACTAGATTTGGCTGCACCAAGTAAGTCTCCCTGGGCATCGCCTTGTATTTTAGTCAAAAAGGCCTAACAATTCCTATCCGTATGTGTACGAATTATAGAAAGGTTAATTCTGTAAACGTCAAGGATGCTTATCCATTACCTAGAATTGCAGATATTATTGAATCGGTGAGTAATTCTAAATACCTTACCCAGATTGATCTCTTGAAGGGTTATTATCAAATTAAATTAACAGATAGGGCACAAAAGAGATATCAGCCTTTATAACACCTTTTGGTCTCTTTGAATACAAAGTTTTGCCATTTGGGATGACTAATGCTCCAGCTACATTCCAAAGGATGGTCCATGAAGTTACAAGTGGTTTGGAGGGTGTGTATGTCTATTTGGATGACATCGTAATTGCTAGTAACTCCTGGGACGAACACCTCAAGATCTTAAAAGAACTCTTCAAAAGACTCCTGAAAGCTAACCTCGTTATTAATTTAGCCAAGGAGTTCATTTGGTAAGGCAAAAGTTACATACCTAGGAACATGTCATTGCAGTGGCTCCATATTACCCAAGGATACTAATGTAAAGGCTATAACTTCATCTCCTAGTGATAAAAAAGAACTCAAAACTTTCTTAGGTATGGTGTCATAT
The DNA here is from genome assembly GCF_015104395.2 of Macrobrachium nipponense. Lineage (NCBI taxonomy): Eukaryota > Metazoa > Arthropoda > Malacostraca > Decapoda > Palaemonidae > Macrobrachium > Macrobrachium nipponense. The sequence goes on along the minus strand of NC_087214.1, from coordinate 14,773,455 downwards.
TATTCAAAGTTTTGTCCTAATTTTGCCATCATAACTTCTCCTCTACATGCCTTGACGTCTAGCAAAGTAAGGTTTCACTGGACACAGGATCACGACAAGACCTTCCAGCAGCTAAAGTTATTCATGACTTCATCTCCTTTGTTGCAAGCTCCTAATCTTGCTAAACCTTTTTTTATACAGGTAGATGCTTGTAATACTGGATTTGGTGGTGTCCTACTGCAAGAAATCAATGGACCAGTACTTTTCCTCCTTCGTTGGAACACCTGCTGCAGTATCTTATTACTCGGAGCATTCAAAGGCACTCAACTAAGATGGTTCCTACCATCGAAAAAGAATTATATAGTCTTGTAGCAACAGTCCTTCATTTTTGTCCATATCTGGAAGGTGCTGCACGCGTCGTCATTTACACCGACCACAAACCCCTTACCTTCCTTGAAAGGGCCAAGCTTAACGTTAAACAAGAAACTTCTTCAATGGTCATACATCTTGTTTTCCTACAACATTGAGATCCCACAGCATTCGAGGATCAAACAACACCATCGCCGACGCATTATCCACGTCTTAGACAGAAAACCACTTGAATTCACTAAGTTTGTCAATAAATTGTCATAGTAATTTCATTCCTAACAGGGGGAACTATAATAACCTTCCTATCATTATGTAGCAGTTCTAATTACACACCTAATTATTGTGTATGATGTTAGCGCCATCTATTGATTGCTGATTGTAGCGGACAGCATGGATGAAATTACCTCATGTTTTTAATGTATGTAATCCTTGGAAATGTTTACTTCCAAGCTCTGTCAAGTTTAATACTTTTGAGTTCGTTATCCGGTGGCTTACGATTCACTTGTTTCTAGTAGTTATTAAGTGGTTATTTGTTATTATTTTGTTATATATATTCAGACGTGATTTAAAATAAGTAAAAGTCTTTGTTTAATTTTAATTATAGTTTGATAATCATTAACATATCTACTATACCTACATGAAGTGTTGCCCTCATTACCGAGAATTCATGAATAGTCAAGTGGAAAGCTGAAGTTGTGACAATATATATATATATATATATATATATATATAATATATATATATATATATATATATAAATAGTATATCATATATATATATATATATATATATATATATATATATATATATATCTATACACACACACACACATATATATATATATATATATATATATATATATATATATATATATATATATATATCATATATATATATATACATATACATATACATATGTATACATACAATTATATATATATATAGTATCTATATATATATTATATATATATATATCTATATAGTATATATAATATATAGTAATAATGATTGTTACGACGTGCCAACAAGTATCTGGTTACTATGCTTACCATTCATTTATTGTTACCTCACAAAAGCCAGACACCTGAACCCTCATCACAGGTAATAAACGACTGAATACTCTAAAGGCAACAGTGATCCCTTAACAACTTACCAGTATTGCAGAAAATCAAGACTAAGTTCATCAAACGGTGTGAGGTAATCTTGTAAGTAATTAACTTAATCAAAGGGCATCACTCCATCAACAACTTTAAAAGTCTAAGTATTTCCCTGATTTCAGAAGTCTAAGTACTTCCCTGGTTCTAAGTCACTTCAAGTAAATTGAAGGAAAGCCGATCAATTACCACTCTATGTTTCTACCTAACATCAATATAATTAAATGCAAATATACTGGTTAGAAATGAAATACTCATAAAAATTTTAAATACAAAAATTTATTATTAACTCAAAGTTTATAAGTTGAAATTCACAAATATCAGGAGAAAATTACTGTTACTTGAAAACAAAGTAAAGTTTAATTAATTATTCTTGAGTCAAATAAGTAAAATTAAATCAAAATTAATTTATCACAAAATTCAAGAAAAATAATTCAATTGAAATTCAAAAGTGTTGGGCAATAATTGAAAATTTGAAATTAATTCACAAGTGCTAAACAATAATAAAACTTGAAAAGAATTCTAAGTAAATGCAAATTAATTCACAAGTGTTAAATTTAATTAAATGTGCAATGATTAAGCAATGAAAATAACTAAGTCAACTAAATTGTGAATGTAAATGAAAATATAAAATAAAAAGGCACACTTCAATAAGAAAATGAACAAATGCAAAATAAAAAAATGAAACACAAAACAAAAATTTGCAATGCGTAAAAGTGTAAATCTTTTCACTCAAAACATTGTAACCATCAGTTTTTACCAAACCAACCAACTTCGTAACCATCTGTTATTAGTTTACCGTTACTAGTTAACCACTGTTATCCTATACCGTTATTAGTTGCAACTAATAAAAAATATAACACTTTACTTTACCTTGGTATACCAACTTCTTTTCTTTGCTGCAGTCTTGTTTTACACTTTCACAAAAACCGGGCAGGCGCCGTTACAAACAACGTTTCCACAAAAAAACCACTATTTAACACTAAATAAACTCTAAGAAATATCAAATATGAAATTCTCAAGTTATGAGTGACCAATTTACGTTACGTTAATATACTCTCAAGGATGTCGAGGGAGAAAGAGAGAGAGAGAGAGAGAGAGAGAGAGAGAGAGAGAGAGATGTTAACGCCTCGAGAATCTAAGATCTAATAAAATTCTTCTCCCTTGCAAAAGCTGGACAAGGGATCTGGCACAAAACGTTTTTGGGCAATAACTCTTCTAGAAGCTTCGAAATCTTACGCAACTTTCACACAAAATGTAACCTTTCACGGTTGGCACTTATGGCCAAAAAGACTATACGCGTAATTGAGGACCAGTTAATACAATAAATCTTTTGTTGGAAACCTGGATCGAGATGAAGGAGAAGCCCCTTATCAAACACATGATGACAGATTCCCAAAACACATTGAAGATTCGAGCTCGCTTATCAAACGTGTTGACAGATTAGGAAAGCAAACGGAGATCTCGCAGTTCCTCTAATCTCACAGTGCTGACATAATAGGGAAACAATTGTAGTTTCAAATAGACAAAGAAAATCTCTCTCTTTTTACATTCTACGTTATATATATATTCTTTTACAATATTTTATGCGAAATCTGAACACAACATTTGAAAACATTCCTATCTCTAAACTATCCTAGGATCTGAAAAAAAAGGTTGCACAATTCTACATAACATTTTATACTAGTCCAGAGTATATATATATCTATATAATATATTGTGTGTGTGTATTATATATATATATATATATATTATATTTTTTTTTTTTTTGTATATATATATATGTGTGTGTGTGTGTGTGTGTGTGTGTGTGTGTGTGTGTGTTTGTGTGCGTGTGAAGCTATAGAAAGTAGACCAAGCTTAGTGAGTCTCATACATAGTTTTTTTATGTAGATGTGATGGAATTAATGAAGTGAAATATTCCATACTTCAATAGGAATTTAGATAACTCCGGCAGTAATTCTTATCCTGAAACATCACAATATTTCATGAATTTTTTGCCTTTTACATTTTATCAGGCTCACGATTCTCAGATAATTACCAGTTTCTAATGTTAATATTGCCTATGATAGATTTTGAATCATTTCCAGGTGTCCCATCTCTCGCTTCCAATCGTAGGTTATGACTGTGAAGGGGTAACCACCACTCCCCCTCCCCACTCGTTGTGGGGCGTCTGTCAGGGGGTAACCACCCACTAAAATGTCTGCCATTACCATCACAGCATTCTAGGATGTGCAGTGCAATATTAGTACAAATTTTACTTGGTATCTCCAATATTGGATGCAGATCCTGTCTCCCCCTCCCCAATCTTTGTGGGGCGTCTGTCAGGGGGTAACCACCCACTAAAATGTCTGTCATTACCACCACAGTATTCTAGGATGTGCAGTGCTATTGTAGTGTTAATTTTACTCGGTATCTCCTAAGTTGGATCTAGATCCAATTAACCCCCCCCCCTTTTCAGTGCCTCTGTCAGGGGGAACCCACCCTCGAAAATGTCTGTCACTGGTCATTCTATAATCAGGAGAGTGTGCAGATATATTATATATTAGTTTCATCTGGTATCTCATATATTGGATCTAGACCCAAAATCTAACAAGCAATTAGTGGTGCTTGTTAAGTAAGCCACCCATATATTTTCGGCAGACGGTCAGTTTTACAGTTTTCAAGTCTACACCTAAATACCAGTAGGGGTTACAGCCGGTATCTCGTTCGTTGTATCTCAATGGTCCGGGCTGCCGCTCTGGAGGCACCGCCATCTTGAATTGACCATTCAAGATGGGGGTGAATGAGGCCAATGCTGGATAATCGTATGAGGCACCTGTGGAGGCTGTCAACCAGTCGTCAACTGATATTAAAGTACTGAGCCCATCTGAGATGTGTGTGCGCTCTCTTACCAACATGTATTTATATTATTGTTGCGTGGAGGCTCCCTTACGAGTTGTCCAGGTAGCAACAGCTGGAAATCACCATGGACCTGGAGAAAGCTTGTTGCAGGATCAGTATGAATTAAATCCACTACTGACTACTAGGCTGACTTGCCTTTCATGAAGATGTGGTGATAAGGCTCAGAGTATCTTCTAGAACGACATCAACATAAGTCAGGAATCTGTGAAGGGAAAAATCTCGGTCTTCAATAGAAACAAGTAAAATATTCCCGAAAATAGATCTATCTTCCGGTGGTTATCATATACTGTATGAAACCTTAACCACGGCCCAGTGGTGCCCTGGCCTATATCGTTGCCAAATGCATGACTATGGTTGATCGAGTGATTGATATTATAGGTTTTAGGCATAATGCCGAGCAGTGGGGCAACTAAGGCCATTCAGCGCTGAAACGGAAATTGACAGTGAAAAAGTTTGAAAGGTGTAACAGGAGGAAAACCTCAGAGCAGTTGCACTATGAAACAATTGTCAGGAGAGGATGGACAGTAAGATGGAAGAAAGAGATTATGAACGGAGGTACAATAAAAGGAATGAAGTAGTCGTAGCTAGGGGCCGGAGGGACACAGCAAAGGACCTTAAGTAGTGCCTACATTACACCGCATGAGGTGCACTGACGGCACTACCTATGGCTAACTTTAACCGTAAAAAAAAAAATATCGAGGCAAGAGGGCTGCAATTTTTATATGTTTGATGACTGGAGGGTGGATGATCGTTATACCAATTTGCAGCCCTGTAGCTTCTGTTGTTTTTAAGATCTGAGGCCGGACAGAAAAATAGTCATCTCAATGGTATTCTTTGACAGAAAACTCAAAGTCAATCCAGATAAGCTGTGGTGTCTTTGTGGCTCCATTTTTCAATAATTCCTAAAGACAAGATGCGCGATGTAATAGAGAGGCGATACAGATGCCAGATTTGTTTGTGAATAATATAGGTGTTCCTCTGTAAGGGGAAAGAGAAGCGGCCGAGACTGATGACGGATTTCGAATGAGAGAAAGAACAGGCGTGATTTGCTGAGCTACAGAATTATATAGTAGATTCAAATCTGGGATACTTTTTCTGTAGAGGATTGAAGTCTTTATTGTGGAGGAAGGAAAAAAAACATAATCAAGCTGTCAATTTGAGTTGTTTACGTTGTCTATGTGGATGGAGGAGCTTCTGAAGGAACTGTGGTGAGGATCTAAAGGCTCCTTCCTGTGCCTATTCTTAGTCCTACATTGTATAAATTGGATTTAATAGTTGTAGTACCATATATATGTCACTTCTGTAATCAATGACTGATAACATCTGCTTTATATGGTATAGTAAGAGTATGTCTATCAGCTCCCCAATTTGTGTGATAGTTTTTGCAATTAGATTTAGCGCTCTTATGAATTTTGATGTTATATAAGTTGCATAGGCTTTCCAATCCAGGTGTGCATCAACTATCAATTCGAAAAACTTTGCTGCTGGGCTAATCGGTACATAATGTGTTCTGATTTTTAATTCTATTTCTTTTCCTTTTTTCCAATTTTTATTTTTATAAAATATCAAAGCTTGAGTTTTTTCTATGTAAAATCTAAAGCATACAGATGATGTCATTCATAATATATATTATTATGGTTTTATTAATCGTTCGTTCTGCATGCTTTATGCGTTTGCTGTGTAGGGCAAAATCATCCATATACAGTTTACTTTTAATTCCAACCAGTAGTATATTATTGATTTCATTCGTTGCTAATGTAAACAGAGTATCATAAGGACACTTTCTTATGGGACTCCATTGTCAAGTGGGAATGTTTTCGAAAAAAAAAACATGACCTACTCTCACCTGAAAAGTGCGATCATTAATTACAGTTATTACAGTTTTTAATGAACTTAGGAAGATGGCCGCGGATGTTATTAGTATGTAATTATTTTAATATTGCATACCTCCACGCAGTGTCGTATGCCTTTTGAATGTCAACAAAGACAATTACTGTTGCTTGCTTTCATTGAAATTAGATAGAGGCATCTAATGTGGATCGATTGCGTTGTGAACCAAATCGGGTAGGGCTCAAACTTTTATTTTCACGAATGAGCCACGAAGTCGCACACTGACCATTTTCTCCGATTACTTGCATCGACAACTTGTTCAAGAGATTGGTCTATAATGACTCTTATTACGAGGATCTTTTCCGGGTTCGGGTATGGGAACTGTTGTCGCATTTCGCCATTCATCTGGAAACAAGTTAACATGTTTCGGAGCCATCAACGATTGTAAAGTTTTAATTAATAGGTATGATTTTGCCGACGGTGCCCACTAGCAAATCGTTTCAAGGGAAATATTACCACCTCCAGGAGGGGATATATTACTGTTCAACAGAAATATTACAACTCTTCCATACTGAATTTCATATTGTAATAGATATCTTTCTTTGTCTCAAAATTAAGTGTTATAGATCCTCTTCATTCTTTCCTTTTCTTCTTGTAACGTGTTTGTCCAAATTTTGGTCACTGTTTATTTTGGCAAACCTTTCCCAAAAATGTTACTAATTTCGAAGGAGTCTAAAATTTTTTTTTCCATTATCTAATATAGGTTGTCTAGCTGGTCTAAATGTTTGTTCCATTTATATTTCGGAATATTTTCCCATACTTTTTGAATGGATGTTTCGCTTTTTATTTTCGATACATGTCACCTCCAAGTTATTTTTTTTACCTTTTATGATTGAGAAATCATAATGAGACAGACGAACTCCTTGTATCCTTCTTCATTCAAAAGGCAGCAGACAAAGCTATTCCTCATTCAAAACTCCATCATAAAAGACATAAAAGTTCCCTGGTGGTCAGATGATCCATCTGAATTAGCACGAGAAAGACAAGCAAGAAGGTTAGATACTCTGATCAGAAGATTCAACAATAAAATAAATAAATCAGAACCATTCCTAGATGAAAACATATTAAACAGCAATTAGATATTAAACTATGCCAATTAGTTTATATAGTAGATGATGGAAATGCATTAAAACCTTTAATAATAAATATAATAAGATATCAGCCAATTTAGAAAATACCGACATAATCCGGCAGAGGAGGAAGGAGGAAGAAGCGGATGAACACCGATTATAATAATTATCCATTTTCCTCCGACACTTACCTCCCTCGTTCAAGGCCAGACCTACTGCGGGGACTGATCGATCACCAGGCGCCTAATTCATAGCTTAGCTTCATAGAGGATCAACGGCTTTCATTCTTGGCACTAGTCCATAACACATCTTTCCTGCTCAGAATTGTAGCCGGGATCTCTTGCCGGTGAGAGAGAGAGAGAGAGAGAGAGAGAGAAGAGAGAGATGATTAAATATCATCTCCGAAGTGTAGAACTCTCATCCCTGTCGTCCGTAATACGCAAAATGAGTCCCCAGTTTTGAGTTACGAGAAAGCAGTTACCTGTTACACCGCGCCCACAGACAAAGATCACACAAAGAACCCTCTGTATAAACGGCAAGCAGCAGAATCCCGCAGCATAAACGTAGTAGCCGAGGTCAAGATAGTATACTCGCCTTGATAATAACGTTCGCCGCCAACAAAGTTGCCCCAGACTTGCCCCGCCTCCGGCCATCACAGACTCCCACTTCCTCTTCCGCCGACCAGTTGCGTCGCCCGCTGGTCCCAGAACTACCTCGCGGATTCCGATGTCTTTGTATTCATGCAGCGTATACGAACTTCCTTTTGAGAAAGTTTTCCCAGAGTTACCCCGCCGCCTTCACAGACTCCCGGTCCTCTCCCGCCGACCATTTTTGTGCCATCAGCGTATACAACCACCTCCTTTTGGACCTCCCCCCTTCCCCCTTCTCTTCTCTCCTCTCCCTCTCTCTCTCTCTCCTCCCCCTTCCGCCCACTTTTCCTTTTCTTTTCACTTGATATGAACCAGAAACGTCGTTTCAAAATATAAGAAATTTCATTTTGGGGGTGGGGGGGTGGGGGCCACTTTGGAATATCTTAACGCTCAAGGGGAATGGCGACTGATACATAAAGTGCATCTGCTCCGGCCAGGATTTGAACCTGAGCCTTTGACTGAGATACAGTGACAGTCAGTCTACTTACACCATTCAGTAGGCGGGATGGATGGATGGATGGATTTAGATTTAGCCAGCCTTGTGCTGGCACGGGCTCTTGCCTTACAGCAGCCCGTATAATGGGTAAATGAGACGTACAGTTAATTTTCTACTCCCCCCCCCCCCTCTCTCTCTCTCTCTCTCTCTCTCTCTACAGTGGCATAAACAACCGTAGGAGCGGTCGACATAACAGACTGATGATGCAGCTTAGTGAGCAAAAGCAGTCGAGGAGAGTAGTTCCATTCAAAGAAATAAAAGCTCTGGGGAATGACTTGCTTCCTTCTCAATAAGGAGTCGGTGGGTTCTAGTCTCGACAGCGTTGACGTCGAAAGAAACTTCTCCAAAGACGCTTTAAGATGTCATAAAGACCCATGAAGGGACATGAGCCACGCGAGATAATTCAAGCGAGTCAAACGAGATGGTTAACGAATGCTTCAGCTGTGAAAAGCATTTGCGATCAGTGGATGGGACTAACAAGTTATTTTGACGTGGTTCGGTTGACGGAAAAGTGCTATGCATCTGAAATGCTTCTTCAAGACACTTACTACGATGAAGCCATTTTGGTTTTTCATGTTAATCCTAAATTCTGTTGTGAAGCTCAAAGAGCGAACAAAGTTTCTGACTCGTGATTGTGATTCAACAAAACTGCTCAAGGATTTAGTGCTCCTAATTCACACTTTGGTTCCAAGGGTTGTGCTTTACATTATCAGAAGAATACAGGGCTCCCAAAATCAACCTTGGTTATAGGGCCGAAAAGAAACACTCCGAGTTGGAGATAAATTCAGATAAGGAAGCAACTCTTCGAGATCAGTGCACGAAATTTTTGACTGCTCTTACTACGCAAATTCGACAGAGGTTGCCCAGTGTCCAACCATTTCGGCTGCAACTCTCATTTCCGCCGGTTCTAAGTCTAACTCATTGTGTTCTATTTTCTGCAGTTGTGCCTTTCCAGCCCCTACAGCAAAGCTTAGTTGTTCAGCCTTAGTTGAGACTTCGAAGTGGAGAGATAAAAGACCCCAACAACACCAGTGAAGCTCTCCCGGACAAGTGCGAGAGTCATTCCCAAGGAAAGAATGGATCACCCTAAACAGAACCCAGCCTAAGGTCGCCAAGACTGGTGACAACTTTGCTCATTGGGAATCAGTCGAGGAAGCAGGAACTGTCCAAGTTGGACGAGGACCCAACAAACCATCACCCTCACTCATTCTTCGCGCCCACTGCACAGATGAAGACCTTAAGCTAGCTAACGTCAACACTCGTCACAGGATCCATCGATAGTGCGATAAGATGTGATGAATTGACACTTGCCTCAGACTACGTCTGATGGCCTCTCCACTGGTGAGCATATATATATATATATATATATATATATATATATTATATATATATATATATATATATAATAGTACAGTTACTCTCACTGTAATTTCAGAGTTCATTAGTAAACATAATGCGACAATGTATAAAAAGACATTATGTTCAGTACTTGAGTGGAACGCTAGAAAAGTAAGGCTCTCTTCTATTTAGAAAAAAAACAAAAGTTACTGCTTGATTTGTTTGGCCAATTTCCATATTGATTTCCTGTTTATTTACAGTGATAACTACTTTATTTTTCTAGATATGTAAATTATTTTTCTATAACTTTTGTTTCGAAACATTTGGCCATGTAGGAGGGGTAGTGCTGTCAGTGCTTCGGCCCCAAGCTTCAACCCCTTCCGTCCCTTTTACTGCATCTCCTTTCATATTCTCTTTCTGCCATCATACTTTCCACCCTCTCCTAGCACCTATCAACCCCTATTACTGTCAGTTTCCATTTAAACGCTGAATGACCCCATAGGTCCCAGCGCTTGGTCTTTGGCCTAAATTCCATACTCAAGTAGAAACATTTGTCAACACAGATCACCATTTCTGCGGAGATTGTTTTTGAAAATAAAATTGGAGGATTAGTTTGACTATTTCTATTTTCCATATGAAATGCCTTAATTTTGATAAAAATAAACTACTTAATCCTATCAAAAATTAGTCCAAAAAAAACATACTCAGTGATATTTTTCAATAAAACCATCATCTTAAGAGGTAGTTTAATTTTAAGCGAATTCCAATATGGCGGCTAACGCAAAAGTGGGAGGCCATGGGACTTGCGATTTGTACCTGTCACATATCTCTACATTTGTGCAAAGTTTCGGGTTTCATTTAATTATTGCACAAAAACCATGTATTTTTGCCTAACGCTCATGGTCTCATAGTCTCCACATAATCCTGCTACTAAACAGCCAGTAAGACAGACAGACAGACAGACCCGAAACATGGCCTTTTTGTCTTCGGGTTTTGGTGTCATCCTCACCAGAATACCCGAAGTTCAACCTATAATGTCTCACGGTTACCAAAGGAAATCATGTCCCAGTTCGTAGAACTGAGAAATGCCACTTCCTGTAAATCAAGGTAAAACAGAAAGTGACAGACACGAACCCAGACTGCGTAGTCAGTAGTGACGTGCTTGGTATTTTCCCCATCACGATACGTTCGTACTCGCTTGCATCGCGTTCCTGCAGCTCTTAAAACGATGGGCTTCTCGCCATCTCTGCCATTGACAGGAGCGGTCTCCTTTCGAGAAACATCGCGACTTTTGGTTTTTCTGCAGTCTTCTCATCAGTCACCAAGAGAGACTCCTCTCTTACTACTGTATACTTCCCCAATCTTGATGCTAAATTGTTCCCTTTTTTGCGACTTGTTTCACTTGAACGCTGGAGAAGGAGTAAGGACCGGGAAGGAAACTCAAAATGGAACGTGGCCAAGACGACTACGAGACCAGCATGCCCAATGGACGACCACTTAGTCTGAACGCTCTGATGAGCATCTACATCGAACCCTTCAGTCCGCTTGATCAGAAGGACTTCTCCTTTCCTACCGGTCCCGCCGATGGACACCAAGTAAGTGTTGATGTCCCCTGCTTCTGTCCTCCTCACTTTTTACACATCTACTAGTCCTATACAAGAGAGAGAGAGAGAGAGAGAGAGAGAGAGAGAGAGAGAGAGAAATCAGGCCCGGAAAGTGAGAGGCGTAATTGGTTTTTGTGCATATACAAACATATGTGTATACATGCATATATATACACATTATGTATGATATATATATATATATATATATGTGTGTGTGTGTGTGTGTGTATGTGTGTGTGCGTATTTATATACACGGTTCATCTATAATATATATATATATATGTGTGTGTGTGTGTGTGTGTATGTGTGTGTGCGTATTTATATACACGGTTCATCTATAATATATATATATATATATATATATATATATATATATATATATATAATATATATATATATATATATATATATATATAGTATACGCACTTACCCGCGCATGGAAAACTACAGGCTGTACGGATTTAAAAATCAAAAGGTTAAGGTGGTCACTTTTTGGCGCGCTTTTTTCCCGTAAGTGAAGAATTCTCATAGGAGATATCTTTTCCTGCTTCTTTTTCTAGTTTCGTAATCTCATCAACAACAATTTGTTTTTGTTGGAAAATGTGAACTTTCTAATGATCCATATTGAAAGGCGTGGAGAGATCAGGACCTACTCCGAGGAAACCAGGCACAGCTTTTACCTTTAAAGTAATGATAATTATATTGCCTCCCAACTTAGTTGTAATGGTAACTGTTGACTTTTGAGCCCACTTCCACATTTTCCAGAAAAGTGACGAAAAAGACGGTTTTAGTATCGTAGTTTCACTCTTTTGTATCCTGAATTCTGATGCTCTTTTGGAAGACTATCACATGCGTGTGTATACATGCAATATATATATATATATATATATATATATATAATATATATATATATATATATATATATATATATCTATATGATAGATATATATATATATATATATATATATATATATGATATATATATATATATATATATACAATGAAGGTAGGGGAAGCACCCCAACAGGTCAAGGAACTCAATATTTATTAAGTTGCAACGTTTCGAAGCCAAACCAGCAGGCCTCATTTTCAAGCTAAAAAGTAACAATATCTAATTAGTACAATAAAATTAAGCTACAATATTAAAATACACAATGTAAAGTACAATAAAACAATCACAGTTAAAAACACAATAAGGCCAACCCAACCGTTGAGTGTGAAGACAGAGGAAGGACTAACAAAAAACGTAAGCAGTTTCACGAGAGGTAAAGAGGTGTAGACGTGGCATGGGTGTTCAGTGAGGGGACCAGTTTTTTAATAAACAAAGATTCATTAATTGTTAAAACCTTGTGATTGGAAGCTCTGCCCAAAACCTGAAAGTCCTTGTACTGGATCGAATACCTGCATTTATCGGTTATGATTCCTTATGTTGGAAAATTCGGGATTCGAAAAGCTTAGTGGCAGTTCTATAGCTGATAGCTCTATGGACTGTCGATTCGGACCTTAAGTAACCTATGTGTCGATCCCAATATAGGGGTTCCTCGATTACATCGAGGACAAGTAAAAACTTGTAAATGACACATGAGTCATCAATGGATCCAACGGTCCTTGAAGTTGAAAAGGCTACCGATATTCAGTGGGTTTGTAGGTATAATTTTGATTTTCATGGCAGGGAGATGACCAGATATTAAAGCGTGGAGTTCCTTATATAAAGTTGTATTGTGAATAAAAGGAAGGCTAGCATAGAACGGTAATTTAGGAACGTGAGGAGTAGGATGACGTGGAACAAAAATATTATTTAAAAATTTTTGGAGACATGTTTAAAGAACAACTGGGTGGGAAAGCAGTTGCTGTTAAAATATTTTTGCAAGTCAGACTGAGGGATGTGAAAAAGCCCAGGGAAGTATGCATAAATGAGGGTAGCAAGAACCTAAGAGGGGTTATTAGCACCGTATCGGTGAACAGAGTATCAAACACTGGTGTTATATGGGTGGAATTATTGAACTGTGATATCAGTTAGGAGTTACCAGAAGAACATATGTGGTAGACCTCTAAGATTGGAGTAGTGACAGTGGTTCAGTGGCTATTGTAGAGGGACATATCGAGTTTTCAGAGGCAGAAATGTAATCAAGGAAGCAAATATTCAGAGAACATTTAGCTAATGCGGATTATAATGAGCATATAGAATCGGTAAGCAAGCTCTTGGCAGACTTTGGGGACACTGTAACTTTACGAGGGGATAAACTGGGATTGACTAATGTGTTAGAACATAAGGTACACTTAGAGGAAGGTACGAAACCCATTTTTATTCCTGCATACCGCACACCTTTCAAAATCAGAGAACAGGTAGAAAAATTGGGCAATAAATGGGAAGAGGAAGGAATCATTAGACCTAGTGTGTCTCCATACAACTTCCCTCGGTTAGCAGTGCCTAAGAAGGACGGTTCTGTCCGAATATGAGTCGATTTTAGTCATTTGAACGAGAAGACAATTCCTGACCATTACCCAGTCGCCTGCATACCAGATCTTTTTGTAAAAATTGGGGGACATAATATTTATAGTTCAATTGATTTAGCGCAGAGGTTTTTGCAAGTCCCTCTTAGTGAAAACAGCAAGGATATACTGCTTTTTAAGTGCCCAAGGGCACACTATGATTTACGCAGATGCCTCTCGGTTTGTCAGGTAGTCTTATGACCTTTACGAGGTTAGTAAACACCATTTTACACGGGTTGTTGGGTAAAAATGTTTTTGTGTACATGGATATATTAATTGCAACA
>NC_087214.1:14728185-14758724 GCF_015104395.2 Macrobrachium nipponense | reverse complement strand
TTTGAGTATGTGGAGAGCAATGATTTCCCAGACAATCATAGCGGAACTAAGTTTTAATGAGTTGTTGCAGTGTTGCAATCAACGATGAATTCGTCAAAGCAAGAATGTTTCCCAGAGCCTCAGGATAAAATGGCGTTTATTGAATTTTGAATAATGAATGCTTGCAAAGTTGCAATAATTTGCAATTACTTTGCAATACGACAATGTTGAAAGAAAGCGAGGAGGAGAAATTCGTCAATCGTCATAAAAAATTATTTGAAAAAGCAACGGAAATCAAGCGCGCAGCGAGAGTAGGGCGTCATCATAAAGGTGTAAACTGATGAACTATGAAGGACAGAAAGCGACCAACATGATTAGGACAAAAAGGGCGAGATAGGCATGAAGTTTGGATAGACAGATTGGTCTTTATGACGTGGTTGAGAATCTTGGCGGGACAGTTCTTGTCAACCGACTGCCGTTTTCTACTTATGATACTTAATAGCCGGTTGATTTCTGGAGTTACACTTTACAAGTGTACTTTAGAAGGAAGAGCATTGAATGACGATTGCAAAAACGTATATCGACTGTGCAGTTACTTATGCAAAGACGAACATCGAGAAGTAAAGCAAGATGGACGGTTGATAACTTCGACCACATACGAACTCAAAGGCTGCTGCTGTCACACCTGCTTTCGATTCCTTGCAAAAGGTTCGAATAATTTCGCAATAATCGTCATTAATTCCTGGTAATTGTTTCCACGAATTGTAAATCAATATATAATCTTGCCATTTATCAGAATGATTTTCGAAGATGATTTGACTCATAAGCGCGTGAGTTAATATAAGTGTAAAGTAAATGTAAAGTAAACGGATCTTGGCGAAGCTTTCGGAAGCGTCATATACTAGGCCTATTGGCTAGTCCTCATTGCTCTCTCTCTCTCTCTCTCTCTACTAGCGTTACTATATATTACTATTATGAATAACGCTGCAGTATTACTGGTATTTACTCATATATTATTATTTTTATATCAATATATTCACTTACCTCCTACAGTCTGTGACAGTGAACTCACTGTCCCAATGCATTCACTGCGATAGTGAATTCAAGGTGGAATTGAGGAGGCTCATAATAATACCGTCTGTCTGTGTGTCTGTCGCCACACAGTAGGTCTAGATAGTACTACATATATCAGTTATATGGGCAACTTTCCCATTGAGCATTGTGTCGTCATCTCTCTGTCACGTCTGTCTGTCTGTCATAAGTTCCAATACATTATACACAGTCCGGTTTCTGATCGTCTTTCCTAAGTTCAACCTCCTGCACCGCCGCCCAATACTTTCTGCTTATTGTTTCTTTGCCAATGTACCTCGGTCTTCGAATTTTCTTTTCATTCGTATAAGGGGCCCGTCCTCTTAAGACTTAGACTAACTCCTCTCCTCCTAATAAGGGCCCGGTTGACAGTCATTCAAGGGAAAGAACTTAGGTAACTACATTTTAATTTTGTTTTCATTTTTGTTTTATGTTCTATCGATATCTTTTTTTTTTTTTTAGCCTAGAATTGTTCCTTAGACTCGTCTTAAAGCGTGCTATATATGTATATATATATATATATATATATATATATATATATATATATATATATATATATATATATATATATATATCTGGAGTGTTCTTTAAATAGTTATTTTATATCTGTTTCGGAGGCGATTCGTATGCTATGCTATGAACATCGGCCTAGTTTGACTCCCTCTTCAGCTCTCTCACTCTATCTTTTAAATCTGTATGGCTCTCTCTTTCCCTTTAATTAATCCTTTTCGTTTTTCAACGTGTGACTCTTAATTTCAGAGAGAGAGAGAGAGAGAGAAACCGTTTGCTTATGAAATCATTCAAATGGCTAAGAATTAAGCGCACAGAACGAGATCAGAGGTGTTATAAAGGCGTAACCCAATAGACTTGGAAGGGCAGAAAGCGGCCTTTCTGATTAATAAAATAAGGCCGAGAATAGCATGACACCGCCGAAACATCGGGCCTTACTACATCCTTCACAATCTTAGCAGTTAAACTTTTTTTGGGGGGCTTGCTGTTAGTTACTTTTGTACCTGTAACATCTCATCGATTTCTGGCGTTTTACTTTAAAAGTACACTTTGGACGAAAGTGCATTGAATGATGGTTATGATATATGAAATAGACTGAAGTACAAGAATCGATGGATACATAAACCGGACATACTTTTAAGAAGCAGTTGACTAATGGGTTATTTTCCGGTTACTTTACTTCGAATTATTCATTAGTTAATGAATTATTCGTTGGAATATTCACCAATTAATGAATTATTCACCATTCTATCGACATATTCAATAGGTTAGGTTTAGGTTTGCAACAACAAACACACAGACACACATAACAGGAACTGCCTCGCCGAGGAAATCCTCCCGAACGAGGATTACCTCGATGAGGCCACAGCAGGCGAGGAAGGATTAGCACCTCGTGAGTGATGGCCCTCCCGTTGCAATTGTCAACTCCTTGATCACATTCCTCCCCCACCCCCTCTCTAACTCTCTCTGCTTTTACAATTGATAATAATGATGACGATAGAAAAACGTCAATAATAATAATAATTCCTGAGAGAGAGACCTCTCTCTCTCGAACCTCCTCCTCCTCTTCCGCCACCTTGAGTGAGAGCTCCACCACCGAGAGGGAGGACTCGAAGACAGAGGAGAAGCAGAGAGAGAGAGAGAGGGCGGAGGGAGACTCACTCAGTCCTTCGTTACTTATTGCAATTGCAGAGAAGGAAGTGATCTTTAATATGTATGTATATGGTACTTTAGCAACCAACCAAAGGCTCAAGACTTTAAGCATTAAGAGTTGTGACAATTGTGAAGGAACAGAATATACATCCCATATATTCTATTTCTGTGAATTTATTAAGTGTACATTGAAATGTTTCCAAAATACACTACTTTTGTTGTGAAATCAATAGGGATGAATTCTTGAATACCATCACGTTCAATTGTAAATATAACACTAAAAAAGACCGGAAGAGTGCTATAATAATGATTGTTGGATATATATATATATATATATATATATATATATATATATATATGTGTGTGTGTGTGTGTGTGTCTGTGTGTGTGTGTGTGTGTGTGTGTGTGCGCGCGTGTGTATGCAGTCTGAATTAGTAAGAAAAAAAACAAATATACAAGAGAATAAACTTGTGGCCTTTGTTAAATTAAGAAAAAATTTTAAAAAATCTTTATTCCAGGCAAAAAGTATCATTGATTTTGAGCTTCTAATTCTTTCTAACCGATAGTAATTGTAAATATTGTATGTATATTTAATTTTGTAACATTTTGTAATACCCTATACATGTCATTACGGGATCCTTAATAACATACCATGTAATGACTGATATTTTTTCTAATGAAAGATAAAAAAAAAAAAAGTCCTTCCGAGGGAGGGAGGCGGAACCTCAATGACGCCAGGCCGTTCATCGCTGGAGGAGGAGACCCACTGCACAGGAGGAGGAGATCTCCCAGGAGGAGGAGGAGGGAATCTGGCGGACAAAATGGCGACTGGATGAGGATGTGGGGGTGGAGAGAGAGAAAAAATCTGTATATATATATATATATATATATATATATATATATATATATATATATATATATATATATATATATATATATATATATATATATATGGTGTAACACGCTTTTATGCCTTTAGATATATAGTGTATTGGACGCGGAAGGGTAGTAGTACCACTATAAGGACCATCTGCCTCTTGTTTGCTAAATAAGGGCCGTCAAGAATCAATGAACATGGCTTCAAAGTACTTACCAGCAGGCATTAAATTTAGTAAATAAAACGCAACTTTGGGAGACCGACCTGAATGATGTTAACGGATAAAACTTGGGAATGGGTACAGCGTTGAAAAAGGCAGAAAGATTCCTTCCAGATGAAGGAGGCAAAAAATCCCGAGCAGCGCCTTATCGTCATCACTCGCTTGAGTATTATTCTCTGCTCAAGGTCCGTTTGGGGAGAGTTCCCTTAGGGGACATCTATGCATGTCTAGAATGAGGGTAGTTTTCTTGGGGTGTCCTTTGACTGACAGTTACGAAATAGCTATAGTAGACTGTGCTGGAAGCCAGTCTCATTCAAATAATTCAGGCTAGGATAGCGATCTCGTCGTTCACAATGACGAATCCATCATTCACAATCACAGTAAGTTAATGTCATTTATATAATCATTGGTATACACAACGCAATGTTATATCACGAATAATGTTCATTAAAATGAGTAGGGTAGTAATATGGGTGTCGTAGTAGTAGTGAGGGTGTTGGGCTGCGATTTTGGTGGGGGGGGGGGGGGGTGGGGGGTGGGGGGGGGTTGGGGGGGGGGGAGGCTAGTGAACATTTGGAAAGCCTGGTAGGTACTAGTACACCAAGATAAGGAACTCCTCCCCTCCCCCTCCCGCCCCCGCCCCAACCACTATAAGGCCCCCCCTTCCAAATACCATTTGTAGGCCTAAAGGGATTTCTGGCTGAAATCAACCAAATATTCCACTCCACCTATTATAATAAGAGTATTAAAAATGGATGAATGGCGTCATATCGCATATAAGTGAACCAGCAAAAGTTTCTCTTCTTCCGAATCTCTCTCGCTCTCGCTCTCTCTCTCTCTCTCTCTCTCTCTCTCTCTCTCTCTCTCTCTCTCTCTCTTTAGGAAGTATATAATATGAAGTCCCTCTCAAGTATACTGCATTATGTATACGAACCTCCATATCGAGCGGTATCACTGATTTCATTGCATTCCTGAGTAGAGACCATAGTGTTTATTAGCTTGCTTTATTGGTGATGGCTTAAACTCTTTCTATGTGCATGCTAATACTAGTAAACAGAGCTTTGTGAAGTACAAACTCTAACAATGGCAGAACCACAGTTTTACTGGGACAGGTGCATTCTATGTCGACTGGTAAGAAAGGATCCCATTCAGCGCCCTACCTGTGGCAAAACACATGATTCAGGTGCTGGTTACCTAACCCTATCACAGAATATTCAGAGGTTACATGAACTCAACTCATTGCCTATGGATATTCATCCACTTCTGCTGGGAGAAACAATCACAGCGCTAAACCTGATGGAAGAAAATGGTTCTGGTTGGCATAAAAATTGCAAGAACCTTTGCAACAACAAGAATGTCCAAAGAGCACAGAAAAGAAAAGCTCCTAAACAATCTCAGAATACACGTTTTCTATGCCCTGAATCTACAAATGTAGACCAGGAAAGTTTGCAAACAATATTTCTTAGTGTGGACAGGCCTTTCATAAGGATGCGTTAGCACTACATCAAAACATGATGTTAACACAATGTCGGCGAGTTTGAAAATTATAAGTCCAACGACCGTAAATGGAGAACGAATCATCAATGAGGCACCGCCATCTTGAATTGACCATTCAAGATGGCGGTGAATGAGGCCAATGCTGGATAATCGTATGATGCACCTGTTGAGGCTGTCAACCAGTCGTCAACTGATATTAAAGTACTGAGCCCATCTGAGATGTGTGTGCGCTCTCTTACCGACATGTGTTTATATTATTGTTGCGTGGAGGCTCCCTGACAAGTTGTCCAAGTAGCAGCAGATGGAAATCACCATGGACCTGGAGAAAGCTTGTTGCAGGATCACTATGAATGAAATCCACTACTGAATACTAGGCTGACTTGCCTTTCATGAAGATGTGGTGATAAGGCTCAGAGTATCTTCTAGGACGACATCAACATAAGTCAGGAATCTGTGAAGGGAAAAATCTCGGTCTTCAATAGAAACAAGTAAAAAATTCCCGAAAATAGATCTATCTTCCGGTGGTTATCATATACTGTATGAAACCTTAACCACGGCCCGGTGGTGGCCTGGCCTATATCGTTGCCAAATGCATGACTATGGTTGATTGAGTGATTGATATTATAGGTTTTAGGCATAATGCCGAGCAGTGGGGAAACTAAGGCCATTCAGCGCTGAAACGGAAATTGACAGTGAAAAAGTTTGAAAGGTGTAACGGGAGGAAAACCTCGGATCAGTTGCACTATGAAACAATTGTCAGGAGAGGATGGACAGTAAGATGGAAGAAAGAGATTATGAACGGAGGTACAATAAAAGGCATGAAGTAGTCGTAGCTAGGGGCCGAAGGGACACTGCAAAGGACCTTAAGTAGTGCCTACATTGCACCGCACGAGGTGCACTGACGGCACTACCTATGGCTAACTTTAACCGTAAAAAAAAAATATTGAGGCAAGAGGGCTGCAATTTTGATATGTTTGATGACG
The DNA here is from genome assembly GCF_015104395.2 of Macrobrachium nipponense. Classification (NCBI taxonomy): domain Eukaryota; kingdom Metazoa; phylum Arthropoda; class Malacostraca; order Decapoda; family Palaemonidae; genus Macrobrachium; species Macrobrachium nipponense. The sequence goes on along the minus strand of NC_087214.1, from coordinate 14,752,417 downwards.
GGAGGGTGGATGATCATTATATCAATTTGCAGCACTGTAGCTTCTGTTTTTTTAAGATCTGAGGCCGGACAGAAAAAGTGTGGACGGACAGACAAATAGTCATCTCAATAGTTTTCTTTGACAGAAAACTCAAAGTCAATCCAGATAAGCTGTGGTGTCTTTGTGGCTCAATTTTTCAATAATTCCTTAGGACAAGATGCGCGATGTAATAGAGAGGCGATACAGATGCTAGATTTGTGAATAATACAGGTGTTCCTCTGTAAGGGGAAGAGAAGCGGCCGAGACTGATGTCGGATTTCGAACATACTTGCGATGAAGTTGAAAGCCAACGCCGGCGATATTAAATCTAAGATGGAAATTGAAGGGAGGAGGATATAATGAAAGAAAGAACAGGCGTGATTTGTTGAGCTACAGAATTATATAGTAGATTCAATGTTGGAAACTGGATTGAAGATGAGTGGAGGGAAGAAGAAAATGGTATGAATATGTCAAATCTGGGATACTATTTCTGTAGAGGATTGAAGTCTTTATTGTGGAGGAAGGAAATAAAACATAATCAAGCTGTCAAGATGAGTTGTTTATGTAGTCTATGTGGATGATGGAGCTTCTGAAGGAACTGTGGTGAGGATCTAAAGGCTCCTTCCTGTGCCTATTCTTAGTCCTTCATTGTATAAATTGGATCTAATAGTTGTAGTACCATATGTAAGTGTTTACATAATAAAAATATGGAATGTTAGTCCATATATATAAAAGACCAGATTGCTTGCAGGAATGTGATCAGACTAGAGACGCTAAAGATGACGTATACAATAAGTATGTAGGCTAAGTTGACATGTCGTCACCTGTAGTCATTCAATTGTTTATAAACATTAGTCCAAGCTCCCTGCTTGAGACAACTACCGCCTACGTGATCTGTAGCGTGTCTCATTTGATTGTGTGTTCGTATGAAACTATGTCATTTGTATGTATGTTCATATGTTCGAACTACTGTCTGCTCCTTCATAACTTGTAACAGAGATGGTAGACGGACAGAACAGAGTTAGCTATCGTTATTAGAAGACCTGTACCTCTTTACCTAAGCTTTATCATGTAGAGGAATAGGGTTAGCCATCATCATTGGCAGAAACGATCAAGCTATCGTCATAGAAGACTTGTACAATCATATCTGATCTTCAGCATGTAAAACTTCAAGAATATATCTATTTTTATACTTAGTGTTTTCTACAAGAACCTCCTCACCATGAGTTTAACACATCGTCGTAATAACTAACAAGATAATACCGACTTCGTAAGTGATCTACAAACCCCCAGACACTCCATTGAAGATGGAAGTGCAATACCAACCGACTTAGCGTAAGATTATCGCTAGTCTAACATTACCTCATAGGGCGCCTTATCATACAAGGCACAAGCCCTAATATTGGTGGCCAGCGTACCAGAAGAACTCTACAACGTCCTACGAAGAAAAAACCAGAATAATAAATCATGTATCATAAGAAGTCAACGACGACGGAAGCAGCAGATTCTTCAAGCAACCTAGTATCATCGTTAGTGAGCGACTTCAGAAAACAATAAGAACTCTTCAACGACGACGAAAGCAACAGATTCTTCAACCAACTTAGTATCATCGTTTAGTGAATAACTTCAAGAAACAAAACCGACGTGTCCTTTTCCTACGGCAACGGAAACTTCGTCTCTCATTAGAATCATTCAAGAAAACATCGTTAGTGAGCGTTTCCGGCACTGCAAGAAACAAACCGAACGCGTCTGCAGCATCGGATTTTCAAGGGCTCGAATCATCGAAACAACGCGCACGGGGGAAACTGAAGCCAAACCAGGTCATCCACTAAATAGAGAAGGAGGACAAAGGCGGCCGTGTGTCGTTATCGGAACACCGTGACTTCCCACAAAAGCAAGCTAAGTACAATTTTTATTCATTTGGAGTAACTTTGAGTGTTTCCTTTGCAGGTCGAATTTCGTTATTCCTGTGGCTGAAGTTACGAGACATTCTTAATCTTACTTTTTTTACAGAAATTATCTACATCATTGAGATTTCGCTACTGAGAGTTTTTTTTATCTTTGAGTGTCTGTTTCCAGAAGTTCTACTGAAATATCATAATCATATATTATGTTAATTTTATCATTTTGGGTGATTATTAATCCCTTACGTAACAAATCATATTAAACAGTGAATATGCGTTTACGCAATGGACGTCTGTATTTATACAGATGCATGGATAGGGTCGTTAAGCACTAGTGATTAGAAAACACACAAAAAACAAACGGAACACCCGTACAAATCTATTTAAATTAGAGGTAACACTATTTCGGGTCATGACAATAAATGCTCCTTTGCAAAGTCCCGATCGCAGTTTTAGCCTTGAGTTTTTTTGAGTTATATCAAAATATCGAACCTCAATGACTCAACTTAACTTTTAAAAATACGGCTGGATTGCAAGGAATAACATGTCTATAAAAAACTTTCATTAGGCTAAATGCGCTGACCAGGATCCCTCACTATTTCAAATTTTAGCAAAGAATGAAGTACAAACAGTTAATATTGAATGCAGTAGTGATAACTTGTCTTATTAGTAATCGCTCAGTTTCCTAATAGTTTTCGTCATTCCTTGCTTTATACGTAACCAGCAACATAATGCTAAAAACACACAATACGTGGCGATGGTAATAAAGAGAAGGATCCTAATTATTACAAAAAGAAATAGAAACAGTAGCCCGTTCAGAATCAAACAAGCAAACTCGGTGACTGTGTCACCTAGTCAAGCGGTCAAGGTCAGTCAAAAAACTGCCGAAGTGTTCAAAGCATAGCAAATTCCACACAATAAGCGACTCTAGCAGAGTGGGGAATAGCGATGTTGGATCATACATCCCAAATACCTTTTTAAAATTAAAAAGGAATTTCCCTATGCATCACACGACCGTTAAATAAAGTAATCAGAGCAGTTTTCGTTTTTTTTTTTTTTTTTTTTTTTTTTTTTTTGTTTTTTTTTTTTTTTTTAATACATAAGTTATATAAGTAGTGGTGGATAAAGCCCGATGTACGCGCCGTAAAAATTAGAATATCTTGTTTTTATTCCTTTAGTAAACGTAATATCCTGTATTTACGGACTCACCGTCTGTTGTTCGAACTTCCCTAATGAGAAGTCCGGATAAGCGAGCGTTTACAGATACCTCTATAGTTATAAAAAACATTGATCTGTATCTAGTGTAATTGTAAGATTCATCTAGGGGTATACAAAATATTAACTTACATCCTGCAAAATAAGGCGTGTTTATCAAAGGGAAATCCTATAAAAACCTCAAACATATTAAAATCCGTTTGAACAAAAATGAGACAGTTAATCAAATAATAACTTATATAAAGGAACTATACATTTGTCTCATAAATCGTAACATTGTTCAAATGACCCAACAGAATTCTCCCACAACCGCAGTCGCACTTTGCACGCAAAATCTCGAGAAGATGCACCCTCGAATGTCTTAGTGCGTGTAAAAATGACTTTGCTGGGAAATGAAATTTTAATCCTTCCCGACACTCTGAAATATAACGATTTCCGCGAACAAAGCCTAGACACAGTTGACTCGCAGCAGCATGTTAATCTAGTAATCCGCAAAACACTATATATAAATATCGCATTTCTTTTATGTTGCTAATTTTTTATAATCCGCCCAACCAGTCGTAGATGAATCTCTCTGATAATCTATCTAAAGTAATATCCGTAAAGTCATTCAAGCAGAGGCGATTCAGCACGAATAGTAAATTTTTTTTATCTTTTACCTGAATACCAGGAAGTTTCTCCACTAGCGAGTGATCTCTGGGAGAAAAACGGATGTCATTGAAAACTAAATACGGTCTAAGGACAAACATAAAGCCATATACGTACCTTCGTGTAGAACCCCAATGAAATTTCAAAATAGAGATAAATGACGAAGTTGAAAAATGTTAGTAATAGGAGTCATTAGGAAATCAAATAAGCCCATATAATTTTTCCCTCAAAACGTCATGCCATAAAAGATCGGACTTGGCGTATCTGCGTAGATTTCTGTCGCTTAAACAAGGAAACGACTCCCGATAGTTTCCAGTGCCATGTAGCGGACGACACTTATTCTCTGTTAGGTTAGAATAAATTTTTCACCAGCTGGACTTACTTAAATGCTTTTACCAGATACCATTACCTAAGTGATTGTACCTCATACACCGTTTTCAGCACACTCAGGGGACATTATCAATTTTTACGTATGCCTCCGGCTTACGTTGCTTTGCGCAATTACAATATAGTGTTTGGAGACTTTTAGGGGTGGATACCCCTACATGCCTATATGGATGATCTTATAATCTTTTTCTAAATATTCTTAGAAGTACATTCACATAAACTAGAGCTAGTGCTACAGAGACAAAGACAAATAATCTCAGAGTAAAATATCTAAATGTGAGTTTTTAAAAACCGAACATGTTTATTTAGGTTTTATGTGTCTAGTCAAGGTCTTAAAGTAGTCCATGGTAAGGTGTCGGCTATTCATTAACTTTCCGGTACTATTAACGTAAAAGGGGGATACAGCACTTTGGCGCTGTAGTGGGGATTACAATCGTATGTAAATATGTAACTCTTCAATCATGACAGCTCCTTTAACAGATCTTACGAAGAAGAGCGTAGATTTATTATGGTCTAAAAAGCATCAACAGGCGTTCGATATCTTAAAAGCGGAATAATGCAGCTCACCTAACTAAAAAATCCCTGATTTAAATAAGGAATTTTTTTTTATTGCAACAGACGCCTCAGACCAAGGGGTAAGAGGGTATTACTTCAGTAATATGATAAACAGTTCTTCCCTATAGCTTTTTTATTCACGTAAACTAAAGCCCTCTGTGAAAGTAAATATGCAGTAATAAGGCAAGGAACGGGCTAGGTATCTTTAACTCACTAGTACATTTCAAGTTCATAATCTACGGCTATCCTGTTAAAGTCCTCACTGAGCATAAGTCCCTTACCGAGTTTTTCAAAAGGCTTTAATCACAGTCCAAAAGAAACTCGGTGACAAATGATCATTCAGGTCTTTGGAGCCAAGATAAGATATCTACCTGGGAAAGAAAGCAAATATCATAGCTGACGCATTATCCCGCAATCCCGCACCATACTGCAAAGAACCATTAATTAGACTAAAAGATATAGAAACATCCGTGCCATTGTTAAAACTGTATCTAAACAAGAAAATTCCTTAACCCAAGAGATCGCGAGCATTGAATATCTGGGTCGGAGCGCAGAACTGTACAAACTGAACAAAGCAAGTGTCACAGCGATAAGCAAAACAATAAACACCAAACAATAAACACTTCGAAACGGAAACAGGGTCAGACGGCTAAGCAAAAACAATAAAAACCCTTCGAGCAGAAACCCTAAACGCAAAAGTATATTTAAAGTATGTGTATCAAGAATAATGTAATCAAATGTAATTATTATATGTAGGTCCGTGACGAGGAAAACCCGAAGAACACAGCAGATGACTAACGACCAGGTAGTAGTAAGTAATCTCTTTCATACCAATCGTCATAAACTGGTTGCATTCCGTCATCCAGGGTTCCCTCCTATGTCACAGAAAGCCAAATCAACTGTTTTACTGGCCTACAATGCTTACAGATATAAAAAGCACATAACTAATTGTAACACGTGTCATGAAAACAAGGGATACACTAAGACACCTGTCAGTTTAAGGGCCTATCCTGTGCCAAATCAATCCTTGAAAGAATATACGTAGAATTATTAACAGAATTACGAGTCTGACAGAGGGGAATAACACTTCTAGTTAATAGTCCTTGACACGTTATATAGAATTAATAGCACTAAAAACAAACACCGCAATTGAGTGCGTACGAATATTTATGAGTGCTAAATCAGTAAATATGGAATTCAACACATAATAATCTGTGACTAGGGTGGTGTAAATCAATAATAATCTCCTTAACACGTTGTGTGAATTCTTTCCATTAAGAAAAACCAATAATATATTTTATCACCCAGGAGTCAATCGGTTTGGTAGAATACCGGATAATTAAATAGGAAGTGTCAATGTCTTACGAGTTACAACTCGTGATATTGGATCCGAACTGGATTATAGCGGTTCTCGCGGTTTTAAATACCTTTATCATATATCTTGTATCTATAGAATTGATGCCGCAAGTAGCCTTATACGGTACGCCGCTAGAACACTTTTCCACATATTCAAGCCAACCATTAATTTATCAAATATATATAAAAAAAATATATAAATAAATAAATATAAAAAAATAAATAAATATGGATACAAGTGGAGTCAATATTAATACACTCCGTAAGAAGTCGGAAGGGTTACAAATTATAAATAAAAAAGGAATCACGATAAAATCAATAAGCAAAAACGTAACCATAGATAATTAAATATCCAAATATATATGCGTAAAGATTTGAACTCTAACTTAACGCTTTAGTAATGACAAATAAGCTAAAAGTTCAAACACATATCCACATATTCAAGCCAACCATTAATTTATCAAATATATATAAATAAATAAATATAAAAAAAAAATAAAATAAATATGGATACAAGTGGAGTCAATATATACACCTCCGTAAGAAGTCGGAAGGGTTACAAATTATAATAAATAAAAAAGGAATCACGATAAAATCAATAAGCAAAACGTAACCAAATATATATGCGTAAAGATTTGAACTCTAACTTAACGCTTTTTTAGTTATGACAAATAAGCTAAAAGTTCAAACACATATCCAAAACCTACTGACATATTGTCTGTCCCGGTGATTTATATTCGTAGTCAATGAAAAAAAAAATAATAATAATAATAAATAAATAAATAAATAAATAAAATAGAATAAAAGAGATTTTAAAGTCAGGAAGTCTAGAAGTGAAAATGTTATCTATGGAATAATCCTATATGAATCTTATACAGGGCTAATAATATATATAGAATTTGTATGGAAACCTTTTTCATATAGTTTGAATAAGGAATATTTAATTTAAACATAATTACAATTATGCAGATTTCCAACATGAAACTAATATATTGTTCAATTTTTGGTACTGTTTTTTTCAGACATTCTTCTCATGTGGGTCGAGTATTAAAAACAAAAAATTTATCCTATAGTCGTATTTGTTACAGCAAGTAACGTAACTCTTAGCTGGCTGAGAGCAATCTCCTGCCAAGTGACGACGTCATCATTGCCGTATCAGCATTTGTTCCTTTTAACCTCAATAATCTGCTTACACAGGCTTCATCTCGCGATTGCAAAGCAGGTTGCTGGAGAAAGGAATGCTTAGCCCGAACTTCTCATGGGCAAGGCAGACGTTAGGTACAAGTGTCTATCGGTATGCGCAATGCAACTTGCAATCATTTTAAAATAATTAATAAACAAAATAAGGAAATAGAATTTCTATAACATCAAAATGAATTAATTTTTTCTGAACCTCATAGACATTTAGAAGTATCACGATATGGATATGGATTATTTACTTGCAACATTAGCTTATTACAATCCAGGTAAATCGCATTCATGGGAAAATGTCACATTTTCTTGGAAAACCCAAAGTTTATATAGAAATTAGTTACATAGTGGGTTTTTCGTTGCATCTCCTACCTATTAATAATGTTTTAAAAGTTAACCCTTAGAGGATGCGCGCGAGAACATTGAATATGAAACTTTGTTAGGGCACATAGGATCAGATTTTATCACAACTTAATTTCAGTTAGCATAGAGAAATACAGAATCATGATTAATCTTCTCTTTGACTCTTATGTTGCCTGTCAATCTTACAAATAGCTCCGTTCCACACTTCTTTGTCTAGTAACTTACTACCAGTAATATCGAATTTTCTTTGGGATTCGTATTGAATATCTATTTATTTTTTATAATTATGGATATTTTTACAAGTCATCATAGACCTGGATAGGTTCACTCATTGTTAATGCCATGGATAAAAAAGTTTGTACAGCGGATTCTTTTGAATTCCAAAATATCAGCGAATTCATGTGGGTTACGTCTGGTCTAAATGGCTCTCTTCCCTCCCCTGTATTTGGATGTCGTCTGAATTTACTTTGCCCTTGTGACAAGTATAATTTCACTTGCAGGCTGATTAATGGAACCTGGTTACAGTATCCTGCAGTACGAGAGTTTCACATCGCAACTTCAAAAAAATCGTTCGTCGCTGCGGATGACTACAGTCAGGTAACAACCGCCTACAATGTGAAAGGAATTTCATGGACTTCTTCGACCGACACCGTATCTCGTCGTTAATCTCGTTTTCATGCGGAACGCTCCAGCGGCTGTCGGAATCGACTACGAATGGGACATACTTCCGACAATTACGACCCGAAGGATATTCAACTCTAATTGTGTGGCGAAGGACTCGTGCTGGGGATGTTTTTTTTTTATTCATCGCGAACGTAATCGTGTAGCTTAGGATGCAGAGAATAAGTATGAGCGCAAAAATAGAATGTTGGACCCGCCCAGGCAAATTTTCCCCTTGTTTTAACCCTGTGAAAACGGCCGTTTCATTGGGCTATAGGTGGTTGTCTGGAACTGTGTAATGGACGAAAAGTGGTTCGAAAGCTAGTTAAATGTGAAGTAGTATAACCTCGGTCATGTATCCTATATATATAAATGATCATAAATAACAGAATCGAAATATATTTTTTGCGTGTACGCACTAGGAATCTATATATAAATGATCATAAATAACAGAATCTAAATATATCTTTGCGTGTACGCAATAGGAATCTATTTAAAGTGCACATATATTAATCATAATTATATGAATCCATATACATATGTATAAACAAATCAGGTAGCCTATAATCAATCTGTTACCTTATATCTTACCATTATGCTCGCAGTTATTATGAGTTAGTATATGAATTAATGAATCAGATATATAACATTTAGCATAAAATCAACGAATCAATCAGCATAAACATTAATAATTTTTATCAATTCATATATGAAATTTTTTATCAGTTAAAATATGATTTTTATCATGTTAATCTTCATTCTATGCAATTATCAGAGTACATTAGTATTTTCTGTAGCATATGTATCTTAATGAAATGAAGTGAAAAACTGTATCATTATATATCACGTGATCACTATTATTTACCAATATCATTGGTTTATATTTTATTACTTGAATCAATTTATGTACACCATGAATTTTTATTTACTTATATATATATATATTCACATAGTGTCTGTATCACACTCCTATAAGTCAAATGCAAGTCAAGTTTGAGTAATATTCAGTGGTTGGTTTTGGTAGCTGACCGAGCTAATGTAAGTGTTTACATAATAAAAATATGGAATGTTAGTCCATATATATAAAAGACCAGATTGCTTGCAGGAATGTGATCAGACTAGAGACGCTAAAGATGACGTATACAATAAGTATGTAGGCTAAGTTGACATGTCGTCACCTGTAGTCATTCAATTGTTTATAAACATTAGTCCAAGCTCCCTGCTTGAGACAACTACCGCCTACGTGATCTGTAGCGTGTCTCATTTTGATTGTGTGTTCGTATGAAACTATGTCATTTGTATGTATGTTCATATGTTCGAACTACTGTCTGCTCCTTCATAACTTGTAACAGAGATGGTAGACGGACAGAACAGAGTTAGCTATCGTTATTAGAAGACCTGTACCTCTTTACCTAAGCTTTATCATGTAGAGGAATAGGGTTAGCCATCATCATTGGCAGAAACGATCAAGCTATCGTCATAGAAGACTTGTACAATCATATCTGATCTTCAGCATGTAAAACTTCACAAGTATATATCTATTTTTATACTAGTGTGTTCTACAAGAACCTCCTCACCATGAGTTTAACACATCGTCGTAATAAACAATAAGATATACCGACTTCGTAAGTGATCTACAAACCCCCAGACACTCCATTGAAGATGGAAGTGCAATACCAACCGACTTAGCGTAAGATTATCGCTAGTCTAACATTAGTTGCAAAGGCTTTCCAATCCAGGTGTGCATCAACTATCAATTCGAAAAACTTTGCTGCTGGGCTAATCGGTACATAATGTGTTCTGATTTTTAATTCAATTTCTTTTCCTTTTTTCCAATTTTTATTTTTATAAAACATCACAGCTTGAGTTTTTTCTATGTCAAATGTAAAGCATACAGATGATGTCATTCATAATATATATTATTATGGTTTTATTAATCGTTCGTTCTGCATGCTTTATGCGTTTTACTGTATAGGGCAAAATCATCCATATACAGTTTACTTTTAATTCCAACCGGTAGTATATTATAGTACCATAAGGACACTTTCTTATGGCACTCCATTTTCAATTAGGAATGTTTTCGAAAAAAAACATGACCTACTCTCACCTGAAAAGTGCGATCGTTAATTACAGTTATTACAGTTTTTAATGAACTTAGGAAGATGGCCGCGGATGTTATTCATATGTAATTATTATAATATTGCATACCTCCACTCAGTGTCGTATGCCTTTTGAATGTCAACAAAGACAATTACTGTTGCTTGCTTTCATTGAAATTAGATAGAGGCATCTGATGTGGATCGATTGCGTTGTGAACCAAATCGGGTAGGGCTCAAACTTTTATTTTCACGAATGAGCCACGAAGTCGCACACTGACCATTTTCTCCGATTACTTGCATAGATAACTTGTTCAAGAGATTGATCTATAATGACTCTTATTACGAGGATCTTTTCCGGGTTCGGGTATGGGAATTGTTGTCGCATTTCGCCATTCATCTGGAAACAAGTTAACATGTTTCGGAGCCATCAACGATTGTAAAATCTTAATTAATAGGTATGATTTTGCCGACGGTGCCCACTAGCAAATAGTTTCAATATAAATATCACCACCTCCACGAGCAGATATATTACTGTTCAACAGAAATATTACAACTCTTCCATACTGAATTTCATATTGTAATAGATATCTTTTTTTGCCTCAAAATTAAGTATTATAGATCCTGCTTCATTCTTCATTTTCTTGAAATGTTTGTCCAAATTTTGGTCACTCTTTATTTTAGCAAACCTTTCCCAAAAATGTTACTAATTTCGAAGGAGTCTAACAATTTTTTTCCATTATCTAATATAGGTTGTCTAGCTGGTCTAATGTTTGTTCCATTTATATTTCGGAATATTTTCCTATACTTTTTGAATGGATGTTTCGCTTTTTATTTTCGATACATGTCACCTCCAAGATATTTTTTTTACCTTTTATGATTCATCTGAATTAGTACGAGAAAGACAAGCAAGAAGGTTAGATACTCTGATCAGAAGATTCAACAATAAAATGAATAAATCAAAACCATTCTAGATGAAAACATATTAAACATGCCAATTAGCTTATTAGATATGGGTGCATTAAAACCTTTTTATAATAAGATATCATCCAAATTTAGAAATACAGACAGAATCGGCAGAGGAGGAGGGAGGAAGAAGCGACAATGAAATACCGATAATAATAATTATCCATTTTCCTCCGACACGTACCTCCTTCGTTCAAGGCCAGACCGACTGCGGGGACTGATCGATCACCAAGGGCCTCATTCATAGCTTAGGTTCATAGAGGATCAACGGCTTTCACTCTTGGCATTGGTCCATAACACACCTTTCCTGCTCAGGATTGTAGCCGGGATCTCTTGCCGGTGGAGAGAGAGAGAGAGAGAGGATTAAATATCATCTCCGAAGTGTAGAACTATCATCTCTGTCGTCCGTAATACGCAAAATGAGTCCCCAGTTTTGAGTTACGAGGAGGCAGTTACCTGTTACACCGCGCCCAGAAACAAAGATCACACCACGAACCCTCTGTATAAACGCAAGCAGCAGATTCCCGCAGTATAAACGTAGTAGCCAAGGTCAAGATAGCATACTCACCTTAATAGCAACGTTCACCGCCGAAAAAGTTGCCCCAGACTTTTACCCCGCTTCCGGCCGTCACAGACTCCCACTCGTCTTCCGCCGACCAGTTGCGTCACCCGCTGGTCCCAGAACTACCTCGCGGATTCCGATGTCTTTGTATTCATGCAGCGTATATGAACCTCCTGTTGATAACCACGTTCACTGGCAAGAAAATTTTCCCAGAGTTACCCCGCCTCCGGCCGTCAGACTCCCAGTCCTCTTCCGCCCCGCCATGCAGCGTATGCGAACCTCCTTTTGGGACTCCCTCCCCACCCCCCCCCTCTCTCTCTCTCTCTCTCTCTCTCTCTCTCTCTCTCTCTCTCTCCCTCCCTCCCCCTTCCTTTTCTTTTCACTGATATGAAACCAGAAACGTCGTTCAAAATAGAATTGATTTTGCCTTTGGAATATCTCACGGTCCAGTATCTCGACCGTGGAATATCTTAACGCTCAAGGGGAATGGCGACTGCAACTGCTCCGGCCAGGATTTGAACCTGCGCCTTTGACTGAGATACAGTGACAGTCATTCTACTTACACCACTCAGTAGGCGGGATGGATGGATGGACGGATTTAGATTTAGCCAGCCTTGTGCTGGCAAGGGCTCTTGCCCCACAGCAGCCCGTATAATGGGTAAATGAGACGTACAGTTAATCTAGCCGTAAATTTTCTACCCTCCCCCACCTCTCTCTCTCTATCTCTCTCTCTCTCTCTACAATGGTATAAACAACCGTAGGAGTGGTCGACATAACAGACTGATGATGCCTAGTGAGCAAAAGCAGTCGAGGAGAGTAGTTCCATTCAAAGAAATAAACAGCTCTGGAGAATGACTTACTTCCTTCTCAATAAGGAGTCGGGTGGGTTCTAGTCTTGACAGCCTTGAGTCGAAAGGAACTTTTTCAAAAGACGCTTTAAGATGTCAAAAAGACCCATGAAGGGACATGAGCCACTCGAGATCATTCAAACGAGTCAAACGAGGTGGTTAACGATTGCTTCAGCTGTGAAAAGCATTTGCGATCAGTGGATGGAACTAACGAGGTATTTTGACGTGGTTCGGTTGACGGAAAAGTGCTATGCGTCTGAAAGACTTCTTCAAGACACGTACTACGATGAAGCCATTTTGGTTTTTTATGTTATTCCTAAATTCTGTTTTAAGTGAAGTCCAAAGAACGAACAAAATTTCTGACTTATGATTGTGATTCAACAAAACTGCTCGGGGATTGAGGGCTCCTCATTCACACTTTGGTTCCAAGGGTTGAGCTTCATTAATCAGAAGAATACAGGGCTCCCAAAATCAACCTTGGTTATAGGGCCGAAAAGAAACACTCCGAGTTGGAAATAAATTCAGATAAGGAAGCAATCCTTCGAGATCAGTGCACGAAATATTTGACTGCTCTTCCTACGCAAATTCGACGGTGGTTGCCCGAAAATGTGAACGTTTTAAAAAGCATATCTCTGCCCCTGAGACTCTACGTAAGGGTTGTGCAAGATACCACCGCTCCCTGACTTGAATCTTTCTACATTAGTGAAGATGAAATAATTAAAAGTGAAATGCAGTGGTCTAATATAACCTTGATGAAATATCTAGAGACGAAAGACTGCCAAATTTTGGGCTGAATTTTACAGGCATAGAGATGCTTCTAATAGTCCGTTTTCAGGCTCTAACTAATCTTAGCTTGCCACATTCAAATGGTGAAGTCGTCGAGAGAAAGTGCTCAGCCAAATAAATTTAGTGAAAAACAACTTGAGAAATATGCAAGAGTACTATAGACACCGTCCGCTCATCACTTCACATTCGCCATGGTCTTAAACGTAAGTCAGAGACAACATATTATTCACATCAAGTTCCAAGTGATGTTTTAGCATCTGTAACTGCAAGTCTCAAGTAGGAAACATCGAGGAGCATTCAGGATAATGCGCCTTCAACTTCTCAGCCTTTGGAATGTCGAGATGATATTTTAAGCCCAGTTTTTAAGTAGTAGAGATTAAGATATTTTAGCTATATTTACTGAAAACAGTTTTAGTTTATTCGTAATTTTTGTTACATTTGACACCTTGTATTGAAATATTTTACTGAACAATTACCCTCAGTAAATATCCCTCTCAAGAATCGTACCGATTACCTCCCAATAAATACATCAAAGGTAAGGACACATTACGCAAATAGACTTGATATAGTTTAGTTAAATGTATTGTATCCATGGAACTATAAACATGGAATGGACTTCCGCGAAATTGCCATGAGCAGCATGCCGCCATTCGCAAACGGTCGAGAGAGCTTATTGTACTCACAATGCCCACCTCGCCATGTTGGAATGTAATCTCTTAATTTTCCATGACAATGTTTTGTCATCTGTGACATTTGTTGCATTATGTTAACGTAAATTTAGTATTACACATTATTCAATCTAGTAAATTCTGTTTAGATGTTAATGCATTTAAAATAGACCTAAAATTATTAGTATTATAATAAGACTATAATAAGTGATCTGTAAAAATAAATTATTTATATCAATAAGTGTGTTTCTTTTTGTAATAATAACTTATGCAATAAGCATAAGGCAACATAATTAATCCCTAGGTGACACAGACTGGTCAGCAAGGTAATAAGACCTAATACAGACTCCATCCCCCACCAACAGAAAGGCTGCAGAAGGAAGTGCAGGGGCACAAAGACCAGCTTCTTATAGACAAAATGGTAATGAATAGTAAGAGAAGGAAAAACAACCTAAGCAAGGCATGGACTACAAGAAAGCCTTCGACAGGATGCCACACACATGGCTAATAGAATTACTTAAAGTATATGGGGCAGAGGAAAACACCATCAGCTTCCTCAAAAATACAATAGGCAGTTGGAATACAATACTTACAAGCTCTGAGATAAGACTAGCAGAGGTTAACATCAGGAAAGGCATCTTTCAATGCGACTCACTGTCTTCACTACTCGAGAAAGGAGGCAACAGAATTAACCATCTGATGTTCATGGACGACATCAAGCTGTATGGTAAGAGTATCAAGGAAATATATACCCTAATCCAGACTGTAAGGATTGTATCTGGGGACATCAAGATGGAGTTTGGAATAGAAAAATGTGCCTTGATCAACACACGAAAAGGCAAAGTGACAAGACTGAAAGGATAAAGTTACCAGAAGGGAATAGCATGAAAACACATAAGTGAGACAGAATACAAAAAATACCTGGGAATAATAGGAGGAGGATTATAAAAACACCCAAGCGGATGAAGGACACAACCACGAAAGAATATATGCAGACTTAAGGCGATACACAAGTCAAATATTAATGCCAGAAATATGATGAAAGCCTGATTCCTACGCATCTCTCGTCCCCTGGAATGAAGTTTGTCTATTTTCTCTGAGGCCTTTCTCTCCTTCAACCTCCCCCCCCCCCCCGAACTTCGATTTCCATGATGTCTCTCGCAACATGTCTCGTTATCTCCCTTCCTCATCCAGTGTCCAACCATTTCGGCTGCAACTCTCATTTCCGCCGGGTCTATGTCTAACTCATTTTGTTCTATTTTCTGCAGTTGTGCCTTTCCAGCCCCTACAGCAAAGCTTAGTCGTTCAGCCTTAGTTGAGACTTCGAAGTGGAGAGATAAAAGACCCCAACAACACCAATGAAGCTCTCCCGGACGAGTGCGAGAGTCTTTCCCTAGGAAAGAATGGATTACCCTAAACAGATCCCGGCCTAAGGTCGCCAAGACTGGTGACAACCTTGCTCATTGGGAATCAGTCGAAGAGCAGACTGTCCATCATCACTCATATTCTTCGCGAGAGCCCCTTAATATAAGCGCCCCCCATTGCACAGATGAAGAAGACCTTAAGCTAGCTGACGTCAACACTCGTCACAGGATCCATCGACAGTGCGATAAGATGTTATGAATTGAGACTTGCCACAGACTAACGTCCTGATGGCCCCTCCACTGGTGAGCATATATATATAATTATATATATATATATATATATATTATATATATATATATACTATATATATATATATAGATATATAATATATATATATAAGGATATATATATGGTATATATATATATATATATATATATATATATATCTATATCTATATATATATATATAATATATATATAATATATTATATATATATCTATATATATATATATATATATATATATATATATATATATAGATATAGATATATATATATAAAGTCATATCACATTTCCGTGATTCATATACATATATCGAGCTACAATGTCCTTTAATATCTAATTCGCTCTACCTCGGAATTAATATATTTTCATATATGCTTACCGAAGGGGAATTTTTTTTCTCGATAATAGATTTGCCTGGACCAGGGCGCGAACCTATGGATCCTTTCAAACCCAGGAACGTCAGTGAAGCTTTCCTACCTCTCGCCGGTGGTGTAGTAGGAAAAGCTTCACTGACGTTCCTGGGTTTGAAAGGATCCATAGGTTCGCGCCCTGTCCAGGCAAATCTATTATCGAGAAAAAATTCCCCTTCGGTTAAGCATATATGAAAATATATTAATTCCGAGGTAGAGCGAATTAGATATTAAAGGACATTGTAGCTCGATATATATATATATATATATATATATATATATATATATATATATATATATATATATAATAGTAGTATCGGTCACTCTCACTGTAATTTCAGTGTTCATTAGTAAACATAATGCGAAAATGTATAAAAAGACATTATGTTCAGTAATTGAGTGGAACGCTAGCAAAGTAAGGCTCTCTTCAATTTAGAAAAACAAAAGTTACTGCTACATTTGTGCAAAGTTTCGGGTTTCATTTAATTATTGCACAAAAACCATGTATTTTTGCCTAACGCTCATGAGCTATAGTCTCCACATAATCCTGCTACTAAACAGACAGTAAGACAGACAGACCCGAAACATGGCCTTTTTGTCTTCGGGTTTTGGTGTCATCCTCACCAGAATACCCGAAGTTCAACCTATAATGTCTCACGGTTACCAAAGGAAATCATGTCCCAGTTCGTAGAACTGAGAAATGCCACTTCCTGTAAATCAAGGTAAAACAGAAAGTGACAGACACGAACCCAGACTGCGTAGTCAGTAGTGACGTGCTTGGTATTTTCCCCATCACGATACGTTCGTACTCGCTTGCATCGCGTTCCTGCAGCGCTTAAAACGATGGGCTTCTCGCCATCTCTGCCATTGACAGGAGCGGTCTCCTTTCGAGAAACATCGCGACTTTTGGTTTTTCTGCAGTCTTCTCATCAGTCACCAAGAGAGACTCCTCTCTTACTGCTGTATACTTCTCCAATCTTGATGCTAAATTGTTCCCTTTTTTGCGACTTGTTTCACTTGAACGTTGGAGAAGGAGTAAGGACCGGGAAGGACACTCAGAATGGAACGTGGCCAAGACGTCTACGAGACCAGCATGCCCAATGGACGACCACTTAGTCTGAACGCTCTGATCAGCATCTACATCGAACCCTTCAGTCCGCTTGATCAGAAGGACTTCTCCTTTCCTACCGGTCCCGCCGATGGACACCAAGTAAGTGTTGATGTCCCCTGCTTCTGTCCTCCTCACTTTTTACACATCTACTAGTCCTATACAAGAGAGAGAGAGAGAGATCAGGCCCGGAAAGTGAGAGGCGTAATTGGTTTTTGTGCATATACAAACATATGTGTATACATGCATATATACACATTATGTATGATATATATATCTATATATATATATAATTATATATAATATCATATATATAATAAATATAATATCATACATAATGTGTATATATATGCATGTATACACATATGTTTGTATGCACAAAAACCAATTACGCCTCTCACTTTCCGGTTCTTGAATATCACTAAAAATATATTCACTGTATTTATGGAGTGTCATTCTGGATATTAATTTCATACTTTAAAGTTTTTTTCAATGGCTTTATTTTCTTTAAACGTAGTACTTATTTTTATTTCAGTCATTTTCATTGATTTATTGTTGACATGTCTTATCTTTATACGTCTCTCTCTCTCTCTCTCTCTCTCTCTCAATCACATCATCTCGTCAGTGCATCAGAGGAGGGTCTTGGGTGAAGGGTCTTCTGGGGTAAAACTGGTATTTTAAGTTGTGATTCGCGAAGCCCAAGGCATAAAAAGGAATATAATTTAGATGAACAGTTGTATATATAATATATATATATATATATAGTATATATATATATATATATATATATATATATATATATATATATCCGTACAGCCTGTAGTTTTCCATGCGCGGGTAAGTGCGTAAAAAAATACTATATATATATATTATATATCATATACATATATTATATATATATCTATATATATATATATATATATATTATATATAGTATACGCACTTACCCGCGCATGGAAAACTACAGGCTGTACGGATTTAAAAATCAAAAGGTTAAGGTGGTCACCAAATGCGTAACCACTTTTGGCGCGCTTTTTTCCCGCTAAGTTAAGAATTCTCAGGAGATACCTTTTCCTGCTTCTTTTTCTAGTTTCGTAATCTCATCAACAACAATTTGTTTTTGTTGGAAAATGTGAACTTTCCAATGATCCATATTGAAAGGCGTGGAGAGATCAGGACCTACTCCGAGGAAAAGCAGCACCACTTTTACCTTTAAAGTAATGATAATTATATTGCCTCCCAACTTAGTTGTAATGGTAACTGTTGACTTTTGAGCCCACTTCCATATTTTTTTTTTTTTTTTTTTTCCAAGAAAGTGGACGAAAAGACGGTGTTAGTATCATAGTTCACTCTTTTGTATCCTGAATTCTGATGCTCTTTTCGAAGACTATCACATGCGTGTGTATACATGCAAAATATATATATATCATATATATATATATATATATATATATATATATATATATATATATGCATAATATATATATATATATATATATATATATAGATATATATATATATATTACGCCCCCTTTATTCCATAAACTACACAAACTGGGAACTCTTACCTGTTGCCAACGGTGCCCTGTCTGTAAGATGTCACGAGGCTTATTAAGACTGCGTAAATATAAAAAAATATCATTTATTTCCCAAAGCAATTGGTTATAACAAAGAACAAAATGATTAACAAGTCATAATGGCATAAATACCCAAATCTGCCCATAAAGAAAACCAATAAGATAACATTCTACCTTCGGACTAAGGTTACACTCGCAAACCCCAAACAACTCAACATTGTCTAGTATTGTCAGTTATCAGTTAGAGAATCCCATTCCTAATCAACCATGGCATCGGACCCATCTGTAATAAAAGATAATTAGTTATATAGACACCCCACCCGTCACTCTTTTCAAAGTATTTACGTAAAGAGAATATTTCCACACTTCTCTCTCTTTTCCAAAAGGTAACAGATTTTCTAAGTTTTTATAGAACGTGTCTTACCTTTTCGATGGGCGTTTTCTCCCGACACTTCGAGCAACCGCTTGTTCTCTCCTTTGCACAAAGAATGCGTCTCCCACAAGTACCCTGAACCAGTAGGCCTGTAATAGCGTACAAACGAATGCACATGCCTCGCAAACGGGGAACGACCTCTGAGACAAGTTGCTTGTTCAGCAAATACCCTTCTCTCCCATGTGAACTTTGCAGTGTAACCACCCCTTGTCTTCTAGGCGAGCAGAGCTATGTGACTTTATTATTATATAAAACACTTTAAACATATTATTAGCCATTCCCCCTCTTTCACCTCTTTAGATATATATATATATATATATATATATATATATATATATATATATATATATATAGTGATATATATATATATATATATATATATGGTTAAAACATGGAGACATAATATTATTAATTCGAGGTAGAGCGAATTGGGTATTAAAGGATATTTATAGCTTAATGCATATATATATATATATATATATATATATATATATATATATATATATATGCATTAAGCTACAAATATCCTTTAATACCCAATTCGCTCTACCTCGAATTAATAATATTATGTCCTCCATATGTTTTTAACCAAGGGGAAAGGTTTTAGTTGATAATAAAATCGTCCTCTCGTGGGTTCGAGCCAACGCCCAGCTGACTGTGGAGACATCAGGACTCCAGTGATGTCATCGAAAAAAAAAACAAAAAAAACATTCGATTACCATGTATGAGCATGTTGACTATAATAGAGCGCCCTGCTCATGATGTCTCGCGAAAGAATTAGTGTTGCCATATTTCCCATGGTTGCCAGTTTCTTTTAATGTTTCTTATTTTTTTCACGACCAAGCGTAGTTAAACACCAAATTCCTTAAAACCGCCATAAAATTGATTCAATAGAAACATATATTTCATGAAATAAGTAAAGAAAATAAAAAAAAATCTTTAATCTTCTTAGTTTTTATTACTCTATTGCACGATTTACTTTTTTCATCTCGGTTAACTTGTTCATGTATCTCATCCTAAAAGACACAAATTTTAGCAAAAAATTATGATACTTCACTGGGAAGATCGAACACTAGTGGCTTTAATTTCACTGGCAAGCATTCTTATACGTGAAGGCTTAATTGTAAAAAAAAAAAGAAAAAAAATTCAGAAGTCATATGAAGTTGACTCTTGTTAATTTTATTGATCCAGAAGAACCTTTAGTCCCTTTGAGTGTCAGTCATCTTTTGACCTAAATGAGGATACCGCACTGAATTTTTTTTAACAATGTAGCCACCTACGTATATAACGCAAAGATTTTTCTTCAGTTACATCAAATATTGACTGCGAATTATTTGGATCAGCTGAAAAACTGGCCATATCCTCCGAAGTGCTGTCTGTATTGTTGTTCTCAAATTCTAGATCCAAGTCTATATTTTATGTTGCTGTTTTAGCAAATTTCTAACGCAAATTTATGCTTGTTATAGGATTTGGCTTTGCTTGATGCATTTCATCGTCACAAACTCAGCTGATAAGCAATCGTTCTTTTCATTCTTTGTATTTACGTTTGTTTTATCGCTGATTAGTGCAACGTTCTTGCCGAAAAGCAGCTTTCTAATTCTGTATTTATAGTTAACAGCACCCGGGTGCTCATGCGCTCCACTCATCTGTCTGCAACACTCAAAAACATTTTCTGGTGGGTCCTGATTCAATTATCATGTTAATGTATATTCTACATTCCAGTTTTTTTTATTAACATCTCACATAGACCCACTCATAAGTGACACGTCATTTATCATAGAGATAAATTCCACAGTTACCTTCCAAATACTGCTTCCCAACAGCCCCCTCTCACATAAATAAATATTCAGTATACTTAGCATATATTAAACGCTAAAGTTCGGGTTTTTTGAAGTGTAAAACGATTCCACTAAGCAAGCATTTGTAATAATTACCTTTAGTAAAACTGAGGAAAGAAATCTCGCACGATATGTTACGATAAAATGAATTATAGGCCTACTATTTCTCACAGCATGTTTAACGAAGAGAAATATATATTCATAAATAACAAATAATTAAATAAAACATGAATTCTCACGGAACCCCTGGCGATGGTTCACAGAACACTAGAGTTCAGCTAGCTTCAGACAGTGACACTCAAAGGGAAACATGAAAGGTAGGTCACGTTACCAAGTTAAGAGTTCTCTCCAATTGTTTAAACAAGTGTCATTTTGACTTGGGAGGAGATTGGTGGCAAGCAGAAAAAGAGCATTCAAGCCTACATGTTACGTTTCCAGAGAGACTAGGAATAGCTAGATTAGGCATATGTTGGGAAAAAGTGGTTATGATTATGTATATTGGCAACAGACTCTTTTGCTGATTTATGGGGAATTTATCTGGTAATCAGGAATTTTGGCCGGGTAGCTGGGCGTTTGGTAGTGAGGTTAACTTGTTTTTAGGGGTAAGATCTGTTTCTGTGTTTCCTGGGGGAAAAGAGATATATGATAACGGAAATTAATTAGGCGCAGTTGCAAGTGTAACTGGGTATTACGCGCTAAGGCAAGTGCAAATAACTTGTGTTTATGTGCCAAAACCTATGAGGACGTAAGTGTGAAAGTTTACTTTTGTTGTTTTTTTTTGTCGGTGTTAATTTCCTCACACGTGTATTTCATTTTGATATCCCTCGAGATTCAATGGACATTAAGGATTTGTTGTAATTGCAATGCATTAGAAGAGGTTGTAAGATGAGTTTCATTTTTGTATGCGGCATGAGACGAGAGAGAGAAAGGCTACTGTGAGCACGGTGCTTAACTAGCTGATTTTTGACTCAGCAGGGGAATGGGGTACGTTTTCTTTTTCTCTCGCTCTTCCCATTTTCTGTGGGCATAGTGACATGCATTCGATAGCAGTATATTGGGAAATGGTGCATATATATTTGTGTTGCTGGTTTGTGTGGGAATAAATATATCAGTTATTGAGGTCGGGGCAAATCCTGAATCATAAGAGTTCCCATAAAGAAGGCAAAATGGCCGATGCAGGTACAAGTCAGACTTTGGTGCATAAGATAACTAACATAAATGCAGGAGTTAGCCCTTTTAGAGGCATTGTTGATGGCGTTCTGTCCCAACAAGTGCAAATTTTTATTGAGGGGGTGAATAACTACTTAAACGCCAAAGGGAATTAAAGATGATGCAGAGGCGTTCACAGAGGCAAAAGCCATGTTAGATTTCAATAAAGGTGATTTGTCATTTAAATGCCGTAGTTTTCAGTACACACAAAATGTTGGTCATGGACCGATTTACAAGCATTTCTTAGGGCAGCTTATGGCTCGAAGGAGCACAGAGATATGGTAAGAGCTTAAAACTTTTTGACTCAGCGGGAGGATGGATACAGAAATTGAGAAATTCCGCGTGTGTAATTGGGAATATCTCACTCGATAATTTACACTAATTGTTACATTTGGAAATCTACACAACGTCCCAGATGCCATTGTAGATAGTTTTGATGAAAAGATTGAACCTACATTAGATGCGGAACTAATTTATTCCCAAATTCAGAAACACATGTCCAAATGTCCCACAGTGAATAGTACATTTTTTAATGGGACCGATCCAAGAAATATGATGTAAAGAGACAGATTTTTTTCCCCCATTTGTGTGCAAAAGTGGAATATAAGAGAACATCGATCGATCAATGGCAACAGCAGTTAGGTTGCTACAATTGTAATAAACCAGGGCACACAAAGAAAGTATGTAGAGTCAAATACTGTGAAATATGCAAAAGTGCTGATCACTATTGGCAGGCTTGTCCGTCTCAGATACGGAGGGATGAGAGACCTACACCTCAGAAATTCGGGAGTTATAATATGAGAACTTCCCAGACAGTTCACTCAAAAGGGCAAAGGGATCAGCGAAATTTTTGGAAAGCCAATCAACAAAAAGGGCACAGATGATTTGTGCGTGCAATTGTGGTCTCGTTGGGGACACCCCCCAAGAACCCAGGCTGATAGTAAATGGAGCAGTGGAGGATGTGAATATCCCAAATTGTGTTGATACAGGATCTTCTGTGTATTTGATGCTCCATGATCTGTATCAGTCCATGTTCTCCCACTACCTTTTGAAACCCTCAACGGAGACGGTGTGTGATGTGCAAGCCCATAGTCTAAATACCCTGGGTTTCATAAGAATACAGTTTACTCTTGGTGAAAGAGTGGCAGTATAACCATTTTTGGTTATAAAAGGAGTTGTGTTGGGCAACTGACTTTTACTGGCCCATCCTGCATGTGAAAGACAGAGGATATCAGTCCATACAGGTGTTAGTGGTATAACAGTTGGAATACCAGGTGTTTTTATCCTTTATGAGGACGCAAGTGGAACTAAGGATACCGATATATGGGGAATAGTGAAAATGGGGGTGATTTTGGCGGGGTTAATGGTAATGACACCAAGGATATGGGGAGTGGTGATACCAAGAACCCACACTGATGATATGGGGAATAACAGTGGTGGGTGTCGGTGACGATAAATGTGGGATATTGAGGGCCACAGTGGAAATAATTTTGGTGGTTTTAACAATGGTGGTGTGGATGGTGATACTAATACTGATAGTAATACTGATACTATTACTGATACTAACAATGGGGTCTGGTGGATGCTAATGAGAACCACGGGCGGTGATATTTATGGGGACGGGGAACAGGGAAGTACTAACCACAATTATAAAGGTGTTTTTATCAGAGGATGTTATTTTAATTCCAGATAAAAAGACTATATAAAGTCAGACTGAGGGAAGTGAAAAAGCCCAGGGAAGTATGCATAAATGAGGGTAGCAAGAATCTAAGAGGGGTTATTAG
>NC_087214.1:14706384-14727685 GCF_015104395.2 Macrobrachium nipponense | reverse complement strand
CTAATAACCCCTCTTAGATTCTTGCTACCCTCATTTATGCATACTTCCCTGGGCTTTTTCACTTCCCTCAGTCTGACTTTTACTATAGTCTTTTTATCTGGAATTAAAATAACATCCTCTGATAAAACACCTTTATAATTGTGGTTAGTACTTCCCTGTTCCATGTCCCCATAAATATCACCGCCCGTGATATTTATGGGGCTTTTTCACTTCCCTCAGTCTGACTTTTACTATAGTCTTTTTATCTGGAATTAAAATAACATCCTCTGATAAAACACCTTTATAATTGTGGTTGGTACTTCCCTGTTCCACGTCCCCATAAATATCACCGCCCGTGGTTCTCATAGCATCCACCAGGACCCCATTGTTAGTATCAGTAATAGTATCAGTATTACTATCAGTATTAGTATCACCACCATACCACCATTGTTAAAACCACCAAAATTATTTCCACTGTGGCCCTCAATATCCCATTTATCGTCACCGACACCACCGCTGTTATTCCCCATATCATCAGTGTGGGTTCTGGTATCACCACTCCCCATATCCTTGGTGTCATTACCATTAACCCCGCCAAAATCACCCCCATTTTCACTATTCCCCATATTATTTTCACTATTCCCCATATCTCAGTATCCTTAGTTCCACTTGCGTCCTCATAAAGGATAAAAACACCTGGTATTCCAACTGTTATACCACTAACACCTGTATGGACCGATATCCTGTGTCTTTTACATGCAGGATGGGCCAGTAAAAGTCAGTTGCCCAACACAACTCCTTTTATAACCAAAAATGGTTATACTGCCACTCTTTCACCAAGAGTAAAGTGTATTCTAATGAAACCCAGGGTATTTAGACTATGGGCTTGCACATCACACACCGTCTCCATTGAGGGTTTCAAAAGGTAATGGGAGAACATGGACAGATACAGATCATGGAGCATCAAATACACAGAAGATCCGGTATCAACACAAATTGGGATATTCACATCCTCCACTGTTCCATTTACTATCAGCCTGGGTTCTTGGGGGGTGTCCCCAACGAGACCACAATTGCACGCACAAATCATCTGTGCCCTTTTTGTTGATTGGCTTTCCAAAAATTTCGCTGATCCCTTTGCCCTTTTGAGTGAACTGCCTGGGAGGTTTTCATATTATAACTTCCAAATTTCTGAGGTGTAGGTCTCTCATCCCTTCGTATCTGAGACGGACAAGCCTGCCAATAGTGATCAGCACTTTTGCATATTTCACAGTATTTGACTCTACATACTTTCTTTGTGTGCCCTGGTTTATTACAATTGTAGCAACCTAACTGCTGTTGCCATTGATCGATCGATGTTCTCTTATATTCCACTTTTGCACACAAATGGGGGAAAAAAATCTGAGTCTCTTTACATCGTATTTCTTGGACCGGTCCCATTAAAAACTGTACTATTCACTGTGGGACATTTGGACATGTGTTTCTGAATTTGGGAATAAATTAGTTCCGCATCTAATGTAGGTTCAAGCTTTTCATCAAAACTATCTACAATGGCATCTGGGACGTTGTGTAGAAGATTTCCAAAGTAACAATTAGTGTAAATTATCGAGTGAGATATTCCCAATTACACACGCGGAATTTCTCAATTTCTGTATCCATCCTCCCGCTGAGTCAAAAAGTTTTAAGCTCTTACCATATCTCTGTGTTCCTTTGAGCCATAAGCTGCCCTAAGAAATGCTTGTAAATTGGTCCATGACCAACATTTTGTGTGTACTGAAAACTACGGCATTTAAATGACAAATCACCTTTATTGAAATCTAACATGGCTTTTGCCTCTGTGAACGCCTCTGCATCATCTTTAATTCCCTTTGGCGTTTAAGTAGTTATTCACCCCCTCAATAAAAATTTGCACTTGTTGGGACAGAACGCCATCAACAATGCCTCTAAAAGGGCTAACTCCTCCATTTATGTTAGTTATCTTATGCACCAAAGTCTGACTTGTACCTGCATCGGCCATTTTGCCTTCTTTATGGGAACTCTTATGATTCAGGATTTGCCCCGACCTCAATAACTGATATATTTATTCCCACAAAAACCACCAACACAAAAGTTATAATATATCATTCACCCATAAAAGAAAAAATATACATGCACCATTTCCCAATATACTGCTATTGAATGCATGTCACTATGCCCACAGAAAATGGGAAGAGCGAGAGAAAGAGAAAACGTACCCCATTCCCCTGCTGAGTCAAAAATCAGCTAGCTAAGCACCGTGCTCACAGTAGCCTTTCTCTCTCTCGTCTCATGCCGCATACAAAAATGAAACTCATCGTACAACTTCTTCTAATGCATTGCAATTACAACAAATCCGTAATGTCCATTGAATCTCGAGGGATATCAAAATGAAATACACATGTGAGGAAATTAACACCGAAACTTGCAACCGCGCCTAATTAATTTCCATTATCATATATCTCCTTTCCCCCAGGAAACACAGAAACACATCTTACCCCTAAAAACTAGTTAACCTCACTGCCAAACGCCCAGCTACCCGGCCAAAATTCCTGATTACCAGATAAATTCCCCATAAATCAGCAAAAGAGTCTGTTGCCAATACACATAATCATAACCACTTTTTCCCAACATATGCCTAATCTAGCTGATCCTAGTCTCTCTGGAAACGTAACATGTAGGCTTGAATGCTCTTTTTCTGCTTGCCACCAATCTCCTCCCAAGTCAAAATGACACTTGTTTAAACAATTGGAGAGAACTCTTAACTTGGTAACGTGACCTACCTTTCATGTTTCCCTTTGAGTGTCACTGTCTGAAGCTAGCTGAACTCTAGTGTTCTGTGAACCATCGCCAGGGGTTCCGTGAGAATTCATGTTTTATTTAATTATTTGTTATTTATAAATATATATTTCTCTTCGTTAAACATGCTGTGAGAAATAGTAGGCCTATAATTCATTTTATCGTAACATATCGTGCGAGATTTCTTTCCTCAGTTTTACTAAAGGTAATTATTACAAATGCATGCTTAGTGGAATTCGTTTACACTTGAAAAACCCGAACTTTAGCGTTTAATATATGCTAAGTCTACTGAATATTTATTTATGTGAGAGGGGGCTGTTGGGAAGCAGTATTTGGAAGGTAACTGTGGAATTTATCTCTATGATAAATGACGTGTCACTTATGAGTGGGTCTATGTGAGATGTTAATAAAAAAAACTGGAATGTAGAATATACATTAACATGATAATTGAATCAGGACCCACCAGAAAATGTTTTTGAGTGTTGCAGACAGATGAGTGGAGCGCATGAGCACCCGGGTGCTGTTAACTATAAATACAGAATTAGAAAGCTGCTTCTCGGCAAGAACGTTGCACTAATCAGCGATAAAACAAACGTAAATACAAAGAATGAAAAGAACGATTGCTTATCAGCTGAGTTTGTGACGATGAAATGCATCAAGCAAAGCCAAATCCTATAACAAGCATAAACTTGCGTTAGAAATTTGCTTAAACAGCAACATAAAATATAGACTTGGATCTAGAATTTGAGAACAACAATACAGACAGCACTTCGGAGGATATGGCCAGTTTTTCAGCTGATCCAAATAATTCGCAGTCAATATCTGATGTAACTGAAGAAAAATCTTTTCGTTATATACGTAGGTGGCTACATTGTTAAAAAAAAATTCAGTGCGGTATCCTCATTTAGGTCAAAAGATGACTGACACTCAAAGGGACTAAAGGTTCTTCTGGATCAATAAAATTAACAAGAGTCAACTTCATATGACTTCTGAACTTTTTTTTTACAATTAAGCCTTCACGTATAAGAATGCTTGCCAGTGAAATGAAAGCCACTAGTTTTCGATCTTCCCAGTGAAGTATCATAATTTTTTGCTAAAATTTGTGTCTTTTAGGATGAGATACATGAACAAGTTAACCGAGATGAAAAAAGTAAATCGTGCAATAGAGTAATAAAAACTGAGAAGATTAAAGAATTTTTTTTTATTTTCTTTACTTATTTCATGAAATATATGTTTCTATTGAATCAATTTTATGGCGGTTTTAAGGAATTTGGTGTTTAACTACGCTTGGTCGTGAAAAAAATAAGAAACATTAAAAGAAACTGGCAACCAACATGGGAAATATGGCAACACTCATTCTTTCGCGTGACATCCTGAGCAGGGTGCTCTTATTATAGTCAACATGCTCATACATGGTAATCGAATGTTTTTTTTGTGTTTTTTTTTTTTCGATGACATCACTGGAGTCCTGATGTCTCCTCAGTCCGCTGGGCGTTGGCTCGAACCCACGAGAGGACGATTTTATTATCAACTAAAACCTTTCCCCTTGGTTAAAACATATGGAGACATAATATTATTAATTCGAGGTAGAGCGAATTGGGTATTAAAGGATATTTGTAGCTTAATGCATATATATATATATATATATATATATATATATATATATATATATATATATATATATATATATATATATATATATATATATATTGCATGTATACACACGCATGTGATAGTCTTCCAAAAGAGCATCAGAATTCAGGATACAAAAGAGTGAACTATGATACTAAAACCGTCTTTTCGTCCACTTTTCTGGAAAATGTGGAAGTGGGCTCAAAAGTCAACAGTTACCATTACAACTAAGTTGGGAGGCAATATAATTATCATTACTTTAAAGGTAAAAGTGGTGCCTGGTTTCCTCGGAGTAGGTCCTGATCTCTCCACGCCTTTCAATATGGATCATTGGAAAGTTCACATTTTCCAACAAAAACAAATTGTTGTTGATGAGATTACGAAACTAGAAAAAGAAGCAGGAAAAGATATCTCCTGTGAGAATTCTTAACTTAGCGGGAAAAAAGCGCCAAAAGTGGTTTACTCATTCGGTGACCACCTTAACCTTTTGATTTTTAAATCTGTACAGCCTGTAGTTTTCCATGCGCGGGTAAGTGCGTATACTATATATATATATATATATATATATATATATATATATATATATATATATATATATATATATATATACTATATATATATATAGATCTATATATATACATATACATTATAGATGAACCGTGTATAAATCAATGCACCGCACACATACACACACACACACATATATATATATATATATAATATATTATATATATATATATATATATATATATATATATATATATATATATATACACGGTTCATCTAAATTTATATTCCTTTTTATGCCTTGGGCTTCGCGAATCACAACTTAAAATACCAGTTTTACCCCAGAAGACCCTTCACACCGACCAGCCTCTGATGCACTGACGAGATGAGAGAGAGAGAGAGAGAGAGAGAGACGTATAAAGATGAGACTATATCAACAATAAATAAATGAAAATGACTGAAATAAAAATAAGTACTACGTTTAAAGAAAATAAAGCCATTGAAAAAACTTTAAAGTATGAAATTATATCCAGAATGACACTCCATAAATACAGTGAATATATTTTTAGTGATATTCAAGAACCGGAAAGTGAGAGGCGTAATTGGTTTTTGTGCATATACAAACATATGTGTATACATGCATATATATACACATTATGTATGATATATATATATATATATATATATATATATATATTATATATATATTATATATCATACATAATGTATATATATGCATGTATACACATATGTTTGTATATGCACAAAAACCAATTACGCCTCTCACTTTCCGGGCCTGATTTCTCTCTCTCTCTCTCTCTCTCTCTCTCTCTCGTTCTTCTCTCTCTTGTATAGGACTAGTAGATGTGTAAAAAGTGAGGAGGACAGAAGCAGGGGACATCAGCACTTACTTGGTGTCCATCGGCGGGACCGGTAGGAAAGGAGAAGTCCTTCTGATCAAGCGGACTGAAGGGTTCGATGTAGATGCTGATCAGAGCGTTCAGACTAAGTGGTCGTCCATTGGGCATGCTGGTCTCGTAGTCGTCTTGGCCACGTTCCATTCTGAGTGTCCTTCCCGGTCCTTACTCCTTCTCCAGCGTTCAAGTGAAAAAACAAGTCGCAAAAAAGGGGAACAATTTAGCATCAAGATTGGGGAAGTATACAGCAGTTAACGGGAGAGGAGTCTCTCTTGGTGACTGATGAGAAGACTGCAGAAAAACCAAAAGTCGCGATGTTTCTCGAAAGGAGACCGCTCCTGTCAATGGCAGAGATGGCGAGAAGCCCATCGTTTTAAGAGCTGCAGGAACGCGATGCAAGCGAGTACGAACGTATCGTGATGGGGAAAATACCAAGCACGTCACTACTGACTACGCAGTCTGGTTCGTGTCTTGTCACTTTCTGTTTTACCTTGATTTACAGGAAGTGGCATTTCTCAGTTCTACGAACTGGGACATGATTTCCTTTGGTAACCGTGAGACATTATAGGTTGAACTTCGGGTATTCTGGTGAGGATGACACCAAAACCCGAAGACAAAAAGGCCATGTTTCGGGTCTGTCTGTCTGTCTGTCTTACTGGCTGTTTAGTAGCAGGATTATGTGGAGACTATAGCCCATGAGCGTTAGGCAAAAATACATGGTTTTTGTGCAATAATTAAATGAAACCCGAAACTTTGCACAAATGTAGAGATATGTGACAGGTACAAATCGCAAGTCCCATGGCCTCCCACTTTTGCGTTAGCCGCCATATTGGAATTCGCTTAAAATTAAACTACCTCTTAAGATAATGGTTTTATTGAAAAATATCACTGAGTAAAAGTTTTTTTGGACTTAATTTTTGATAGGATTAAGTAGTTTATTTTTATCAAAATTAAGGCATTTCATATCGAAAATAGAAATAGTCAAACTAATCCTCCAATTTTATTTTTAAAAACAATCTCCGCAGAAATGGTGATCTGTGTTGACAAATGTTTCTACTTGAGTATGGAATTTAGGTCAAAGGCCAAGCGCTGGGACCTATGGGGCCATTCAGCGTTTAAATGGAAACTGACAGTAATAGGGGTTGATAGGTGCTAGGAGAGGGTGGAAAGTATGATGGCAGAAAGAGAATATGAAAGGAGATGCAGTAAAAGGGACGGAAGGGGTTGAAGCTTGGGGCCGAAGGCACGCTGCAAAGAACCTTAAGTAATGCCTACAGTGCACCGCATGAGGTGCACTGACAGCACTACCCCTCCTACCGGGGCCAAATGTTTCGAAACAAAAGTTATAGAAAAATAATTTACATATCTAGAAAAATAAAGTAGTTATCACTGTAAATAAACAGGAAATCAATATGGAAATTGGCCAAACAAATCAAGCAGTAACTTTTGTTTTTTTCTAAATAGAAGAGAGCCTTACTTTTCTAGCGTTCCACTCAATTACTGAACATAATGTCTTTTTATACATTGTCGCATTATGTTTACTAATGAACTCTGAAATTACAGTGAGAGTGACTGATACTATTATATATATAATTATTATATACTAATATATAATATATATGATATATATTATTATATCTATAT
This sequence comes from Macrobrachium nipponense, assembly GCF_015104395.2. Taxonomy (NCBI): domain Eukaryota; kingdom Metazoa; phylum Arthropoda; class Malacostraca; order Decapoda; family Palaemonidae; genus Macrobrachium; species Macrobrachium nipponense. Next base: position 14,720,192 of record NC_087214.1, on the reverse strand, counting down.
ATTATATTATATACTATATATATATTATATCTCTGTATATATATATATATATATAATATGTAATCGCTATTATAATAATAATCTATATATGATATATACATACCTAATATCTTATATATATATATGTATAATAACTGTATAATACTTATCTATCTATATAATTATATAATACCCCTATAATATCTATCTCTAATAGATCTAATATATATATATATATTTGGTAAATATATATATATAGTAATATATATCATATTATATAATATATATTATTAATATATGCTCACCAGTGGAGGGGCCATCAGACGTAGTCTGTGGCAAGTCTCAATTCATCACATCTTATCGCACTGTCGATGGATCCTGTGACGAGTGTTGACGTCAGCTAGCTTAAGGTTTTCTTCATCTGTGTAGTGGGGGGCGCTTATATTAAGGGGCTCTCGCAAAGAATATGAGTGATGATGGACAGTCTGCTCTTCGACTGATTCCCAATGAGCAAGGTTATCACCAGTCTTGGCGACCTTAGGCCGGGCTCTGTTTAGGGTGATCCATTCTTTCCTCGGGAAAGACTCGCACTCGTCCGTGAGAGCTTCATTGGTGTTGTTGGGGTCTTTTATCTCTCCACTTCGAAGTCTCAACTAAGGCTGAACGACTAAGCTTTGCTGTAGGGGCTGGAAAGGCACAACTGCAGAAAATAGAACAAAATGAGTTAGACATAGACCCGGCGGAAATGAGAGTTGCAGCCGAAATGGTTGGACACTGGATGGGGAAGGGAGATGACGAGACATGTTGCGAGAGACATCATGGAAATCGAAGTTCGGGGGAGGTGGGGGCGGGTGAAGGAGAGAAAGGCCTCAGAGAAAATGGACAAACTTCATTCCAGGGAACGAGAGATGCGTAGGAATCAGGCTTTCATCATATTTCTGGCATTAATATTTGACTTGTGTATCGCCTTAAGTCTGCATATATTCTTTCGTGGTTGTGTCCTTCATCGCTTGGTGTTTTATATCCTCTCCTATTATTCCCAGGTATTTGTATTCTGTCTCACTTATGTGTTTGATGCTATTCCCTTCTGGTAACTTTATCCTTTCAGTCTTGTCACTTTGCCTTTTCGTGTGTTGATCAAGGCACATTTTTCTATTCCAAACTCCATCTTGATGTCCCCAGATACAATCCTTACAGTCTGGATTAGGGTATATATTTCCTTGATGCTCTTACCATACAGCTTGATGTCGTCCATGAACATCAGATGGTTAATTCTGTTGCCGGCTCCTTTCTCGAGTTGGTGCCCAGCATCCATCTTCTGCAGTACTTTTGTCATGAGAATCATGACTGCTATGAAGAGTAGTGGGGACAGTGAGTCGCATTGAAAGATGCCTTTCCTGATGTTAACCTCTGCTAGTCTTATCTCAGAGCTTGTAAGTATTGTATTCCAACTGCCTATTGTATTTTTGAGGAAGCTGATGGTGTTTTCCTCTGCCCCATATACTTTAAGTAATTCTATTAGCCATGTGTGTGGCATCCTGTCGAAGGCTTTCTTGTAGTCCATGCCTTGCTTAGGTTGTTTTTCCTTCTCTTACTATTCATTACCATTTTGTCTATAAGAAGCTGGTCTTTGTGCCCCTGCACTTCCTTCTGCAGCCTTTCTGTTGGTGGGGGATGGAGTCTGTATTAGGTCTTATTACCTTGCTGACCAGTCTGTGTCACCTAGGGATTAATTATGTTGCCTTATGCTTATTGCATAAGTTATTATTACAAAAAGAAACACACTTATTGATATAAATAATTTATTTTTACAGATCACTTATTATAGTCTTATTATAATACTAATTATTTTAGGACTATTTTAAATGCATTAGCATCTAAACAGAATTTACTAGATTGAATAATGTGTAATACTAAATTTACGTTAACATAATGCAACAAATGTCACAGATGACAAAACATTGTCATGGAAAATTAAGAGATTACATTCCAACATGGCGAGGTGGGCATTGTGATACAAAGCTCTCTCGACCGTTTGCAATGGCGGCATGCTGCTCATGGCAATTTCGCGGAAGTCCATTCCATGTTTATAGTTCCATGGATACAATACATTTAACTAAACTATATCAAGTCTATTTGCGTAATGTGTCCTTACCTTTGATGTATTTATTGGGAGGTAATCGGTACGATTCTTGAGAGGGTTATTTACTGAAAGTAATTGTTCAGTAAAATATTTCAATACAAGGTGTCAAATGTAACAAAAATTACGAATAAACTAAAACTGTTTTCAGTAAATATAGCTAAAATATCTTAATCTCTACTACTTAAAAACTGGGCTTAAAATATCATCTCGACATTCCAAAGGCTGAGAAGTTGAAGGCGCATTATCCTGAATGCTCCTCGATGTTTCCTACTTGAGACTTGCAGTTACAGATGCTAAAACATCACTTGGAACTTGATGTGAATAATATGTTGTCTCTGACTTACGTTTAAGACCATGGCGAATGTGAAGTGATGAGCGGACGGTGTCTATAGTACTCTTGCATATTTCTCAAGTTGTTTTTCACTAAATTTATTTGGCTGAGCACTTTCTCTCGACGACTTCACCATTTGAATGTGGCAAGCTAAGATTAGTTAGAGCCTGAAAACGGACTATTAGAAGCATCTCTATGCCTGTAAAATTCAGCCCAAAATTTGGCAGTCTTTCGTCTCTAGATATTTCATTATGGTTATATTAGACCACTGCATTTCACTTTTAATTATTTCATCTTCACTAATGTAGAAAGATTCAAGTCAGGGAGCGGTGGTATCTTGCACAACCCTTACGTAGAGTCTCAGGGGCAGAGATATGCTTTTTAAAACGTTCACATTTTCGGGCAACCACCGTCGAATTTGCGTAGGAAGAGCAGTCAAATATTTCGTGCACTGATCTCGAAGGATTGCTTCCTTATCTGAATTTATTTCCAACTCGGAGTGTTTCTTTTCGGCCCTATAACCAAGGTTGATTTTGGGAGCCCTGTATTCTTCTGATTAATGAAGCTCAACCCTTGGAACCAAAGTGTGAATGAGGAGCCCTCAATCCTCCTGAATCACAATCATGAGTCAGAAATTTTGTTCGTTCTTTGGACTTCACTTAAAACAGAATTTAGGAATAACATAAAAAACCAAAATGGCTTCATCGTAGTACGTGTCTTGAAGAAGCCTTTCAGACGCAGCATTTTCTTTTCCCTCAACCGAACCACGTCAAATACCTCGTTAGTTCCATCCACTGATCGCAAATGCTTTTCACAGCTGAAGCAATCGTTAACCACCTCGTTTGACTCGTTTGAATGATCTCGAGTGGCTCATGTCCCTTCATGGGTCTTTTTGACATCTTAAAGCGTCTTTTGAAAAGTTCCTTTCGACTCAAGGCTGTCGAGACTAGAACCCACCCGACTCCTTATTGAGAAGGAAGTAAGTCATTCTCCAGAGCTGTTTATTTCTTTGAATGGAACTACTCTCCTCGACTGCTTTTGCTCACTAGGCATCATCAGTCTGTTATGTCGACCACTCCTACGGTTGTTTATACCATTGTAGAGAGAGAGAGAGGGACAGAGAGGGGGGGGGGGGGGGGGGGGGGGGGGGGGGGGGGGGGGGGGGGGGGGGGGGGGGGGTGGGGGGGGGGGGGGGGGGGGGAGAAAATTTACGGCTAGATTAACTGTACGTCTCATTTACCCATTATACGGGCCTGCTGTGGGGCAAGAGCCCTTGCCAGCACAAGGCTGGCTAAATCTAAATCCGTCCATCCATCCATCCCGCCTACTGATTGGTGTAAGTAGACTGACTGTCACTGTATCTCAGTCAAAGGCCCAGGTTCAAATCCTGGCCGGAGCAGTTGCAGTCGCCATTCCCCTTGAGCGTTAAGATATTCCACGGTCGAGATACTGGACCGTGAGATATTCCAAAGGCAAAATCAATTCTATTTTGAACGACGTTTCTGGTTTCATATCAGTGAAAAGAAAGGAAGGGGAGGGAGAGAGAGAGAGAAAGGGAGGGGGGGGGGGGGTGGGAGAGGGGGGGTCCCAAAAGGAGGTTCGTATACGCTGCATGGCGGGGCGGAAGAGGACTGGGAGTCTGACGGCCGGAGGCGGGGTAACTCTGGGAAAACTTTCTTGCCAGTGAACGTGGTTATCAAAAGGAGGTTCATATACGCTGCATGAATACAAAGACATCGGAATCCGCGAGGTAGTTCTGGGACCAGCGGGTGACGCAACTGGTCGGCGGAAGACGAGTGGGAGTCTGTGACGGCCGGAAGCGGGGTAAGTCTGGGGCAACTTTTTCGGCGGTGAACGTTGCTATTAAGGTGAGTATGCTATCTTGACCTTGGCTACTACGTTTATACTGCGGGAATCTGCTGCTTGCGTTTATACAGAGGGTTCGTGGTGTGATCTTTGTTTCTGGGCGCGGTGTAACAGGTAACTGCTTCCTCGTAACTCAAAACTGGGGACTCATTTTGCGTATTACGGACGACAGAGATGAGAGTTCTACACTTCGGAGATGATATTTAATCCTCTCTCTCTCTCTCTCTCTCCACCGGCAAGAGATCCCGGCTACAATCCTGAGCAGGAAAGGTGTGTTATGGACCAATGCCAAGAGTGAAAGCCGTTGATCCTCTATGAACCTAAGCTATGAATGAGGCCCTTGGTGATCGATCAGTCCCCGCAGTCGGTCTGGCCTTGAACGAAGGTGTCGGAGAAAATGGATAATTATTATTATCGGTATTTCATTGTCGCTTCTTCCTCCCTCCTCCTCTGCCGATTCTGTCTGTATTTCTAAATTTGGATGATATCTTATTATAAAAAGGTTTTAATGCACCCATATCTAATAAGCTAATTGGCATGTTTAATATGTTTTCATCTAGAATGGTTTTGATTTATTCATTTTATTGTTGAATCTTCTGATCAGAGTATCTAACCTTCTTGCTTGTCTTTCTCGTACTAATTCAGATGAATCATAAAAGGTAAAAAAATATCTTGGAGGTGACATGTATCGAAAATAAAAAGCGAAACATCCATTCAAAAAGTATGGGAAAATATTCCGAGATATAAATGGAACAAACGTTAGATCAGCTAGACCACCTATATTAGATAATGGAAAAAAATTTTTTGACCCCTTCGAAATTAGTAAAATTTTTGGGAAAGGTTTGCCAAAATAAACAGTGACCAAAATTTGGACAAACATTTCAAGAAAATGAAGAATGAAGCAGGATCTATAATACTTAATTTTGAGACAAAGAAAGATGTCTATTACAATATGAAATTCAGTATGGAAGAGTTGTAATATTTCTGTTGAACAGTAATATATCTGCTCCTGGAGGTGGTGATATTTATATTGAAACTATTTGCTAGTGGGCACCGTCGGCAAAATCATACCTATTAATTAAGATTTTACAATCGTTGATGGCTCCGAAACATGTTAACTTGTTTCCAGATGAATGGCGAAATGCGACAACAATTCCCATACCCGAACCCGGAAAAGATCCTCGTAATAAGAGTCATTATAGACCAATCTCTTGAACAAGTTATCGATGCAAGTAATCGGAGAAAATGGTCAGTGTGCGACTTCGTGGCTCATTCGTGAAAATAAAAGTTTGAGCCCTACCCGATTTGGTTCACAACGCAATCGATCCACATTAGATGCCTCTATCTAATTTCAAAGAAAGCAAGCAACAGTAATTGTCTTTGTTGACATTCAAAAGGCATACGACACTGCGTGGAGGTATGCAATATCAAAATAATTACATAATAACATCCGCGGCCATCTTCCTAAGTTCATTACAAACTGTAATAACTGTAATTAAATCGATCGCACTTTTCAGGTGAGAGTAGGTCATGTTTTTTCGAAAACATTCCTAATTGAAAATGGAGTGCCATAAGAAAGTGTCCTTATGGTACTATAATATACTACCGGTTGGAATTAAAAGTAAACTGTATATGGATGATTTTGCCCTATACAGTAAAACGCATAAAGCATGCAGAACGAACGATTAATAAAACCATAATAATATATATTATTAATGGACATCATCTGTATGCTTTTTATTTTACATAAAAAAAACTCAAGCTATGATGTTTTATAAAAATAAAAATTGAAAAAGAAGAAAAGAAATAGAATTAAAAATCAGAACACATTATGTACCGATTAGCCCAGCAAAGTTTTTCGAATTGATAGTTGATGCACACCTGCATTGCAGAGCCTATGCAACTTACATAGCATCAAAATTCATAAGAGCGTTAAATCTAATTGCAAAAACTATCGCACAAATTGGGGAGCTGATAGACATACTCTTACTATACCATATAAAGCAGATGTTATCAGTCATTGATTACGGAAGTGACATATATGTGGTACTAAAACTATTAGATCCAATTTATACAATGAAGGACTAAGAATAGGGACAGGAAGGAGCCTTTAGATCTTCACCACAGTTCCTTCAGAAGCTCCTTCATCCACATAGACTACATAAACAACTCATCTTGACAGCTTGATTATGTTTTATTTCCTTCCTCCACAATAAAGACTTCAATCCTCTACAGAAAAAGTATCCCAGATTTGACATATTCATACCATTTTCTTCTTCCCTCCCACTCATCTTCAATCCAGTTTCCAACATTGAATCTACTATATAATTCTGTAGCTCAACAAATCACGCCTGTTCTTTCTCTCATTATATCCTCCTCCCTTCAATTTCCATCTTAGATTTAATATCGCCGGCGTTGGCTTTCAACTTCATCGCAAGTATGTTCGAAATCCGACATCAGTCTCGGCCGCTTCTCTTTCCCCTTACAGAGGAACACCTGTATTATTCACAAATCTAGCATCTGTATCGCCTCTCTATTACATCGCGCATCTTGTCTTAAGGAATTATTGAAAAATTGAGCCACAAAGACACCACAGCTTATCTGGATTGACTTTGAGTTTTCTGTCAAAGAAGACTATTGAGATGACTGTCTGTCTGTCCGTCCACACTTTTTCTGTCCGGCCTCAGATCTTAAAAAAACAGAAGCTACAGGGCTGCAAATTGATATAACGATCATCCACCCTCCAGTCATCAAACATATAAAAATTGCAGCCCTCTTGCCTCAATATTTTTTTTTTACGGTTAAAGTTAGCCATAGGTAGTGCCGTCAGTGCACCTCGTGCGGTGCAATGTAGGCACTACTTAAGGTCCTTTGCAGTGTCCCTTCGGCCCCTAGCTACGACTACTTCATTCCTTTTATTGTACCTCCGTTCATAATCTCTTTCTTCCATCTTACTGTCCATCCTCTCCTGACAATTGTTTCATAGTGCAACTGATCCGAGGTTTTCCTCCCGTTACACCTTTCAAACTTTTTCACTGTCAATTTCCGTTTCAGCGCTGAATGGCCTTAGTTTCCCCACTGCTCGGCATTATGCCTAAAACCTATAATATCAATCACTCAATCAACCATAGTCATGCATTTGGCAACGATATAGGCCAGGCCACCACCGGGCCGTGGTTAAGGTTTCATACAGTATATGATAACCACCGGAAGATAGATCTATTTTCGGGAATTTTTTACTTGTTTCTATTGAAGACCGAGATTTTTCCCTTCACAGATTCCTGACTTATGTTGATGTCGTTCTAGAAGATACTCTGAGCCTTATCACCACATCTTCATGAAAGGCAAGTCAGCCTAGTATTCAGTAGTGGATTTCATTCATAGTGATCCTGCAACAAGCTTTCTCCAGGTCCATGGTGATTTCCTGCTGCTGCTACCTGGACAACTCGTAAGGGAATAATATAAACACATGTCGGCAAGAGAGCGCGTACACATCTCATATGGGCTCAATACTTTAATATCAGTTGACGACTGGTTGACAGCCTCAACCGGTGCGTCATACGATTATCCAGCATTGGCCTCATTCACCGCCATCTTGAATGGTCAATTCAAGATGGCGGTGCCTCATTGATGATTCGTTCTCCATTTACGGTCGTGGACTTATATTTTCAACTCGCCGACGTGTGTTAACATCATGTTTTGATGTAGTGCTAACGCATCCTTATGAAAGGCCTGTCCACACTAAGAAATATTGTTTGCAAACTTTCCTGGTCTACATTTGTAGATTCAGGGCATAGAAAACGTGTATTCTGAGATTGTTTAGGAGCTTTTCTTTTCTGTGCTCTTTGGACATTCTTGTTGTTGCAAAGGTTGTTGCAATTTTATGCCAACCAGAACCATTTTCTTCCATCAGGTTTAGCGCTGTGATTGTTTCTCTCCCAGCAGAAGTGGGATGAATATCCATAGGCAATGAGTTGAGTTCATGTAACCTCTGAATATTCTGTGATAGGGTTAGGTAACCAGCACCTGAATCATGTGTTTTGCCACAGGTAGGGCGCTGAATGGGATCCTTTCTTACCAGTCGACATAGAATGCACCTGTCCCAGTAAAACTGTGGTTCTGCCATTGTTAGAGTTTGTACTTCACAAAGCTCTGATTTACTAGTATTAGCATGCACATAGAAAGAGTTTAAGCCATCACCAATAAAGCAAGCTAATAAACACTATGGTCTCTACTCAGGAATGCAATGAAATCAGTGATACCACTCGATATGGAGGTTCGTATACATAATGCAGTATACTTGAGAGGGACTTCATATTATATACTTCCTAAAGAGAGAGAGAGAGAGAGAGAGAGAGAGAGAGAGAGAGAGAGAGAGCGAGAGCGAGAGAGATTCGGAAGAAGAGAAACTTTTGCTGGTTCACTTATATGCGATATGACGCCATTCGTCCATATTTAATATTCTTATTATAATAGGTGGAGTGGAATATTTGGTTGATTTCAGCCAGAAATCCCTTTAGGCCTACAGATGCTATTTGGAAGGGGGGGCCTTGTAGTGGCTCGGGGGCGGGGGGAGTTCCTTATCTTGGTGTACTAGTACCTACCAGGCTTTCCAAGTGTTCACTAGCCTCCCCCCACCCCCCGCCACCAAAATCGTAGCCCAACACCCACACTATTACTAGGACACCCATTAGTAGCCTACTCATTTTAATGGACATTATTCGAGATAATTGTGACATTGCGTTGTGTATACCAATGAGTATATAAATGACATTAACTTACTGTGATTGTGAAAGATGGATTCGTCATTGTGAACGACGAGTTCGCTATCCTAGCCTGAATTACTATATGAAGGAGACTGGCTTCCAGCACAGTCTGTAGCTACTTCGTAACTGTCAGTCAAAGGACATCCCAAGAATACTACCCTCATTCTGGATAATGCATACATATCCCCTAAGGGCACTCTCCCCAAACGGACCTTGAGCAGAGAAAAATACTCAAGTGATGACGATAAGGCGCTGCTCTGGATTTTTTGCCTCCTTCATCTGGAAGAATCTTTCTGCCTTTTTCAACGCTGTACCCATTCCCAAGTTTTATCCGTTAACATCATTCAGGTCGGTCTCCCAAAGTTGCGTTTTATTTACTAAATTCAATGCCTGCTGGTAAGTACTTTGAAGCCATGTTCATTGATTCTTGACGGCCCTTATTTAGTAAACAAGAGGCAGATGGCCCTTATAGGGTACTACTACCCATCCGCGTCCAATACACTATATATCTAGAGGCATAAAAGCGTGTTACACCATATATATATATATATATATATATATATATATATATATATATATATATATATATATATATATATATATATATATATACAGATTTTTTTCTCTCTCCTCCTCCCCCACATCCTCATCCAGTCGCCATTTTGTCCGCCAGATTCCCTCCTCCTCCTCCTCCTGGGGAGATCTCCTCCTCCTGTGCAGTGGGTCTCCTCCTCCAGCGTTGAACGGCCTGGCATCATTGAGGTTCCGCCTCCCTCCCTCGGAAGGATTTTTTTTTTTTTTTTTTTTTAATCTTTCATTAGACAAATATCAGTCATTACATGTTATGTATAGGGTGTAATGACATGTATAAGGTATTACAAAATGTTACAAAATTAAATATACATACAATATTTACAATTACTATCGGTTAGAAAGAATTAGAAGTCAAAATCAATGTACTTTTTGCTGAATAGTTTCAATTTTTTCTTTAACAAAGGCACAAGTTTCTTCTCTTGTATATTTGTTTTTTCTTACTAATTCAGACTGCATACACACGCGCACACACACACACATATATATATATATATATATATATATATATTATATATATATATAATATATATATATATATATCTATATATATATATATATAGATCTATATATATATAAAATATATATAGATATATATATATATATATATATATATATATATATATATATATATATATATATATATATCTCTCTCTCTTCTCCACCTCTCTCTCTCCCTCATCTCCCTCTCTCTCTCGCTCTCTCTCTCTCCTCTGCTCTCTCTCTCTCTCTATATATATATATTATATATATATATATATATATTATATATAATAGTATTTATATATATATGTATATTATATATATCCAACAATCATTATTATAGCACTCTTCCGGTCTTTTTTAGTGTTATATTTACAATTGAACGTGATGGTATTCAAGAATTTATCCCTATTGATTTCACAACAAAAGTAGTGTATTTTGGAAATATTTCAATGTACACTTATAAATTCACAGAAATAGAATATATGGGATGTATATTCTGTTCCTTCACAATTGTCACAACTCTTAATGCTTAAAGTCTTGAGCCTTTGGTTGGTAGCTAAAGTACCATATACATACATATTAAAGATCACTTCCTTCTCTGCAATTGCAATAAGTAACGAAGGACTGGTGAGTCTCCCTCCGCCCTCTCTCTCTCTCTCTCTCTGCTTCTCCTCTGTCTTCGAGTCCTCCCTCTCGGTGGTGGTGGTGGAGCTCTCACTCAAGGTGGCGGAAGAGGAGGAGGAGGTTCGGGAGAGAGAGGTCTCTCTCTCTCAGGAATTATTATTATTATTGACGTTTTTCTATCGTCATCATTATTATCAATTGTAAAAGCAGAGAGAGTTAGAGAGGGGGTGGGGAGGAATGTGATCAAGGAGTTGACAATTTGCAACGGGAGGGCCATCACTCATGAGGTGCTAATCCTTCCTTGCCTGCTGTGGCCTCGTCGAGGTAATCCTCGTTCAGGAGGATTTCCTTGGTGAGACTGCTCCTGTTATGTGTGTCTGTGCATATGTTGTTGCAAACCTAGACCTAACCTATTGAATGTGTCGATAGAATGGTGAATAATTCATACATTAGTGAATATTTCAACGAATAATTCATTAACTAATGAATAATTCGAAGAGAAAGTGTTGTTCAACCACTGGGGGTGTCGAGGAAGTGTTGGTAGGGGTGGGGGTTGTTTGTGGGGGAGGGGACATGTGAGCGCGAGAGCTATTGGTGTGGTGGTGGAGGTAGCGGGATTTTGCAATGTCTGTGTGCTGATAAATGATTTTAGTCGAAGTCAGTTTCATATAGTTTTATTTATGCTGTTGCAATCAACACTCAATGCTCTTTCCTCTAAAGTATACTTACTGTAACGCCCATCACTGATAATCAACGAGATATTATTAAGTATTATCGGTATTAAAGTAACCGGAAAATTAACCCATTTAGTCAACTGCTTCTTAAAAGTATGTCCGGTATGCATCATCGATTCTTGTACTTCAGTCTATTTCATATATCATAACCATCATTCAATGCACTTTCGTCCAAAGTGTACTTTTAAAGTATAGTGCCAGAAATCGATGAGATGTTAAGTACAAAAGTAACTAACAGCAAGCCCCCCCAAAAAAGTTTAACTGCTAAGATCGTGAAGGACGTAATAAGGCCCGATGTCTCGGCGGTGTCATGCTATTCTCGGCCTTATTTAATATATCAGTTAAGGCCGCTTTCTGCCCTTCCAAGTCTATTGGGTTACGCCTTTATAACACCTCTGATCTCGTTCTGTGCGCTTAATTTTTTAGCCATTTGAATGATTTCATAAGCAAACGGTTTCTCTCTCTCTCTCTCTCTGAAATTAAGAGTCACACGTTTGAAAACGAAGAGGATTAATTAAAGGGAAAGAGAGCCATACAGATTTAAAAGATAGAGTGAGAGAGAGCTGAAGAGAGTCAAACTAGGCCGATGTTCATAGCATAGCATACGAATCGCCTCCGAAACAGAAATAAAATAACTATTTAAAGAAAAACATAAAAATAGATATTCCAGATATATATATATATATATATATAGATATATATATATATATATATAATTATAGCACGCTTTAAGACGAGTCTAAGGAACAATTCTAGGCTAAAAAAAAAAAAAAAGATATCGATAGAACATAAAACAAAAATGAAAACAAAATTAAAATGTAGTTACCTAAGTTCTTTCCCTTGAATGACTGTCAACCGGCCCCTTAGGAGGAGAGGAGTTAGTCTAAGTCTAAGAGGACGGGCATACGAATGAAAGAAAATTCCGAAGCCGAGGTACATTGGCAAAGAAACAATAAGCAGAAAGTATTGGGCGGCGATGCAGGAGGTTGAACTTAGGAAAGACGATCAGAAACCGGACTGTGTATTGGAACTTATGACAGACAGACAGACGTGACAGAGAGATGACGACAACAATGCTCAATGAGAAAGTTGTCCATATAACTGATACGTGTAGTACTATCTAGACATACTGTGTGGCGACAGACACACAGACAGACGGTATTACTATGAGCCTCCTCAATTCCACCTTGAATTCACTGTCGCAGTGAAATGCATTGGGACAGTGAGTTCACTCTCACAGACTGTAGGAGGTAAGTGAATATATTGATATAATAATAATAATATATGAGTAATACCAGTAATACTGCAGCGTTATTCATAATAGTAATATATAGTAACGCTAGTAGAGAGAGAGAGAGAGAGAGAGCAATGAGGACTAGCCACTAGGCCTAGTATATGACGCTTCCGAAAGCTTCGCCAAGATCCGTTTACTTTACATTTACTTTACACTTATATTAACTCACGCGCTTATGAAAAATCAGTATTGAGTCAAATCATCTTCGAAAATCAGTTCTGACATAAATGGCAAGATTATATATTGATTTACAATTCGTGGAAACAATTACCAGGAATTAATGACGATTATTGCGAAATTATTCGAACCTTTTGCAAGGAATCGAAACAGCAGGTGCGACAGCAGCAGCCTTTGAGTTCGTATGTGGTCGAAGTTATCAACCGTCCATCTTGCTTTACTTCTCGATGTTCGTCTTTGCATAAGTAACTGCACAGTTGATATACGTTTTGCAATCGTCATTCAATGCTCTTCCTTCTAAGTACACTTGTAAAGTGTACTCCACAAATCAACCGGCTATTAAGTATCATAAGTAGAAAACGGCAGTCGGTTGACAAGAACTGTCCCGCCAAGATTCTCAACCACGTCATAAAGACCAATCTGTCTATCCAACTTCATGCTATTCTCGCCCTTTTTGTCCTAATCATGTTGGTCGCTTTCTGTCCTTCATAGTTCATCAGTTTACACCTTTATGATGACGCCCTACTCTCGCTGCGCGCTTGATTTCCGTTGCTTTTTCAAATAATTTTTTATGACGATTGACGAATTTCTCCTCCTCGCTTTCTTTCAACATTGTCGTATTGCAAAGTAATTGCAAAATATTGCAACGTTGCAAGTATTCATTATTCAAAATTCAATAAACGCCAATTTTATCCTGAGGCTCTGGGAAACATTCTTGCTTTGACGAATTCATCGTTGATTGCAACACTGCAACAACTCATTAAAACTTAGTTCCGCTATGATTGTCTGGGAAATCATTGCCCTCCACATACTCAAA